>NC_057800.1:170721357-171058835 GCF_018294505.1 Triticum aestivum | reverse complement strand
TGGGGTGTTGACCATCTCAGTATCTGGGGTCGCCTCGGTGGTTGCCTCCATCTTCTTGGAGATCTCTGTCTCGTGGGGATCAGCCTCCCGTGTCTGCTCCAATATTGGCAGATCTTTGCCTGGTTTTCCTTGGTCCATCATGAAACTGACGAATACTAGGAGTCCACTGAAAGGAAAACACAATCGCAATGACAATGAAACAAAAAAGAGAGTGAGGATCGATTACTGCTTTGCAAAATTTGTTTTTTTCCTCTGAATGAAAATATACCAACATCACAGATCCGCTTACCTTCCATTCGTTCGGAGAGAAGAATAGTGGAAGATGCAAGTGTTGCCTTTCTTGAAGACGGTGAGGGAGAAGGGGATTCATCGAAGAGTGAAATGATGGTTGCTTCGTCCGTCAAACTTAGGCTGCGGGGAGGTGGGGTTTTGTGATACGACGGCTCGTTACTGCCGCGCTACGACCGGGGTGACTCTCCGCCTACATACTGCCTTCTAATTTGGTGGATGGCATTTGGGCCCGTGCGCTGCATGGCCCGCATGTCGGTAAACAAAAGTATAACGACATTCAGTAGAGGGAGACGTTTCAATGACCTAGGAGGAGCCAGAAGCGGTAGAGTGTCTCCACTGTACTAGTAGTAATTGTTTTTCTGGATAGCTGTAGAGTGTCTCCACTGTACTAGTAGTAATTGTTTCTTGGGTCCCAAGAAAAAATAGCCCATCCACACTAGTAAATAGTAAAATCAATTCAAAAACCTGGGTGCTCTTCTTCCTCCTCGCTCCCACCCACCTCATGTCAGCTCGCTCCACTCGTACCCCCAAATTCCTCACCTCACTCCTACAGAAAACCCCAGCTCCCCTTCTTCCTCACTCCTACAGAAAACCCCCAGCTCCCCTTCTTCTTCGCTCGCACTACAACTAGGCTCGTCATTCGTTACCCTGCTCAAATCTGTGAGCGCGATGCGACGCCCTCAAGGAAATTGGAGTCGGCTGACCCCATGGCCAAGAAGATGAGGCTCCCGCCAGCGGCGACACCTGTTGTAGATCCCGCACCCGGTAGCGCGGGGATAAGCGGCGACCCCGCCCCCACAGGATCCCAGGAACCCATAGAATCTCGGGTGGACCGCATCAGCGATCTCCCGGACGCCATCCTTGGGGAGATCATCTCGCTTCTCCCCACCAAGGATTGCTGCTGCACCGAAGTCCTCTCAATTCGGTGGCGCCCTCTATGGTGCGCCGTTCCCCTTAATCTCGACTGTTGTCAGCTATCTCTCTTCAATGATTTTGAAATCCCCAGAGCCAACATCTCCTCCCATCAGGGCTCCGTTCAAAGCCTCTGCATCCCGTCATGCTACCTGAGCAAGCATACCATTCCCTGCACGATGGACGCCTGGCTGGAATCCCCTGAATTCACAGAACTACAGTTGCTTGAGTTCTACTATTCCCCTAGAAATCACATACCACATACCGAACGCCATGAACTTGTGCCCTCAGCACCGATGTCCATCTCGGGGTTTTCGTCCTCTCTCCACACCGCCACCTTTGCACAGTGCTACCTACCAGACAATCTGGTACTAAACCTTCCACTCCCATTTCTCAAGAAACTTTAACTTGTGCGGGTTCGTATATCGGAGGCCTCATTGCACAGCATCATCGACTCCAGTTGCCCTGCGCTGGAGTGCTTGGTGCTTGTTTTCACAGTTAGAATCGGTTGTCTCCAAATAAAGTCGCCTAACCTTGTAAGAATTGGAATTTCTTTTGACGGAAGGTAGCTCATCATCCAAGATGCCCCTTCACTTCAAAGGTTGATCCTTGATTCTAGTTATTCACCATTGCAAATAAGCGTCCTCTCTGCGCCTAAACTGGAGACCTTGGGTGTAATACATGATCTCTGTGCTCATTTCAATATGGTGTTTGGCTCCACAGTTCTTCAGGTACTTTATATTATCATCTACACTTGTAACCATAAGCTGCATTTTAAATTTCTGCGCATAATTTATATATCATCTTGGAGTACACATTTTGTACTAATATTATGTTCTATGCTCAATGAAGAGTTTCTCCATGGATGGCCTGTCAATGGTGCTGGATTCTGTCAAGATCTTATATATCCAAATGAATAGTTTTGATCTGAACAAGATTATTGGCTTGCTGCAATGCTTTCCATGTCTGGAGAAGTTGTATATAAAGGTGATAATTTCACGCACATTGGAAGCCCGCATATAGTGTACTAGAATTAACCGTTCAACTGTTGCTCTTTCGACACTTTTCTTTTAGACCTTAACTGTTTTCAATCTTCATGTCTATTTAGGCAACAGGACGGGGTAAGAAAGTTATAACCAATCGGTGGATTCGTAAGCATCGAGATTTTCTCACTTCTCATGAGATTTGATTGAAGACAATAACGCTAGAACGATATGTAGCCAACCGTGCGAACACAAGATTTGTCACATTCTTACTGCTGAATGCGAGGTTACTATTGTCCATCAGGCTTAAGTTTATCAGCAGCATGGTTTTGACGGATGGGTATGTCGAAGAGCAAAAAAAGGAGTTTCAGGTGGGCAAAAGAGCTTCTGAACGTGCTGGGCTTCTATTTACAACATATTGTGGTCATAATCCAGTAAATTTTACGACCCAGGATGTTCATTCTATGGACCTGACCGATCCATTTGACTGTGATTGCTGAAAACAGTGCTGGAGTTAGATGTTGTTGCCCTTTTCAATTTGGTTTTTTTGTAAACCTGATGAACAATTAACCCTCGTGCTTTTGTACAGTTTGTAAGCTGGAGTTAGATGTTCCTGCCCTTTTCAACTCGGCTATGACTGTCATATTTTCTTTGAAACAAGGCAAATGGCTTGCCATTCGTTTAATTTAGAGTGAAACATTGTAACAAATCCAAACCAAGGGAAATAACATCACTCTCGTCGGCTGCTTGAGCTCACTGTGCATTACAGAAGCCAAGTGATTAGCCCCCACCAGCACCCACAAACTTATTTCGAACTAGCACATCAAATGGGTTGTAAATTTTCATAGGAAAGGCTACATGACCATGACAGATTTGGATTCTGACATTTGGGACCCGCGAGGAAATAGCCTATGCAAGGTGGTGTCAACTTACTAGCCAGTCAACAAACGATTCTGCCTACCAGCCGTTGGATTGACATCCAACATCTGTCGTGTATCTTCTATCTCTTGTCTTCTTCTTCCTCCAATCGCCCAAACCAAACCACCCCGTCGGCTCCGCCTGCTCCCACCTCCCATGGCTGGCTGCGCCTCCGCCGCCCTACAGTACGTACCCTCCAACGTTGGCCACTCCCTCCCTCTATTCCCCCACACATCCTGTTATTCTCCGGCGACGTCAGCCCCAACACGCACCCGCGCCCGAACCAGTCAACCCTTGTACTCCCCTCCGCCTGCGACTGGACTGATGCATCTTCAACGGCTCCTGTCCGTTCCGTCCGAGGCCTCGCCGTCGTCCTCCGCCTTGCGGCCTTGGTTCGCTCGCCGTGCGCGGTGCGCCGCCCTCTTGCGTTGTCAACATCGTCAACAACCGAGAGGAACAAGGAGATGACTATACGTGGAGAGGATGACAATAGGGACCCACCAACGTCATGGCAGTACGCAAGCAAGTGCCTCTATAGTACAAGCCCAAAAATATGGTTCCTCCTAATGGTTGGACATCTGGGGCTCACGCCATTGTCAACGTAGTCAATAAACGAGAGAATTACACTACGAGCGGCTGACACCGGGGACCCAACAAGTCGAGCAATTTTTTTTGAGGAACAAGCTGTTGTTATTTATACTAGTTTTAGCGATGGACTAGGGTAACAACGGGGCTGTGCGGGGGCTATGGCCCGTCTAGCCAGGGTTTTATTTATGTTTACCACATCATGAGCCCAGTTGTGTTTTTTTCTTGCTGAAAATGGCTAGCCCAGTTCTATTTTTTTAAAGAAATACCCAAACAAGGCCTACTTGCTTTATCGGCCCTGCTGGGCTGCAAATCTTTCAAGACGAGGAGAGTTTCATTCGGTTTGCCCAGAAATGGGCTGTACATTTTTAAAACACATTAAACCGGGAATTAGTTTCAATTGTTTTCATTACAAGATCTTAAATTCCATTGATTTTTATGCGTGGACAATTATTTGGATTTTATATTTATATAAATTATTTTTCAAAATAGTTTGAATGTGAATCGATATTTCTGGATTAAAAATAGTTGAGCGCACCGAAATATGCAAAATTTCTTATACTTTTTAACCGTGGCCACAATATGGGGTGTGATGCTAACAAAAAGAAGATGGGCTCCAAAAAAATTCTTAAAAATTAGCAAATGGGTTGTGCATTATTAGAAATAATGGCAGATGGGTTGTATGATGTTTTCCATAGATTTGAGGCTCACTTGTGCGCCTACTACAGGTTGACGCGTATGCTTTCATAAAAAAGGTTGACGCACACGCAATGCCCTGTCAACTTAGTCAACACACGAGAGTAGTGACTGTTGGATGTCCATCCAACGACTGTCGTGCTTCTTCAATCTCTGCTCTTCATGCTCAAGCCGCTCAAACAAGCGCCGGCGGGACTGCCTGCTCCCTCCTCCCGCGGCCGGCTATGCTGCCGCGCAGGCCTCACAGCCCCACCGTACTCCCATCGCTGGCCTAGCCATCCCTCTACTCACCCACACATGCTGTTATTCTCCGGCGACGGCAGACGAACCAGTAAACCCTCGTACTCCTCCGTGCGGGAAACAACTACCGAGTATTCCCTGGCTATGTGTCGTTCCCTTCCTAGGCCTCACCGTCGTCCACCGCCCTGGTGCTCTCGGCGCGGCCTGGTCAACATGGTCAATGAACGACATCCATCGGATGTGGACTGTACGTGGAGAAGCTAACAACTGGGCCACGGCCGCACACAAGGAAATACCTCCTTATTACGCGCAAAATAATGATTCCTCCACCTGACAGCTAGGACCCACAGGAAGGGCCTTTGTATTTCGCAAAAAAAACATTCCCCCCACTGACAGGTCGGACCACCAGCTATATCTTCGCACGCAAGGAAGTGTCTCCTTATTACGCCCAAAAAAATGAACAGCCCCTGCTAGCTGGGACCCACCATATTGTTGGGTTGACTTGTGGGCCTACTAAGTTGACAGGGACGGAGAGCTTTGTCAACTTAGTCAATACTCCAGTGACCGTATGATGTCCATCCAACGGCCATAGTGCTTCTTCAACCTCTGGTCTTCTTGCTCCAGCCGCCCAAAGCAGCACCGGTCGTGCCGCCTGCTCCTGCCTCCCGTGGCCAGCTATGCTACCGCAGAGGCCTCACCGCCCCATACTACTCCCACCACTGGCCAGGCCATCCCTCCACTCACCCACACCCACTGTTATTCTGCGGCGATGGCAGCCTCACACCGCAGCCGAACTAGTGAACGCTCGTACTCCTCTCCGCGTGGGCATCCACTGCCGCGTCTTGCATGGCTCCGCGTCGTCCCCTTCCTAGGCGTCATCGTCATCCACCGCCGTGGTGCTCTCGGCGCAGCGTGGTCAATGTGGTCAACGACCGACTTCCATCGGAAGAGTACTGTATGTGGAGAGGCTGACAACTAGGTCCACGACAGCCGCAAGGAAGTGCCTCCTTATTACGCGAAAAATAATTATTCCTCCACCTGACAGCGGGGACCCACCGGACAGGCCACCAGTATTTTGCAAAAAAAAATCGTTCCCCCTGACTACTGGGACCCACCGGAAGTGCCTCCTTATTACGCACAAAAAATGAATACTCCCCCGACTAGCTGGGACCCACCTTGCTGGGAGGCTGACTTGTGGGCCTACTAAGTTGACGGGGACGAAGGGCTTTGTCAACTTAGTCAATATGAACGATTCTAGCTCCAGTGACCGTACGATGTCCATCCGACGGCCATAGTGCTTCTTCAACCTCTGGTCTTCTTGCTCCAGCCGCCCAAAGCAGCGCCGGTCGTGCCGCATGCTCCTGCCTCCCGTGGCCGGATGTGCTACCGCAGAGGCCTCACCGCCCCCTACTATTCCCACCGCTGGCCAGGCCCTGCGGCAATGGCAGCCTCACACCGCAGCCGAACCAGTGAACCCTCGTAGTCCTCTCCGCGCGGGCTTCCACTATCGCGTCGTCCCCTTCCTAGGCCTCGCCGTCGTCCACCGCTGTGGTGCTCTCCACGCGGTGTGGTCAACATGGTCAAGGAATGACTTCCATTGGAAGAGTACTGTACGTGGAGAGGCTGACAGCTAGGTCCACGGCCATAGCCCAGTTTTTTTGTGATTTGCCAAGTAAGTCGCTTTGTTAGGCCTGTTGGGCTGCAAATCTTTCAAGACGAGGAGAGCTTTCATTCGGCTGGCCGAGAAAATGGCCCATCAGTAATGAGAAATGGGTTGTACATTTTTAAAACACATCAAACCGGCAATTAATTTCAATATCTTTTTTTTCATTTAAAGATTTTAAATTACATTAATTTTTATGTGTGGAGAATTTATTGGATTTTATATGGATATACATTTATTTTTAAAATCAGTTTGAATGTGAGTCGAAATTTCGGGATTAAAAACAGTTCGGACCGCACCGAAATATGCAAAATTTTGCATAATTTTTTAACCGTTGCCACAATATAGGCTGTAATGCTAACAAAAAGAATATGGGCTCCAAAAAAACCTTAAGAATTAGCAAATGGGCTGTAAATTATTAGAAATAATGGCAGATGGGTTGTATGCTGTTTTCCATAGATTTGAGGCTTTCCTAAAAAAGGTTGACGCACAAGCACTGACTGTTGGATGTCCATCCAACGACCGTCGTGCTTCTTCAATCTCTGCTCTTCCTGCTCCAGCCGCTCAAACAAGCGCCGGCGGGACTGCCTGCTCCCTCCTCCTTGTGGCCGGCTGTGCTGCCGCGCAGGCCTCACCGCCCGACCATACTTCCATCGCTGGCCTAGCCATCCCTCTACTCACCCACACCTGCTGTTATTCTCCGGTGAAAGTGCATTATATCGACTAGAGGGGGGGGTGAATAGTCGATTTTTATGAAATTCTTCACTGAGGAATTTGCCGGTGAGGAAATTCCTTAGCGAAGAACTACTAGCAGCGGAATGAGTACTCAGAAGTAAACATAACAGAATACAAGCATAGTCATCATGATGAAATGAAGACAGGCTCAGAGTACAGGAAGCGTAAGCACATGATAACACATGATGAAGAAAAATAGACTAAAGAAATTGAACTGAGGAAATTGAGAAAGTCTTCAGTCAAAGTCTTCAAACACAGATATGAACAAGCACACAACATAGTTATGAGGAAATGAAAGAGTTGAGGAAATAGAACCAGTCAGCTTGGTGAAGACAATGATTTGGTAGACCAGTTCCAACTGCTGTCTCAGTTGTACGTCTGGTTGGAGTGGCTGAGTATTTAAACTCGAGGACACACAGTCTCGGACACCCAGTCCTAAGCACGCAGCTCAGGACACCAAGTCCTCACTGTATTCTCCTTGAGCTAAGGTCACACAGACCTTGCCCAATCACTCGTGGTAAGTCTTCAGGTGACTTCCGAACCTTCACAAACTTGGTCACTCGGCGATCCACAATTCCTCTTGGATGCTCTAGACCATGACGCCTAACCGTCTGGAAGAAGCACAGTGTTCAAAGGTAACAAGCGTCAGATCCACGCAGGATCAATCTCTTCAGTGATGCTCAATCACTTGGGGTTTGTAGGTGTTTGGGTTTTGGGTTTTTCCTCACTTGATGATTTTCTCTCAAAGTCCTCGGAGGATGGGTTGCTCTCAAATGACAGGTGTCAGTTTCTCTCGGAGTAGCCAACCAGCTAGTGGTTGTAGGGGGCGGCTATTTATAGCCTAGGGAGCAGCCCGACATGATAAGACATGAATGCCCTTCAATGATATGACCGTTAGGTGGATAGATATTTTGGGACAGCTGGCGCATAGCACAACAACGGTCGGAATTTTAAGTAGCAAAATCCTCAGGGCTATCATGTTCCTCACTATGTAGGAACCCGCACTGGAGAATTCCTAACTCCTCAGTCAGAACAAATTCCTCAGAGACCAGAAGAACTTCGTCTCTGTCACTGAAGAAATTGACTGAACTGTATGAGATTTCCAATGGCTTCACTCGAAGGGATTGGTAGGTGTAGGATTTTGAGTTGAGCATCACATGGAAATTTTTCCTTAGTATTTCCTCGACCCCCTTTAACAGTACGGTGTTTCCTATGACTCAAGAAAGAGAAAATGAAACTATGAAAACAAAAGTCTTCACGCTTCATGTTCCTCGAATGAATACCAAGTCTTCAAGGTCACACCAATTTCTTCACTTTCAAAGTCTTCAAAAAGTGTTCAGAATACCAAAGTCTTCAGACGAAGAACTTCATTTTTAAGGGTCGACTTTCTCTATAATTATCAAACTCCTCATAGACTTATAGACCTGTGTACACTCATAAACACATTAGTCCCTTAACCTATAAGTCTTCAATACACCAAAATCACTAAGGGGCACTAGATGCACTTACAATCTCCCCCTTTTTGGTGATTGATGACAATATAGGTTAAGTTTTCAATGGGGATAAACATATGAAGTGTAAATACTGATATTGAGGGGGTTGATTGCAAGATATAGAAGAACTCCCCCGGAAGATGTGCATAGTGAGGAATTTGCTTTTGAAGCAATGCACACTTGAAGAGTTGAATCATGGAGATCTCCTCCTATATCTTGTAATTCATACACGCATTTGACATATAACAGTGAAGAATTTGAAATGCATGATGAAATATGGTGAGTGATGTAATTCAGCATGCGTGCACTAATATTAACGAGGAATAAGCATGCAGAAAAACGTCTCAAGAGTATCAGAGCACCATCAGGTTTAAGTTTATAACTCGATCCAATGAAGTCTCAGAAGAACGAGAATTGTAACTTGAAAAGAAACGCCCATATAGAAAGACCTGTTTGAAGACTAACTCAAAATTCTCCCGCTTTGTCATCAAATGACCAAAAGGATCGAATATGAGGACTAACGCCCCTGAAGAACATCAAGTTGATGAAGGAGCGCCAGTGTTGTTGGGGTCGTTTGTTGTAGTAGGGCCTGCCGTAGTGTCGTCCAAGTCTTCATTTTCATCAGTGTCGCACGATGAAGAATATGAGCTGGCCACCAGAGAAGGAACCTTGACCTTCTTGAATTTCTTCGGTGGGGGTGCAGACCAGTCAAAATCTTCCTTGAGACCCATTTTCTTCAGATCGTCTTCACCATACAGATGTGAGAGGATTGCCCAGGTGTGACCGAAGACTTGATGGAGGTAGTAATGGTTTTTCTTCACTGCATTGTGTGTAGCAGTCATGTTGTGAAGAAATGAACCAAACTGACGCTTAACCCATTTGTGATTTCGATCCACCTTCTGGTGAAGACTAAGAAGAAGTTCACGGTCAGTCATCACGCACGGAGCAGTGGCTTGAGGAGTGGACTTGGGTGCATTGGCAGAGTCATGTGTGGCAGAGTCATCATTGGTGGAATAAGAGGCAGCTTTGTGAAACTGTCCATCCAATGGATGAATGCCTTCATCTACAACAGCTGGTGCCTTGCCCTTTCCATCAACTAAGGAATAGGTCTGTTTGAGGACCTCAATTGGGAGCAAGTAGCTAAGGTGATTCTGAAAATCAGCTTTGTAGTTGAGTGAGACCTTGTCCTGAGGAATCTCATAATCCAAGGTGCATAAGGCTTCAACTCAAATGGAGACAAAACAACATTTGCCAAAGTCCTCATGAAGAAATTGTGATAATTGACAGGAATGCCATGAACGATGTTGAATACCAGATTCTTCATGATGCCAACAATTTCCTCATCAGATGAGTCATGGCCTTTGATAGGACTCATTGTCCTCGTAAGAATACGATAGACAGTTCTGGGCACATAAAGCAATTCCTTCACGAGGAATTTGGTTCTTGGTGCCTCACCTGGCTTCAAAGGTTTCATCAACACCTGCATGTAGTGATTTGTAAGCTCAGGTTCACTGTAGATGCAACGAGCGTCTTCAAGGGGAGGACTGAGTGGTAAGGCACGAAGCAATTCAGAGGTTGGTGCAGTGTGGTGAGTGTTTTCAGACATCCAGTCCAGCACCCATGAATTCACATCTTCAGAATCTCCTGTGATGTGCAGCATTGCATAAAATTGAAGAAATCAGTTCTTCATTCCAATCGCAGATGTCAGAGCAAAAGTTTAATAGTCCAGCATCGTGAAGAACACTGAGGACTGGTGCGAAGCACGGCAGAGATTCCATATCCACGTGAGGAATATGCTCATGGTAGAAGATTTTCTCTTTGTTGAACAACACTAAGGAATAGAAATTGGCTTGACTAGCAGTCCAGAAACGCCTCTTCCTAATGCGAGCAGAGTTATAAGGGTTGTAGTCTTCGAAGAATACATGCTCACCGAAGAAATCATCAGCCTTGAACTTTTGCTTGCGTGAGAATGGATCCTTTGGCTTTGGCAGAGGAGTGTCAGTGAGTTGCATCACGACCTCAGGAATCGCAATCTCAGGTTCTCCAGGCTGAGGAATTTCTGGTTCCTCTTTAGTGGCAGTCTGTGTCTTCAGATGTTCAGCAGCAGCAGTTTCTTCAGCACTAGTGGCTGGAATTTCCTCATGTACAGATGAAGTGGGGTGAGTTTCTTCAGAGCCCATTTGAACAGTTTGTGCAGGCGACTGAGGTATTTGCTGCAACGGTGTGAACATTGGAGAGTTTGGATGTTGACTTTCCCAGAATTCATCACTTATTACTGGTGTGGAGCAGCCAACGTCCACATCTTCATCTTCCATTTCTTCAACGCCAGCCTCTTCAGCTGTGAACTGAGGCATGGGCGAGGAGATGACAGGTGTTGAAGGAATCGTATCCACTTCAATTTCTTCATCAATCTGCTTTGACGAAGCAGCAAAATGATTTTCTTCATCAGATCCGCTAGGGATCTCATATTCTTCACCAAAAGGAACAAGGTCCTTTGATGGCCTGGTTGAGATGGGACCATCATCAATGGGATTAGCAAATGAACTTGTCATAGGCTTCATCTTCTTCGGAGCTGAAGAATTTGAAGCAGCTGATGCTTTCCTTTTCTTCACTACTGCATGCTCCGCAGCCTTGGTCTTCTTCACATCTGATGCAGATGGAAGGATCGGAGTTGGTGTAGGCGCAGGAGGAGTAGAGGAATATGGTTGATTTTCTTCATTTTCTTTAGGCGCACCACTAGTGGGTGCCCTGGCAATTTCTTCAGCGGCTGGAATGCAGTCATCAGCCCTGGAACTCACGTTTTCTTCAGCATCCTGATTGTCATCAGCGGTGCTGGCATTTTCTTCAGTAGGCTGAGCAGATGCTTCAGCCTAAGGAATTTCATGTTGTGTTGGGGCTGCAACATTGGAGGTGAACTATTCTGTGATCTTTACAAATCTGATTTTGGCTCCCAGCCAGTCAGCATAATAGTGATCAAATTCATCACTCAGTTTCTTGATTTCTGATTGGAGAGCAACAAGTTCTTCAGGTGAAAGCTTCAAAATGTTTTGCTTCAGAAAGCGCTCTTTCTTGTACCGCGCTTTCTTCACTCTCCTCCCATGTTCAAATTTCCAATTTTCTTCTTGTATGAAGTGAGTCAACATATGACTTTGACCAAGAGTCAGCTTGAAATCAGGCAAGGGGGTGTTGGGGTCCTTGTGCCAAACATCAATGTATTCGAGGATCAACTTGGGATCCAAAAGCAGTGGTACATATGTTCCCTTGGCTCTAGTGGCCCTGACTTGCCTATCTCTGATGATTTCTGCAAGTTCATCATGATCAGCTTCATCTTCATCAGATGACACTTGGAAGGCGACTTGCTTCTTCTGAGGAATAGGGCGAGGACCTCGTTCAGCAGTGGCCTTAGTCTTCAGTAGAGAGGGTCCCATTGAGGAAGTTGGTGCAGCTAAGGAACTAGCTGAAGCTCCTGAGGCAATGGACATGCCTGCAGTCCTTTGGCACGAGGCAAGATGCACAGGTGCTGAGGACTTTGTTGGAACAGCTGAGGACTTTGGAGGAGCTGAGGATTTTGAGGGAGCAGGAGCAGCATGAGGAATTGGTCGTGAGGGCTTTGAGGATTCTGGCCGTGAGGGCATTGCTGAGGAGCTTGGCCTTGAGGGCATTGTAGGTGAAGCACTTGGCTTGCGCGCAGGCTTCTTTAACATAGCCTTCTTTGGCTTGACAGTAGAGGCCTCAGCAGAGGCAACAGCAGCAGAGTCTTCATTGAATTTCCTCACTGCTTCTCTAGCTTGCTTAGCCAACTTGGCTTGGCACTTGGCCCATTCATCAAGATAATCCTCACCGCGCTTGAGGCTGGTGGGATCTGCTATTTGGCCAGCTGCCAATGGAGCTCTTGGGCATGGAGGATTGAGTGTGAATTTCTTCATGTACTTTGGAGTTACATACCTGTACTCCCTCCATTATCTTGCCCATCTCCTTTCTATCCTATGTATGCGCACCTTGCGCTGATTTTTGTCCTCTTTTTCCAAACTTGGCCTCATCAGGAGTGCAGTAATCTTTGTATATGTCCTTAGGGATTTCAAAGGCAGTCATGACCTCAGGCTTCTTTCCTCCTTTCTGTGGCCTTTTACCATCAGCCATTTTCTTCAGTTGAGGAATTTGAACAATCAAATTCTCTGAAGAAGTATGCAACTTTTCTTCGAGGAACGCTGCAAATGAGTTAAGTTGATGAGAACCTAGTGATTCAGCAGCTGACATGAGTACATGTGAATAGAGTATAGTTGCGAGGAATTTGGAGAGGTCATATGCGTTCTCAGAAGGTTTTTCAAAAAGAATAAGTTTGAGGAATTTGACCAGATGAGTCTTGAAGAATTTCACTAAGCGTTCTTTTTCTTAGGTTCCAGCGTTGTATAGATCGAAGATCCACACAATTGAGGAATCTTGAAGAAAAATGATGCTGAGAGAAACAAATCAAGAACAGATGACTTGTGAGGTGTTTAGTGTGTGAGGATTTGAAGAAAAACACCTTTGAAGATTTTGTAGATAATCATTCGAATCAACGAGGGCAGTAAAAGTAACTTTTAATTACCCTGGATGAAGAACACGACGAACAGTGAAGTGAAGAGGTGAAATTCATCTGTGTAGATCTTCCACGCCCTAACTTGGCGGAGGAAGACGGCTACGGCGGCAGCGGAGTGAAGATTTCCATGGTCGGTGCGAGTATGTCGGTGACGAGGTCGAGGCAGTGAAGCTCTTCCTCACCGGCGATGATGAAGTAGCGGGGGCGCTAGGGTTTGAGAAGCTCGAGCTGGAGAGAGATCGAGCGGAGTAAAAGAAGTGAGGAAGGGAAGGAGGGATATTTATAGCCATGGTGAAAAACTGTTCGCCCGAAGAAATTGGACGAACGTGCCCCTGACCCTTCTCATTCGCTTGACATGTGTCACCCACGTACTAAGAGGTGGAGATCGCGTGCGATCGTGGGTGAATGGATAAGTGTATCGTGGGATGCGGAACGGTTTGAGCAGCAAAGCTGAAAATTTAGATAAGATAGGTTTTAACATTCCGTTCGCAATTTCTTGAGCTGAAAAGGGCACAATGAAGATTTTGAACGAGTTTCAAATAGAATGCACATGAAGAATTTATGAACAGATTGGGTTGAGTATAGCATAGAGGGGAAGGGTCCGATCACATTCACTTAGCAGAAAAACCAACTTGAAGAATTAGCAATAAGTGAATGCTGTAGAGGACATAAACTTATATATATATATATAGCCAATGAAGAAAGCGATGGAAACAATGAATACAATGCAAAGTTGAAGGATATGAACAACTGAGGAATTTCAACTTTTGGTGGTGGCGTGACCCACCGTATAAGAATGATGATTTCAGACATCGCGTACAATTATCGTAGGGTTCTGAGAATCAAATTCTTTGTTAATTTCTTCACACTAGTAGTGTTGTTCTTTATTGATTGAAGAAAAACGTTTCTTCATGTGTTGCACATCAAAGTCATCAATTTTGCATAAGTGTTAGGATGAGTGTCCCTTTCAAAGAACATTAGAAGATTCTAGGATATTTAGCTCACACCGCAACTTGCTAAATCTCTTCTCATCCAAGGGCTTTGTGAAGATATCGGCTAGCTCTTCTTCAGTCTTCACATGCTCAATAGAAATGTCGCCATTCAACACATGATCACGAAGAAAATGATGACGAATCTAAATGTGCTTTGTCTTCGAGTGCTGAACTGGGTTGTGAGCAATCTTGATGGCACTCCCATCGTCACAGAAGAGAGGCACAATCTTCATGTTGACGTCGTAGTCCTTGAGATTTTGCTTCATCCATAGCAATTGAGCACAGCAAGAACCAGCGGCAATGTACTCAGCTTCAACAGTAGATAGTGATACACAATTCTGTTTCTTCAAGGACCAACAGACCAAAGATCGTCCGAGGAAATGACATGTACCAGATGTTGACTTGCGGTCCACACGATCACCAGCATAGTCAGAGTCAGAATATCCAATGAGATCAAAAGCCGAGCCCTTGGGGTACCATAATCCAAGTGTTGGTGTGTGAGCTAGATATCGAAGAATATGCTTCATAGCCTTATGGTGTGATTCCTTCGGTGTAGCTTGAAATCAGACACACATGCAAACACTAAGCATTATATCTGGCCTAGATGCACGTAAGTACAATAAAGAGCCAATCATGGAGTGGTATACCTTATGATCGAAGTCAATACCATTTTCATCAGTGCACAGATGACCATTTGTGGGCATAGGAATTTTGACTCCTTTGCAATCTTGCATGCCGAATTTACTCAGTACATCCTTGAGGTATTTCTCCTGGGATATGAATATGCCATTGCGTTGTTGACGAATTTGAAGACCTAAGAAGAATTTCAACTCTCCCATCATAGACATTTGATATTCTTCACTCATCATATAGGCAAATTCATCACTATAACGTTGGTCAGTACAACCAAAGATAAGATCATCAACATATATTTGGCACACAAACAATTCACCATCATAAGATTTAGTGAAAAGAGTAGGGTCGAGTGAACCGGGTTTGAAGCCTCTCTTCATGAAGAATTCCTTCAAGGTATCATACCACGCCCGTGGGGCCTGCTTGAGGCCATAGAGGGCCTTGTTGAGTCTAAAGACTTTGTCGGGATTCTTTGGATCTTCAAAACCTGGGGGTTGAGTAACATATACTTCTTCCTCAAGCTTACCATTGAGGAATGCATTTTTCACATCCATTTGATATAAAGTGATATCATGATGGTTAGCATAAGCAAGTAATATGCGAATAGCCTCAAGTCTAGCAACAAGGGCAAAAGTTTCGTTGAAATCAATTCCTTCAACCTGTGTGTAGCCTTGAGCTACGAGCCGTGCCTTATTCCTCACCACAAGGCCATTTTCATCTTGCTTGTTGCGGTAGATCCACTTTGTGCCAATGATATTGTGCTTGTGAGGATCTGGATGTTTGACCAGTTCCCAGACATTGTTGAGCTCGAATTGATGTAATTCTTCTTGCATGGCCTGAATCCACTCAGGCTCCAGAAATGCTTCATCTACCTTAGTGGGCTCTATAATAGAGACAAAAGCATAGTGCCCACAAAAGTTAGATAAATGTGAAGTTTTTGAGCATGTGAGAGGACCTGGCGCTTTGATGTCATTGATGATCTTTTCGACTTGCACTTCTTTTGCAATGCGAGGATGAGCTGGTTGTCATTGAAGAATTTGATCAGCATTTTCTTCAGGTGCATTAGCTCAACGTTCTTCATGTTCTGGAATGAATTCTTTAGCAGACTCTTCAATGGGAATGACATCCTCATTAGCCTTAAACTTGATAGTTTCCTCAGGTGCTGGTTCATCTATCACAGTAGGTAGGTGCTCTCTTTGCGAGCCATTAGTTTCATCGAACCGCACATCTATAGTTTCAACAACCTTGTGAAGAACGTTGTTGAAGACTCTGTAGGTGTGCGAGTCCTTTCCGTAACCAAGCATAAAACCTTCATGTGCTTTCGGTGCAAATTTTAAGTTGTGATGAGGATCTCTAATCCAACATTTAGCACTGAGGAGTATAAGGAGCAGATAACTCATGAGTAATACCAAGTTCATCAAGATAGTCATCGAGACCAGAATTCTTGAACTTAGTGCCATTGTCACTTCTGATGTGCTTGATCTTCACACCAAAGTTGGTTGAAGCCCTCGAGGAAAAGCGTTTGAAGACTTCCTGCACTTCATGTTTGTAAGTAACAAGGTGTACCCATGTGTAATGAGAGTAATCATCAACAATAACAAAGCCATATTGAGATGCTTCATTTGAAACAGCAGAATAATTATTAGGACCAAAGTGATCCATGTGAAGCAATTCAAATGGGCGAGTGGTGGTCATGATAGTCTTCGCTGGATGCTTGGCCTTTGTCATCTTCCCAGCTTCACAGGCTCCAGATAGGTGATCCTTGAGGAATTTGACATTCTTGATGCCAATGACATGCTTCTTCTTTGGAAGCGTGTTCAAATTCCTCATGCCTGCATGACCAAGTCGTCGATGCCAGAGCCAACCTTCTGAAGCTTTTGCAAGTAGACACACGGCTGGTTGTGGTCCTGTAGAGAAATCAACAATATACTGGTCTCCTCTCCTAAAGCCTTCGACGACTTTGGAATTGTCAGCTTCCATAAGCACAACACAACGGTAGTTGCCAAAGACAACAACCATATCAAGATCACAAAGCATTGTGACACACATAAGGTTGTATCCTAAGGACTCAACAAGCATGACTTTGTCCATGTGTCGATCCTTTGTGATCGCAACCTTACCTAGACCCAATACCTGACTTTTGCCTTTGTCAGCAAAGATGATATGCTTCAGATGTGACGGAGATAATGGAGCATCCATCAATAGATTCTTGTCACCAGTCATGTGATTTGTACATCCACTATCGAGGACCCACTCAGTGGCTTTGGGTTGATCATCCTGCAGATGAATTAGTGCAGCTTACAAACTCATATACTTCATCAGTGAAGAATATGACATCAATTCATCAGATCAATTTCATCAAGGAACAGAACAGATAAAGTAGTGTGAGGACATGAGAAATGAAAGTAACGGAGGAGGAGGGCATCCATTGGCCTTGAAGGCTGGATCCGGACATGATTGAAGATCTGGAGCACCTAACCTGGGCTTTGGGTGTTAGAACTCGAGGCGGAGGAAGGGTTCGATTGAGCACGAGAGACAAAAAGCAAAAACCTCGTCCCTTTATAAAGAGGGTGAATATCAGGAGTTCTCTCCGTAGCCGTTTAGGACTTGCCTATAATCTAGGGGTCCTAGACATAGTTGGGTTACCCACGACTGCATTAATGAGAATCCCTTAATTGGGGGAACACGATCTCCGCTTCAGCAAGGCGTGTCACGAAACTGCCTCGCGTTATGTGTGGAGCTGGTTAAAAGAAACGGTTCAAATAATCACCGGGCCGTGACGTAACATCATGCTGCCAAAACAAGCCAGCAAATTAGATCTGCGAAAATGTTATTCTCTCTGCGGTGGAATGTGGAATTTATTTTTCAGGGCCGGACACTATCCTCATATTCAACTTCTTCTGTCATGTATTCGGAGAAGGAACCCGCCTTGCAATGCCGAAGACAATACGGCGCGCCGGACTCATCGTCATTGAAGCCTGGTTCAGGGGCTACTATGGGAGTCTTGGATTAGGGGGTCTCCGGACAGCCGGACTATCTCCATTGGCCGGATTGTTAGACTATGAAGATACAAGATTGAAGACTTCGTCTCGTGTCCGGATGGGACTCTACTTGGTGTGGAAGGCAAGCTAGGCAATACGTATATGGATATCTCCTCCTTTGTAACCGACCTTGTGTAACCCTAACCCTCTTCGGTGTCTATATAAACCGAAGGGTTTTAGTCCGTAGGACAACAATCACAACATACAATCATACCATAGGCTAGCTTCTAGGGTTTAGCCTCTCTGATCTCGTGGTAGATCTACTCTTGTACTACACATATCTTCAATATTAATCAAGCATGACGTAGGGTTTTACCTCCATCAAGAGGGCCCGAACCTGGGTAAAACATCGTGTCCCCTGCCTCCTGTTACCATCCGGCCTAGACACACAGTTCGGGACCCCCTACCCGAGATCCGCCGGTTTTGACACCGACACTCATACTCCTCTACGCGTGGGCATCCACTGCCGCGTCTTCCCCGGCTCCGCGTCGTCCCCTTCCTAGGCCCCGCTGTCGTCCACCGCCCTGGTGCTCTCGGCGCGGCGTGGTCAACGTGGTCAAGGAACGGCTTCCTTATTACGTGCAAAATAATTATTCCTCCACCTGACAACGGGACCCACCAGACGGGCCATCGTATTTCGGCCCCCTGACTGCTGGGACCCACCAGCTACATCTTCGCACACAAGGAAGTGCCTGATAGTCGGGACCCACCTGGTCAAAGCGTACATAGTGTTGTCATTTTGGTCGCGAACGTGTACGTACATATATACTGGTCGATGTAGAGGCGCGCATGTGTCGTAGTAGAGGCGGCCAGGGTGCAAGAAAGAAAATACGGCCACGTATGTGTACATACGGGCGGGGTCTCGAACGCCTACTCGCGCATACATACGACCAGGGCTCGTGTACATGGCTGGGTCGGAACGGAGAAACATCATTGTCGTCGTGTTCATGGGGAGGCAACGGATTGCGTCGTGTTCATGGGGAGGCAACGGAATGCGTCGTGTTCATGGGGAGGCAACGGAATGCGTCGTGTTCATCGGGAGGGCTTGCACGGAACAGACGATGGAAACAAGGCCTGGCGTACCGCAGAACGGAGGAAACGACCTTGTGTTCGACCGGCCACATTCGAAACGGGATCCTGTTCATCGGGAGGGGTCTGGTGTACCGCAAAACGGAGGAAACGGACCTCCTACGGTCGAAACGGGAGTCCTATTGATCGGGAGGGGTGTGGCGTACCGCAAAACGGAGGAAACGGACTTGTGTTGGAGCGTGATGGTCGAAACAGGGGTCCTGTTCATCGGGAGGGGTGTGGCGTACCGCAAAACGGGACTCCACGGGATACTGTTCATCTCCAGCGTCGACCCCCTCCAGCCTCCACGAGCTACTGTTCATCCACCGTCGACCTCCTCCAGCCTCCACCTACGACTGTTCATCCACGGGCTCCTGTTCATCCAGCCTCCACCGTGCGCTACTCCACCGGCTACTGTTCAACCAGCCCTCTCCACGGGTTCCTGTTCAACCACCCCTCCATGGGCTACTGTTCATCCTGCCCTCCACTGTCTACTGTTCATCCTGCCCTCCACGGGGTGGTCTTGTTCATCCAGCCCTCCACGGGGTCCTGTTCATCCAGCCCCAACTGGCTCGATCGATCGGGGTCCTGTTCATCCAGAGGCAACACCACGGGGTCCTGTTCATCCACCCCCACCGGGAACTGTTCATCCACCCCCCCCCCGCAACGCTCACTGTTCATCCAGAGGCAGCAGCGATCGGCTTCAGTTAGCAGCAGTAGTGAAGGAATCGCTCGATCAGGTTCAGTTAACAGCCATTGATCGATCGCTCGGGTTCAGTAACGCGTAGCCTGCAGTGCAATCGCTCGGGTTCAGTTAGAGCCCAATGCCTTGCTCGGGTTCAGTTAGAGCCAACGCCTCGCACACATGCGCGTACGTGTACGAGAGAAACGCGCATCGCTCGGCCCCCAACCTCCCACCGTAACCAGGAACTCCCCGAAATTTTCCTCGCCCTCGCTTCTACCATGGTTTTTTCCGTCATGGACGACCCAAAGAATGTCATGCAGCTGCATCTCCGGCCCGACCAGGACGAAAAACCCATTTTTTGTCATGTTTTTTTGTCATAGAAGTAGGAGCCCACCACATCTATGATGATATCGGGTTTTGTCACAATTATTGTCATAGAAGTGTCATATGTATGACAGGAAAAAAATTTCGTTCAGCCCAAAATGTCACGGATGTGTCTTTTTTTGTAGTGTTAAGAACTCTGGCTGGCAAAAAGAATCAAATCAAATGAAGCAACGAAAGACAACGGTGAAAGAAACAAGCTTTGTTTACTATTCTGGATCTAGGTCAAATTTTACTGAGGCAAAAACTTGTTTGAGTTGGTTAAACGGAAAGAGGGTTTCGAGATAAAACTCCAGGCGTGTAACACCCTCGATGCGGCTATATCTCCTACGCGTTGAGGCATGACTTAGAGGCATAGTAACCAACTAAGTAGCATTAAACCAGATAAGGGGAAAAGTAAACATAGTTGGCTTACACTCGCCACGTCAATCAAAGTACATAAATAGCATTACATCATCCAATCACTCATGGCCGACTACTGTGCCAAAATAAAAGACCAACCCAACATGCGACACGGTCCCGATCGCCCCAACTGGGCACCACTACTGATCATCAGGGAAAGATACATAGTAACGGCGTGAGTCCTCGTCGAACTCCCACTTGAGCTCTAACGTGTCATCTGGAACGGAGTCGTCTGGCCCTGCATCTGGTTTGGAAGTAAACTGTGAGCCATAGGGACTCAGCAATCTCGCACCCTCGCGATCAAGACTATTTAAGCTTGTAGGAAAGGCAAGGTAAAAATGTGGAGTTGCAGCAAGCGACTAGCATGTATGGTGGCTAACCTGTTCGCAAAAGAGAGCGAGAAGAGAAGGCAAAGCGCGAACGAATAACTAGAGAACAACCTGCGGCAAGCATTACTCCAACGCCGTGTTCGCTTCCCAGACTCCTCCGAGAAGAGACCATCACGGCAACTCACACAGTTGATTCATTTTAATTAAGTTAAGGTTCAAGTTATCTACAACCGGACATTAACAAATTCCCATCTGCCCATAACCGCGGGCACGGCTTTCGAAAGTTCAAAACCCTGCAGGGGAGTCCCAACTTAGCCCATGACAAGCTCTCATGGTCAACGAAGGATATACCTTCTAGCGGGAAGACCCGATCAGACTCGGAATCCCGGTTACAAGACATTTCGACAAGGTAAAACTAAACCAGCAACACCGCCGAATGTGCCGTCAAATCCTGATAGGAGCTGCACATATCTCGTTCTCAGGGCACACTCAGATAGGTCAAGCTACGAGTAAAACCAACCCTCAAGTTGCCCCGAGGTGGCCCTGCAGGCTGCCTAGTTCGGACTAACACTCAGAGGAGCACTAGCCCCCGAGGGGGGGGGTTTAAATAAGATGACCCTCGGGCTCCGGGAACCCAAGGGAAAAAAGAGGCTAGGTGGCGAATGGTAAAACCAAGGTTGGGCATTGCTGGAAGAGTTTTAAAACAAGACGAACTGTCAAGGGGTTCCCATTATTACCCAACCGCGTAAGGAATGCAAAATCCGGGAACATAACACCGATATGACGGAAACTAGGGCGGCAAGAGTGGAACAAAACACTAGGCAAGAGGTCGAGCCTTCCACCCTTTACCAAGTATATAGATGCATTAAGATAACGATAATATAGTGATATCCGAACAAGTAAATAATGTTCCAACAAGGAACGATCTCCAATCTTCACCTGCAACTAGCAACGCTATAAGAGGGGCTGAGCAAAGCGGTAACATAGCCAATCAACGGTTTTCTAGGACATGGTGGGTTAGAGGTTTGACATGGCAATTTGGGAGGCATGATAAGCAAGTGGTAGGCATCATAGCATAGGCATAGCAAAAGAGCGAGCATCTAGCAAAGCAAAGATAGAAGTGATTTCGAGGGTATGATCATCTTGCCTGCAAAGTTGTCAGAGTTGACTGGATCCTCGAAAGCAAAGTCAACGGGCTCCTCGCTAGCGAACTCGTCTCCCGGCTCTACCCAAACAAGACAAACAAGCAAAAGGAACGCAATCAACCACGTGCACAACTCAAACAACATGATGCAAACATGGTATGCTATGCGGGATGCGATATGGGATGCATATGCAAGATTTGACAAGGAATGAATGAACCTGGCCTCAACTTCGAAATCCAAGTGTGCCACTGGAAAGGTGAGATGATTTCGCTTGAAAACGATATAAAGAACGCCGGAATCGGAGAGACAGTTTGGAAATGGCAAGCAAAACAAATATGGCACTGGTCTGCGATATACAACAAGTAGCCATCTAAATGCAACAAGATAATTATGCTACAGCACCCAAACATGGTAACAAAATACATGGCAGGGATCCATTCATGATGCTTAACAAAAGAGGAACACTGAGCTATGGCCAATTCATCCATTAACAGGTTCAAACAAGCATGGCAAAAATGCAATTGGTAAACAGATTTCAGACTTAGTGAAATTAACACTTGTTTGGAATTTCAGAACAGGTAGCACACTTTGGAGCATGAAAACTATATGCTACAGAGCCTGAACATGGCAAAGTAAAGCATGGTATGGAGCTAATCAAGGAGCTTAACAAAAGTCACTTAGTGACCTTGAGCCAAAAGGGATCAGAAAATACAATTACAAGCATGTGAACATGACAAAAACTTAAACAGATCACAGACTTAGTGAAAAACTGGAGCATGCAAAACAGATATGAAGTAGGCATGTTTACGAGCTCGATGCACTCACTACAGAGCAAGTCATGACAATCTAAGCATACACCCATCAAGAATACACATTATACAAGCTAGACAAGGCAAGAACAATAACATATCATGCACGGATCAACTACAACATCCTCGGCAAAATCGCTAACAAGTAGACAATCTGCCCAGATTCATGAAATGACAAAAGTAGAGCTCGATTGACTCAAGCTAGGGTGCTCCATAATTGCAAACAAAGACACAGATGGATAGAGCACTACAAGATTAACAAAACATCCTTACTGATTATCCTCAAAAGAGGCACGGATCACTAGGAAACAACAAGAACATATGGCATATTGATAAGAACAGCTCAAGGACTTAGTGGAATTGCTAAGTCCCTGAAATCAACATTAACAAATGCACCACTTTGCAAGATTGTGCTAGTCACCACACACATCACAAAAATACATGGATGGCACCTCTGGAAAGGTGACAAAGTATATAACAAAACATATGTAGAGCTCAGGGGCATATCATGCACACAATAATCATGGCAAAAATGACAAAAAGCTAATTGAAGTAGCAGATCTGGCAATTAACTCAAGTAGCACTCTTCCAACAGAATTTCGGGCATCAAGATGAACTCAAATGAAAATGATGCAATGAGATGAAATGATGTGCTCTCTGAGACGAACATTTTGATATGCTATATGCCCAAAATGGAGCTACGGATGCAAAGTTACGGCACGATGAACATGACAAAATATCTAGGGTTTTCTGAGAAAAAGTCAACCGAGGGGGTAACTCAGATCCAGATCCAGCCGCACGGAAAACGAGGTTCGCCGGGGGAGCACTGTTCGCCAGAGCTGAGGAGGCGCGGTGGCCGGAGACGACGAGGG
The DNA here is from genome assembly GCF_018294505.1 of Triticum aestivum. NCBI lineage: Eukaryota > Viridiplantae > Streptophyta > Magnoliopsida > Poales > Poaceae > Triticum > Triticum aestivum. Next base: position 171,035,383 of record NC_057800.1, on the reverse strand, counting down.
AGGCCGGAGAGATGACCGGAGAGGGCGGTGGCCGCGGCGTGGGGCGGCGGAGGCGGCGACCGCGGCGTGGGGCGGCGGCGTGGTCCGGCCGCATCGGGCGGTGGCCGGCGCGGAGCTCTAAGTTCGCCGGCGAGACGGCGTGGCGGCGGGGCGAGCAGCTCCGGCGTCGGGGCGGCGCGCCTGGAGCGAGGAGGCGGCGGGGAGGATCCGGGCCGCGGGGGCCTGACCCGGGCTCACGGGCCGGCGGCGCGGGAGGCGGTGCGGCGCCACGTGGCGGCGCGGGATTGGACCAAGCGGGCGGCAGACGCGGTCCGGCGGCCGGCGGACGTGTCCGACCGCGCGGAGAGGGGAGGATCTAGGGTTTCGGGAGAGGGGAACCGCGAATTTTGGAGGGGGGTGTATTTATAGGCATAGAGGGAGCTAGAATTGTCCAAATGAGGTGCGGTTTTCGGCCACGCGATCGTGATCGAACGCTCTAGATGATGGAGAGGGCTTTGGTGGGTTTTGGGCCAAATTGGAGGGGTGTTGGGCTGCAACACACACGAGGCCTTTTCGGTCCCTTGGTTAACCGTTGGAGCATCAAACGAAGTCCAAATGGTACGAAACTTGACAGGCGGTCTACCGGTAGTAAACCAAGGCCGCTTGGCAAGTCTCGGTCCAATCCGGAATGTTTAATCCCCACACACGAAAGAAAGGTAGAAATGACCACCGGAGGAGAACGGAGCGCCGGAATGCAAAACGGACAACGGGGAAAATGCTCGGATGCATGAGATGAACACGTATGCAAATGCAATGCACATGATGACATGAAATGAGATGCATGACAACGACAACAACACACGGAGACAAAAACCTGAACCCAAGAAAATAAAATAACTTAGCGCCGGAAACGACAAGAGTTGGATTGCATAATAGGTAAATCATATCCGGGGTGTTACAAGGCGCTAGAATCGCCTGATTCCGATAAACGAGCGAAAAGTTAAACTAGAACGAGAATCGGATCAGAAATCACGATCAGAAATAATCAGGGAAAATCCGAGAAAAAGAAAAACGACGAACAGATTAATGAACGAACGTTCGTTTTCTGGAACTAAATGATGAACACGTTCGTTAAAACGAACGGACGAGCGAACACTCGCTAAATAAATAAACCGGAAAAAAAACCAATCTATGTAAAAAAACGAAAACTAGGGTTTTCTAAAAAAACCAAATCGGGTTTTCTCAGAAAACTAGGCGGCGGGGCGGCTACCTCGGCTCGGTCCGGCGGGGCTTCCGGTGGGCAGCAGCGGCGGCGGGGCGGCGGCAGCAGTGCAGGCGGCGGGGCTGTGTGGGCGGCGGCGGGTGGTGACTCGGGGCTCCCAGGGGGCCCCGAGGTGGCTATTTAAGAGAGGGGGGGCTTGCTTGGGGAGGGGGTCGGCGGCGGAGGCGTGCCCGGCTCGGTCTTCCCGATTCCGGTGGTAGCTCGGCGAGGGAGGCGGTGGCCTGGCGGGCCGGCCTGGCTCGGCTGGGCCTTTGGCCGAGTCGGGCGCGGGGTTTTTTTAAACAATTTTGTCGAAACTAAGAAAAATTCTAGACAAATAAATAAAAATCTAAATTGCCAAAACAAATTTTCACCGTCTAAATAAAATATTTAGAACAAGATGAACATTTTCTTGGCCCTAAATGCAATTTTTGAAAACATGCAATTTTTCCTAAATTCAAATAAAACCACGAAAAACTCCAGAATAAAACCTTATTTGATTTTTATTTAAATCCTCAAGATTTATTTATTTTGGGAAAGTCATTTTATTCCCTCTCTCATATTTTTATAATAGAAATAATTGAATATAAAATAAATAAAATCAAATGATCCTATTTTCAAAATTTGAGAAAACTCAAATATGAAAATAACGAAATCCCCAACTCTCTCCGAGGGTCCTTGAGTTGCGTAGAATTTCTAGGATCAACCCAAAATGCAAATAAATATGATATGCAGTGATGATATATTGTATAACATTCCAAATTGAAAATTTGGGATGTTACAAACCTACCCCCCTTAAGATGAATCTCGCCCTCGAGATTCGGGTTGGCTAGAAAATAGGTGGGGGTGGTCCTTCAGCAAATCTTCCTCTCGCTCCCAGGTGGCTTCATCCTCCGTGTGGTGGCTCCACTGAACTTTGCAAAACTTGATAACCTTGCTGTGGGTGACTCGGCTGGCATACTCAAGAATCTTAACTGGTTTCTCCTCATAGGTCAAATCACTGTCCAACTGAATCGCTTCCAGCGGCACTGTATCTCTCAGCGGTTTATCAGCCATCTCCGCGTGGCACTTCTTTAACTAGGAAACGTGGAACACGTCATGAACTCCTGACAATCCTTTGGGCAATTCCAACTTATAAGCTACTTCTCCCATACGCTCCAAAACCTTGTATGGTCCTACAAAATATGGCGCTAACTTTCCCTTAACTCCAAAGCGCTTAACTCCTCGAAGTGGAGACACTCGAAGATAAACTCGTTCTCCGACTTCGTAAACTGTCTCCTTGCGTTTAGAATTTGCGTAGCTCTTCTGCCTGGACTGGGCTACCTTGAGCCTATCGCGAATCAATTTCACCTTCTGTTTAGACTCCTTAATCAGATCCGGTCCAAACAACTGTCGGTCTCCAACTTCATCCCATCACAACGGGGTTCGCACCTCCTTCCGTACAAGGCTTCGAAAAGGGGCCATCTTCAAACTGGATTGATAACTGTTGTTGTAAGAGAACTCTGCATATGGCAAATTGTCGTCCCAACTAGATCCATAATCTAGCGCACAAGCTCTCAGCATATCCTCCAAAATCTGATTGACTCTCTCGGTCTGTCCATCTGTCTGCGGATGGAAAGCTATACTGAATTCTAGCCTGGTACCCAAAGTTTCGTGCAACTGATTCCAGAACTTTGAGGTAAACTGGGTTCCTCTATCTGATACAATGCTCCTTGGAACTCCATGCAGACATACGATCCTGGTCATGTATATCTTTGCCAACTTGGCACTAGTATAGGTAGTCTTCACTGGGATGAAATGAGCTACCTTTGTCAAATGATTGACTACTACCCAAATCGAGTCATAGCCTAAACGAGTTCTGGGCAAACCTATAATAAAATCCATGCCTAGCTTACCCACTTCCATTCGGGTATTGGCAATGGCTGTAGCAATTTGGCTGGCTTCTGATGCTCTGCCTTTACTCTCTGACATACATCACAAACTGCTATATACTCCGCGATATCCTTCTTCATTCTGGTCCACCAGAAAATATCCTTCAAATCCAGATACATCTTGGTGTTTCCTGGGTGAATCGAATATGGTGAATCATGGGCCTCTTGCAGAATCAACTTCCTGATCTCTGGGTCATTGGGCACATAAACACGGTCTTCAAACCATAGGGTATCGTGCTCATCCTCACGAAATCCTTTACCTTTTCCTTTGCTCATTTTCTCCTTAATAGAAGAAATCTCCTTGTCAGTCTTCTGGGCTTCTCTGGTCTTATCCATCAAAGTAGACTGAATCTCCAATGCTGCTACATAGCCTCTCGGAACTATCTCCAAACATAGCTCACGAAGATTCTCGGTTAACTCTCTTGGTAAACCTCCCGTCATTAAGGTGTTGACATGACTTTTATGGCTCAACACGTCAGCTACTACGTTAGCCTTTCCAGGATGATAATGCAATCTCATATCATAATCCTTGATGAGCTCCAACCATCTCCTTTGCTTGAGATTTAAGTCCTTCTGCGTGAAGATGTACTTCAAACTCTTGTGATCCGTGTACACCTCACAATGGTTTCCAATGAGAAAATGTCTCCAAGTCTTCAACACATGCACTAAGGCTGCTAACTCCAAATCATGCATGGCGTAATTCAACTCATGAGGCTTAAGCTGTCGTGAGGCATATGAAACAAATCTTCCTTCCTGCATAAGCACTGCTCCATGTCCTCGACGTGAAGCGTCGCAATACACCAAATAATCCTTGGTCTGATCTGGCAAAATCAACACTGGTGATGTAACCAAATGTTTCTTCAATTCCTGGAAACTAGCCTCACATTCTTCAGTCCATTTGAACTTGGTATCTTTCTTCAACAATTCCATCATAGGCTTCGCAATCTTCGAGAAATTTTCAATGAATCTCCGGTAGTATCCTGCGAGTCCAAGAAAACTCCAGATCTCTCCAACTGTTCTTGGGGCTTCCCAATTTGTCACAGTGTCAACCTTGGTGGGATCTACTGCTATACCTTCTCCAGATATAACGTGTCCGAGGAATCCAACTTCCTTCAACCAAAACTCACATTTGCTAAACTTGGCATATAACTGATGTTCTCTAAGCTTTCCAAGTACCAAACGCAAATGCTCCTTATGCTCCTCTTCATTCTTCGAGTAAACTAGGATATCATCAATGAACACTACGATGAACTTGTCCAAGAACTCCATAAAAACTTTGTTCATCATGTTCATAAAATATGCGGGTGCGTTAGTCAGACCAAATGACATAACGGTATACTCATACAGCGCGTACCTGGTGGTAAAAGCTGTTTTAGGTATATCCTGTTTTCGAATCTTCAACTGGTGGTATCCTGATCGCAGATCGATCTTGGAAAATACCTTAGCTCCTTGCAATCGATCAAACATATCACTGATCAATGGTAGTGGGTACTTAATCTTGATGGTTACTTCATTCAATCCTCGATAATCAACAACCATCCTTAATGATCCATCCTTCTTCTCCACTAGAAGTACCAGCGATCCCCAAGGTGAAGAACTTGGGCAAATATAACCCTTATCCAATAACTCTTTAATCTGCTTCTTAATCTCCTCAAAATCCTTTGCGGGCATCCTATATGGTCTCTTAGATATTGGCCCTGTGCCTAGAAAAAGCTCAATCAAAAACTCAATATCTCTATCCGGTGGCATGCCTGGCAACTCCTCTGGAAATACATCAGGGAAATCCTTTACTACTGGTACTTCCTCCTACACAACTCCTATTAAGGAATTTACTTGAGTCCTCTTTGGCACATGCCGGGATACATACTTGATCCTTCTTCCTTCTGGTGTTGTAAGCAAAATTGACTTACTGGCGCATTCAATGTCCCCTTCATACTTCGATAACCAATCCGTGCCTAATATCACATCCAATCCTTGGGATTCCAATACTATTAGGTCTGAGGGAAACACATAGTTACCAATCCTTAATGGTAACCGATCACACCATAGACTAGACATATACTCTGCTCCAGGCGAGGTTACTAACATGAGTGACCTAAGGGCTTGGGTTGGCAGTTTATACTTATCCACAAATCCCCTTGAGATGTATGAATGTGATGCACTAGTATAAAAAAGAACGAGTGCAGTAAATGACTTAACCAAAAACTTACCGATTATTGCATCCGGCTGCTCTTCAACCTCCTCCATGTTAACGTGGTTCACTTGTCCCCTATTGAAAGGGTTCGGCTTCTTCCCAGAGGTTCCATTGCCATTTCCATTCTGGGATTCAGGACATTCATTGGCATAATGTCCGGTCTTCTGGCACTTAAAACAAGTGACTTGGATCAGGTCTCTCTTGGCTGGGGTTGATGGGTTGGTTTGGTTCTGGCCGTTGCTTCCTCCATTCCCATTACCATTCTTGGGGCCATTATGATTGTGTGAGATACCTCCTCCATGGGTATGCTCAAAGTGTGCTCCCGGTCTAGGGGTAAGACGTGGCTTCTGCTGAGCTCCAGAATTGTACTTCCCTTGTCCATATTTCCTCTTGCGGTTCTCAATCTACTGTTTCTTCCCTTCAATCATAAGAGCATGATCTACCAACTCCTGGTAGTTGTTGAAGGTTTCTACCATCAACTGCATGCTCAACTCATCACTCAGTCCTTCTAGAAACTTCTCCTACTTAGCTGCATCCGTAGCAACGTCATCTTGGGCATAACGTGCTAGCTTACTAAAGTCCTCCACATACTGGCCAACTATCCGTCCTCCTTGGCACAAGTTGCGAAACTCACGCTTCTTCATGGCCACAGCTCCTGCTGAAACATGGGTAGTACGGAAAGCTTGCTGAAACTGGTCCCATGTGACAGTGTCGATAGGGTAAGTGGCTGTGAAATTCTCCCACCATGATGCTACGGGTCCTTCAAGCTGATATGCGGCAAACTTCACCTTTTCCGCATTTGTGCATCCTGTCGTTGTCGGTGTACAAAAAGAGGGGTACACTTTTTGTACCCCTATAACTGTGCACGGGCAATCTGAGCCACGGGCACCACCACACCAAGCAAGGCAAGGGAGGTGAGCCAGGATAAGATTGAAGCTCAAGAGAACTAGAACGACGCCAAGGTCAAGACCACGAAGAGCAAAGGGGACGAAGCGGACTCCCCCGGCAAGATCCTTGTCGGGAGACAGTTCTAGCAGCCCCGGCAAGACCCTTGCCGCGGCGACTCGTCCCGCGCCTACGGAGCAAATCACCCTTGAGTCCACTGCCCCCAAAGGGCAAGGATTCGGGAGACATCCCCGTGGTGGCATGCAGATCTTTGTGAAGACATTCAAGATCAGATACACACTATAGAAGATGACGACCCTTGGCGGGATCCCAACCGAGGAAAAGCACAAGGCCCCTGGCAAGCACCTTGCCGGGGATGACAGCAGGCGCCTCGGAAAAACCCTTGTCGGGGCCCCGGCAAGGCCCTTGCCAAGGACATCCGCAGGACCACCACCAGCCCCATGCCGACTAAACCTGCATCGCCGTTCGCATGCAGCTGCCGACCCAACTAGCTGGGCAGGCACCTGCATGGCGGCATGCAGATCTTCGTGAAGACCCACCACTGCGCCACCTCAACTGCCTGCCTACCTACGTGGCATCGCAGGCGTTGCTGGCCAGGGCGCGTGTCGGCACAAGAAGGAGCGGCGACGGACGAGACAGGTTTCTCCCCCGTCCCCGATAAAGCAAGGACACCTAAGCAAGATGCATTAAATGCGCCTTGTCATGTAATGCGAGGGATAACCTCGCATCACTGTACCCTTTCCACCTCCTGTGTGCCACTGTGGCAACCCCTTTTTCTATAAAAGGAGGCCCGAGGCGACCAGAGGAAGGATTCAGCTTTTTGGAGCTCCTCGCGCCCCATAGCTAGCTCAAGAACACTGATATACAATCCACCAAAGTAGGAGTAGGGTTTTACGCATCCTCGTGGCCCGAACCTGGATAAACGAACCATGTGCTATCTGTTTGATCCGCTCTTCTAACGACCCCGCGCCCCGCTAACCACGGTAGGGATTCTTGTGATCCCATAGGTGTCGTTCCCACCGACAGTCGTGGTCAACTCCCTAGCTGTCTTGTGGAGCCAATCATCTGCTACTATCGGCTTGGTGCTACTAGAGAACACCAGCGGATTCAGCCTAAGAGAATGGGCTAAGTGATCAACATGTGGTGGTGGTGGGTTGTTGTTGTTGTTCCCCTGATTCTGATTCTGGACTAGCAACTGCATCAATGTGTTCTGCTACTGGATCAACTGAGTGAGCTCCGGTGGGAAGGTAAATCCGGGGTCACATCTCGGAGGCATCTGAGGGTTTAGAAAAGATGAGATTAAGAATACAGGGGGTCTAGAGAGAAAACACTACCCATATGCACATGAGGCAAAACAAACAATTTACTTCATTAAAGCAAACAAGGGCATACGATCGATCTAACTATCGCAAAAGTGCCCGGACTACTATATTTACATGGTGGACTACTACTACTACTGATGAGGTGGTCTACTATAAATATTCTTCGTTGCAGACTCCATGATATCTGCTCCAGCTTCATCAACATAGTCATCATCACTATCATCTGGATCCGAGTCGGTGTCGTCGATGATGATGTAGTCTTCAGGGAGAATCTCCTTGGGTTCTTCGTCTTCTTCTACTGGTGTAGGGCCTCACATAAATATTCCGATCTTCTTGATCAGGTCATCATTCTTCTCCACTAGTACTTCGATTTCCTCTTCATAATCTTCACGCATAGCCTTGAGTTCTTCCTCCAGTTCCTTGATTCTTGTTCTTGCCTTCTTTAGATCTATCATGTCGGCGCACATCTAGTTCTCCTGGCGTCGAATGTGCTGGTTTAACTCCTGGATAAAAGCTGCAATTAATCTATCCCTCTTGGTGTTGATCATCTCCCAGTGCTCATCTCGGTGCCCACAAATCTGGTAGATAGTATCCTTGAGATCATTGCGGTAAACTTCTCCAATACGTCCCATGGCAATGTGAGCTGCCATGCTCTTTCCTAGACTCCGGGTTGGTGCATCAAAGGAAAACTCCATGGGCTCAGTGACTGGCATGAACGTCCTTCCTGGAACTTGAATTTGAATCATCCAGCGCTCCTCTTCAGGTAAAGTGGCGTTGTAGGTTCCGGTGAAGCTTGGTACTCCGATGTTCAGGTACTTAGTGACTTCCTTCAGGTGACGTCCAAAGGGTGTATCTTCATCCGGCCGTGTGAACTTGTTCCTTGCATCTGCCATCCTAAAAGTGTAGAAAAGATGAGGAGTAAGAATGAGAAGAGAGAGTAGTGATCTAGGGCTTTAGCTTAGTGGTCGTGTCCTACAGTAAGCGTGTGCTCTGATACCATCTTGTAGCGACCAGACCTCAAACGGTCCAATCTCTGTGCTCCGGTGTCATCCCTGGATCAGTAATGCTGACACCACACAGTACATGAAGGATTTATATCAAAGTAGCAATCACACACTTATTACATCGAGTGTCTCAAAAGAGAACTTATTATAATAAATATGGCTTAAGGCCATCTAATAACGATAACAGTAGAAGGCTTGGAAGATAAGTAAGTCCATCAACTCCAACGGCGTCACTGAGTATAGAACCATGACCTAAAGGCACCTTACTCATCATCTTAAAAGTCTGCAACATGAACGTTGCAGCCCGAAACAGGTCAACACATGGAATATGCTGGCAATGTAACACATAGAGAGCAATGAAAGAACATGCATATTTGGCTGGTGGAAAACTCTATGGTTACAGTTTTGCGTAAAGCCAATTTTTCCCTACTGCAAAGGAATAAATTTTATTTAACTATCATGGTAGTTGTTAAACATTGAGAGTGTAGACACCCTCTCAATCCCAATTAAGCATCATCATAAAAACCCAACAAAATTAATTTAGAGTAACATGATGAGATTCACATGATAATCCAAGTACTAGATACTCAAGATGTCCATAACTGGGGACACAACTAACCATGATTAGTTTATACACTCTGCAGAGGTTTGCGCACTTTTCCCCACAAGACTCGATCTCCTCCGTTGGGATTCTCGCATTACATGATGTTTGAGAAACGGATGACCGAGACATAGTCTTTCAGAAGCGCTTGCACCTTACGAACGGGTAGACCGTACCAACCTACATCCCCTACATCTGCTTACCACTGTAAGAGTTAGCACAACTTAGTCAACTATGCTAGAGCCCATAGTAGCTTGTGGCTGCAGACGGAAGTTTCTAGTATGAATAATCTCATGATCCCTTTGAGCCTGGGTGGCGGTCCAAAAGAAAAACAGGCAATCGCTGGAATACCCAGGTGCCTCAATCCACCCAGATGTGTGTTTAAGTTGCCATCTTAGATAAACCATTAATTTAACAATCTCAAATTTGTCATCGATACACTCACCCAATCCACGTCTACTAGCATAGCATGGCATAATAAGCAAACATAGAAGTAACTCCCAAAGGTTTGATAATAAAACAGGTAATAGGTACTACCTCATCTACTCCCCAAACCCACAATTTAATTAGATCCTAATCATGCAATGGTGTGAGGATTGATCCAATGCAATAAATCTGGGTAGTAGGAGGTATGATCAAAGTGTTACTTGCCTTGCTGATGATCCGCAAAACCTAGTGATTCGAAGTAGCAAGCGGCGCACTCCGGGTACTCTATCGCAAACAAACAAGCATACAATAAGTACTCATCGAATGCACAGATAAAACTCGAATAAGAGATCTAACCAGATAGTTCAACTTAAGAACTCCGGTTGGCAAAAAGAATCAAATCAAACGAAGCAACGAAAGACAACGGCGAAAGAAACAAGCTTTGTTTACTATTCTGGATCTAGGTCAAATTTTACTAAGGCAAAAACTTGTTTGAGTTGGTTAAACGGAAAGAGGGTTTCGAGATGGAACTCCAGGCGCTTGAATCGCCTGATTCCGATAAACGAGCGAAAAGTTAAACTAGAACGAGAATCGGATCAGAAATCGCGATCAGAAATAATCGCGGAAAATCCAAGAAAAAGAAAAATGACGAACAGATTAATGAACGAACGTTCGTTTTCTGGAACTAAACGATGAACACGTTCATTAAAATGAACGGACGAGCGAATGCTCGCTAAATAAATAAACCGGAAAAAAACCGATCTATTTAAAAAACAAAAACTAGGGTTTTCTAAAAAAACCAATCGGTTTTTCTCAAAAAACCGGGCGGCGGAGCGGCTACCTCGGCTCGGTCCAGCGGGGCTCCGGCGGGGCTTTCGGTGGGCAGCAGCGGCGGCGTGTGGCGCAGGCGGCGTGTGGCGGCAGCAGTGGCGGGGCTGCGTGGGCGGCGGCGGGTGGCGACTCGGGGCTCCCAGGAGGGCCCGGGTTGGCTATTTAAGAGAGGGGGGCGGCCTTGCTTGGGGAGGGGGTCGGCGGTGAAGGCGTGCCCAGCTTGGTCTCCCCGAGTCCGGCGGCAGCTCGGCGAGGGAGGCGGTGGCCTGGCGGGCCGGCCTGGCTCGGCTGGGCCTTTGGCCCAGTCGGGTGCGGGGGTTTTTTTTAAAACAATTTTGCCGAAACTAAGAAAAATTCTAGAAAAATAAATAAAAATCTAAAATTGCCAAAACAAATTTTCACCGTCTAAATAAAATATTTAGAACAGGATGAACATTTTCTTGGCCCTAAATGCAATTTTTGAAAACGTGCAATTTTTCCTAAATTCAAATAAAACCATGGAAAACTCTAGAATAAAACCTTATTTGATTTTTTTATTTAAATCCTCAATATTTCTTTATTTTGGGAAAGTCATTTTATTCCCTCTCTCATATATTTATAATAGAAATAATTGAAGATAAAATAAATAAAATCAAATGATCCTATTTTCAAAATTTGAGAAAACTCAAATATGAAAATAACGAAATCCCCAACTCTCTCCGAGGGTCCTTGAGTTGCGTAGAATTTCTAGGATCAACCCAAAATGCAAATAAATATCATATGCAGTGATGTTCTATTGTATAACATTCCAAATTGAAAATTTGGGATGTTACAGGCTCCTTCCCGGAACACCGAAGAACAGTTGAACGGAATGGTCAGTATTGGTACCTTTCCCAAGAAAACGGAAATTCGCTGGCGAGTTCCAGGAACAGAGAATCCTCCTACCCCGAGGCAGGGTGAGGTAGTGGTCTTTGTCGACCACATAGGCCGTGGTTTCAAACCACCCGGGTCGAAGTTTTTCCGAGATGTTCTTGCTAGTTTCCAACTCCATCCTCAAGATATCGGACCCAACTCGGTGTCCAATCTATGCAACCTCCAAGTCTTCTGTGATGTGTACTTACAAGAAGAACCAACTTCTGAGTTGTTCTGGGACTTTTTTCATCTGAACCGACGTACAGAATTTGTAAATGGTCCCAACACCGAACTTGGTGGTGTCTCTATTCAAAAGCGGAAGGAAGTTGAATTCCCTCATGCCAAACTGCACAGTCGCCCTAAGGAATGGAACCAGACTTGGTTCTATTGCATAGATACCTCTCCTAAAGATGAGAACCCTCTTCTAGGCTACCGTGATCACCGGATTTCCAACACTCATCCAATGCCACAACGTTTAAGTTCTGCAGAACGGGCCAAATATGCCCTCAACTCGCCAAGCTCCGGGCCTTTATGGCCGACGGTTTATCAGGCGTTGATTTTGTGTGTTACTGGATATCTTGGAGCGTCTTGCCACTAAGCCGCCGTCCCGGTTAATGTGTGAGTATACCGGTGAGGTTGAAGACCCCCAACGCCACATCAACATTCAGATAACCGATGAAGAGGTCACTGAAGGCGTTAAGAAAATTTTGAATGAACTGGAATCAGTCTGTCGCCAAACCGGCTTGAACCCCTTCTACACTCAAAATAAATCACCTGTTATAAGCACTATGCTTCCTTTTTATCTTTGATATCTTTTAAATTGTTCAACTTGTAAACTTTCCTCTGTTTGTGTATGAACAAGGTGATGATCCCATCTGGAAGCGGAAATCTGCAGATAAAGTGGCAAAGCCATCCCGTCCCAAAACCAAAGCCGTCAAGCGTACCTCAAAGCGGAAAACGGCTGACCGGATCAACATGGAACTTAATGAAGATGCAGATGATAGAACTTGACTCACTTGGCTCCCTTTTCATGCACCTCATTAACAATGATCCTTATCAGGAGGACGTAGAAGGCAGCCAGGTTAATGATGTAGAGGTAATTACCCTTTCCTCCGGTTCAGACTCTATGCCAACACAAAAAACCCATCAAGCAGTCTGGAAAGTAAGCTTTTCTCATCCTCTTGCTTACTTGGATCCAACATTTATTTTGAAGACGCATCAACATGAAGCTCGTCGGACAACCCGGCACAGTGGCCAATAGGTCACTTCGGCCGGTTTACCTGATACCCTGGTTCGGAAGCGCCGATCTGAGGTCTCCCCCACTTTTGACAATTCTTATCCCCAGGCAGGTTATTTCAGACAGCCTCTTAATCCTTCCAATTTAAATTATCAGGTGACACCTCCCTCATCTTCTGGCAAATCAACAGCAACCCAACTCCCTCCTCTTAAAACTGTAGCTGGGTAAGCATTCAAACCCTTTCTTTCAATGCATTGCAAATCTTGAATAAGATGCTAAACCTTTTTTTAATTTTGTTTGCAGAGCCAAAGCCAGACCCAGCAAGAAAGCTCGGGTCAACAATCCATCAGAAGACCAGGCGATTTTTGAAGAAGAGCATATAGGAGAACCACACCAAACTCGTGAACCGGAGGGTCCTCATCCTGAAGCTATCTTTGATGAACCACCCCTTCAAGACCAGAATATTGATGAACAACCAGAAGCTGATCCTGCTATGCCTGACACTGAACCGGCAGCTCCAAACCGGGCTAGTCTGGTGAGAGGTACTGATACTCCATCATCACCCGCAAAAACTACTGAAGGCCAAGGAGATGATGTTATCATTACTGGAAAGGGCCACAGCTCTCCTGGCCATCCTGTAATCTTGGCCCAACATAGTGCCAAAGAAGAGCGTGTTTCCAGAGAAAAGGGTAAATGGAGCACTGACTTATCAAGCTATGCTCATCTTAGTGCTGAAGAACTTCACTCCGGTTTCTTAAACCGTTTGCACTCAAACCGTGACTATGAAGCCGGTTTGGTGAACCTGATGAAGGAACGCTATGAGGTATTTTCATCTCCCTTTATTTCTTGATTCCAAAGTTGAAACACTAGCCCAGGTAGCCCCCAAGGGCCGTTTTATGATGTTAATCTTAAACCGGGTCTTTGTAATACTTTAATCCTCTCTTGCTGACCCTCAAAATGTCAGGTCCTTAGTGAAAACAAAACCGATACTTTACCAATGCAATTATGTAGCTTTCCTCAGTGTATCCCCCAAGGGCCGGTTTAGCTTCGTGAGGTAATCCGGGTCTTGAAATCCATGCGTCCGTTTTGAACAGATGCACATTAGCCCCCAAGTGTCAAGGATAATGCTTGCATTGTTCTGGCGACTTATAAAAGATGTATTGATAACAGAGCAAATAGGCATTAGCCCCCAAGTACGAAGTGCATAACTTGTTATACACTTAGTACTTAGAAAAAACATATCCTGTTGTTGACATATCTTCACTGTTACAGGCCGAGCTAAGCAATAGAGAAGCCCAAACTGCTGATTTGCAAGAGAACATGAAGTCTCAACAAGCAGAGGCTGTGAAAGCCAAGGAGGAGCTGACCAAAGCCCTGACAGCTATGGAAAAACTAAAGGAGTTTTTTAACAAGGAACGTGCTGACTGGGAAACCGAGAAGGCCGGTTTAACTAAAAGAGCTGAGGATGTCGAAGCAGCCCTGAAGCCAGTTGTGGATGAACTAACTGGTTTGAAGCGGCAAATCAACGCTATGACGTCCGCTGTATTTGGTAAGTATCTCCTTATGCTGTTTGTCCAATTCATGAGACCTTATTGTTCACCAGTATGGCTGATATTAAACCATGACAGGCACTCGCATTACTCATCTGGGTGCTGATATGCGGATGAAGCTTAAAGCGGCGTATACCTTAATAGAACAGCTTTACTCTGGATCCCAGCGTGCTATATGCACTGCAGCCTACAATAAACCGGCGCCATCACTGATAAAAGAAACTCTTGAGAAACTGGCCATGTTACCAGCCCGGATTACCGAACTGAAGAAGGTAGCCGCAAGAGCAGGATCGCTGACAGCACTAATCCGGGCCAAAGCATGGATTCCAGATCTTGAAGCGGATGACATCATTAAAGGATATCCAGGTGTGAAGGAGGACAGTTCAAACTTCGACAATGATGATCTCCGAAGGCTGACAAAAGAAATGCGGCCAATAGCCAACAAACTGGCAGAAGACACATACTTATCTCATTTCCAGCCGGCTTACGACACTGAAGGGAAGAGACAGCCTGCCGAAATCCATGAAGTCGAAGAACTTGTGCCTCCAATCTGTAAGCATACTTACGCTCCTGACATTAACCCCTCCATCCTTATCCATTAAGAAGCCGTGTTTCAAGCTTTAACCGGAATCGATTGGTCAACGGTTGATTTCCAGCGTCTGGGAGGGATGAAGAAGAAGTGATTGCACCAAATGACCCTCAACCGTCAAACCATCCAGACGAAGCATCTTAAACCGGCAGCCGGTTTACCAGCTATTGTGTGCCAATGCTTAAAAACAATTAGTCAATTGGAGCCATTTTGAAGCTTCTTGTAATAGGATAGCAAAAACTCCTTTATCTATCATGCCATCTAGCATGTTTTGTGGTGCTTTGATATTGTGAAAACTTGCTCCACTTTTTGGGATCTATTTATGCATAGCCCATGATGATTTGTGTTCCTGGATACAAGAACTTGAAAGTGTCCTAGTGGTTTACCACTGGACGAGTCATGATGCCCAAAAATATACAATACTTAGATGGATAATCAAAGTTTGTATAAAAATAATAATATCTGCAACATACCTCATTGGCTGACCAACTACTTGTATGGTAAAGGTGTAAACACCAATCCGGAGCATTGATAACTCCTTCCTTAATTTGTCAGATTATGATAATAAACCGTACCGGGATATAATAAACACCCGGTTTTGTTTATAACACTGGCGACTTGTTAGTCAAAACCAGATCGGGTTAATGAATGCCGGATTATGACTGATCATGTACTGACAACTTGTAGTTGAAAGCCAAGCCGGGTCAAGGACACCGGTTTATCAGAAGATATTATGGACCTCAACAAAGGCGAAAAACTTGGCAAATATAACTCAAAAAGAACACACGAGGCTTTTTACGAGCTGTCAGGCTCCAAATCGAGGCTTTTCATGGGCTGCCAGGCCACTAAGTTAAACCATTTTACAAAGCCTTTTTTAGATGGACCTCAATCTTTAACCAATCACCGATTTAACTGTGACAAGTTCAGGGTCCATGGGATTGACTTGTCAGACGTTCGATGGGTCATACCAGGTTTACCTGGACGGAGTGACTTACTTAAAGAGGCAGGATAACCCGGGGTTTTAGGTGAATACACCTGGCTTCCAAGCCTGGCTTGATAGCCTATTACAAGGGTTCAAAACTCATTGTTATTTGAGAAGCAAAGAGCCCCCAGGTAATATGTAAGTTGTGCTCGGTGGTTACCTATGTTTGAGTTGTGCTTAACGCAACAGACTCTCTTTGGCTCCACATAATTTCCTTTTGGCTTAACGCCTATCAAGAGGTGTAGCTATGGTGTGACAACAACCAAGCGCCCTAGTGACATCCCTTTGTGGTGTTTAAACCAATCAAGAGGTGTAGCTATGGTGTGACAACAACCAAGCCCCCTAGTGATATCCCTTTGTGGATTCAAACCGATCAAGAGGTGTAGCTATGGTTCGGATATGACCAAGCCCCTAGTGATTTTCTTTATATCCGTGTGGCCGTATAAGCCGGTTTAACAAAACTCCGTTGTATCAACAGAAATGCCTTGTAAGCTCACACATGATGTAAAAAGAACAGAGACCCTGCTTTATTCGAGGCTCCGGTTTATTATATAATATATACATTGTCATAAATATGTACATAAGAAGAGCGTGTGGCTCAAGTATAGTAAGGCCTAAGAAGAGCTATATTCCATGGCCGCTTGGTCTCCTCCTCCGATTTACATGAGTCTTTGTGCTCTCGAACATCAATGAGGTAATATGACCCGTTGTGCAGATTCTTGCTGACCACAAAGGGTCCTTCCCAAGGTGGGGATAAATTGTGCATATCAGTCTGATCCTGGATAAGCCGGAGCACCAAATCACCCTCTTGAAAGGTTCTGGTCTTAACCCGGCGGCTGTGATAACGTCGGAGATCTTGTTGATAAATCGCCGAACGTGCTGCTGCAAGATCGCGCTCCTCATCTAACAAGTCCAGTGAGTCCTGACGTGCTGTCTCATTATCAGCTTCAATATAAGCTGCCACACGGGGCAAGTCGTGACGTATGTCACTAGGAAGAACTGCCTCCGCTCCATAAACCATGAAGAAAGGCGTGTAACCCGTAGATCTGTTGGGTGTGGTGTTGATGCTCCATAACACAGAAGGTAACTCCTCAACCCAACAACCCGGTGTCCGTTTCAAAGGAACCATAAGCCGGGGTTTAATACCTCTCAAAATTTCTTGATTTGCCCTCTCTGCTTGACCATTAGACTGGGGGTGAGCCACCGATGCTATATTAAGCCGGATGTGCTCACGTTGGCAAAATTCCTCCATCTATACTTTTGACAGATTAGTACCATTATCAGTTATAATACTGTGTGGAAAGCCAAACCGGAATATCACCTTTTTGATGAATTGAACCGCCGTGACCGCATCACACTTACTGACTGGCTCTGCTTCCACCCATTTGGTGAATTTGTCAACTGCCACTAATAAGTGGGTCTTTTTGTCCTTGGAGCGCTTAAAGGGTCCAACCATATCAAGCCTCCAAGTCGGAAATGGCCATGTTATTGGAATCATCCTCAACTCCTGAGCCGGAATATGAGCACGGCGTGCGAATTTTTGACAACCGTCACATCTTTTGACTAAGTCCTCCGCATCAGCATGAGCTGTTAACCAATAAAAACCATGGCAAAAATCTTTAGCTACCAAAGACTTTGAACCGACGTGGTGACCACAACCCCCTTCATGGATTTCTCGCAAAATCTCACAACCCTCTTGAGGAGAGACACAACGCTAAATTGCCCCTGAGACGCTATAATGATGTAACTCTCCGTTGAGTATGGTCATTGACTTGGAACGCCAGATTTTCTGTCGGGCCGATGTTTCATCCTCCGGTAACTCGCCCCGGTTTATGTAAGCCAGGTATGGGATTATTCAATCAGGTATGACATGCAAAGCTGCCACCAATTGAGCCTCCGGGTCAGGAATAGCCAACTCCTCCTCTGTTGGTACCTTGACCGACGGATTATGCAGCACGTCAAGAAAAACATTTGGTGGGACCGGTTTACGCTGAGAACCAAGGAGACTTAAAGCGTCCACCGCTTCGTTCTTTCGCCGGTCCATATGGTCCACCTGATAACCCTTGAAGTGACTAGCTACTGTGTCCACCTCTCGTCGATATGCAGCCATGAGTGGGTCTTTAGAATCCCAAGTGCCAGACACCTGTTGAGCCACCAGATCTGAATCCCCAAAGCACTTAACCCGGCTTAAGTTCATCTGCTTAGCCATCCGAAGGCCGTGGAGTAAGGCCTCGTACTCAGCTGCATTGTTAGTACAAGGGAACATTAAACGGAGGACATAACAAAACTTGTCACCTCATGGGGAAGTTAGTATGACTCCAGCCCCCGAGCCCTCCAACTGTCTGGATCCATCAAAGTGAATAGTCCAATACGTATTATCTGGCTTTTCCTCTGGTGCCTGCACTTCCTTCCAGTCATTGATGAAGTCCATAAGTGCTTGGGATTTGATCACTATGCGAGGTATGTATTTGAGCCCGTGAGGTCCAAGCTCAATAGCCCACTTGGCAATCCGGCCAGTTGCTTCTCTATTTTGAATGATATCTCCCAGAGGGGCTGAACTGACCACTGTGATAGGATGGCCCTGAAAATAATGTTTAAGCTTCCGTCTTGCCATAAACACTCCATACACCAGCTTCTGCCAATGTGGATACCTCTGCTTTGATTCAATGAGCACCTCACTGATATAATAAACTGGCCGTTGAACCGGATACTCCTTTCCAGCTTCCTTGCGCTCCACCACAATAGCCACGCTAATAGCTCGGGCATTAGCAGCCACATATAGCAATAACGGCTCTTTATCGACCGGGGCTGCAAGCACAGGCGGTTCAGCTAACTGCCTCTTCAGATCCTCAAACGCTTTATCAGCCGCCTCGCTCCAGACAAAATCATCTGTTTTCTTTAGCATCTGATATAAAGGGATAGCCTTCTCCCCAAGACGACTGATAAACCGACTCAAAGCCTCAATCCGACCGACCAAACGTTGAACGTCATTGATACACACCGGTTTAGCCAAAGATGTAATTGCTGAGATTTTTTTCGGACTAGCCTCAATGCCTCTGTTTGATACCAGAAAACCCAAGAGTTTGCCTGTCGGGACACCAAAGACACACTTTTCCGGATTGAGCATCATCTTGTAAACCCGGAGGTTGTCAAAGGTTTCTCTCAAATCATCTATCAATGTTTCCTCCTTCCTAGATTTTATCACAATATCATCCACATATGCATGAACATTACGCCCAATTTTCTTATGAAGACAATTCTGAACACAGCGTTGATAAGTCGCATGGGCACTCTTAAGCCCAAAGGGCATGGAGACATAGCAGAAGGCTCCAAAGGGAGTGATGAAAGTTGTCTTCTCCTGGTCCTTAACTGCCATTTTGATCTGATGGTAACCAGAATAAGCATACAGAAAACACAAACGGTCACAACCCGCCGTAGCATCAATGATCTGGAGGGCAAAGGGGTCTACAGGGCAAGCCTTGTTCAAGTCTGTGTAATCTACACACGTACGCCAAGTGCCGTTTTTCTTAAGAACCAGCACCGGATTAGCCAACCACTCCGGGTGAAAGACCTCCACGATAAACCCTGCAGCCAACAACCAAGCTACCTCTTCACCAATAGCCTTGCGCCTTTCTTCATTGAAGCAGCGGAGAAACCGCCAGACCGGTTTAAACTTAGGATCAATGTTAAGTGTGTGCTCAGCGAGTTCCCTCGGTACACCTAGCATGTCAGAAGGTTTCCATGCAAAGATGTCCCGATTCTCACGGATGAACTTGATGAGCGCGCTTTCCTATTTGGGATCCAGGTTAGCGGTGATGCTGAACTGCTTGGATGAATTGCCAGGAACAAAATCAACCATCTTAGTATATGTGGCCGATTTAAATTTCAATGCCAGATTGTGTTCCGTAGTTGGCTTTTTCAAAGAGGTCATATCTGCCGGATCAACTTGGTCTTTATAAAACTTCAGCTCCTCCGTGGCACAAACTGACTCAGCATAAGCCGCATCACCTTCCTCACATTCCAAAGCAATCTTCCTGCTCCCATGTACTGTGATGGTCCCCTTATGACCTGGCATTTTAAGCTATAGATAAACATAACACGGCCTCGCCATGAACTTAGCATAAGCCGGTCGCCCAAACAAAGCGTGATACGTACTTTTGATTTTCACCACCTCAAAAGTCAATGTTTCTGATCTTGAATCATGGTCATCTCCAAAAGCCACCTCTAAGGCTATCTTGCCCACTGGATATGCAGACTTGCCAGGCACCACACCATGGAAAACGGTGTTTGACGGTTTAAGATTCTTATCTGTCAACCCCATACGACGGAAGGTATCATAATATAGAATGTTGATACTACTTCCCCCATCCATGAGTACCTTAGTGAACTTATATCCCCCAACTTGAGGGGCCACCACTAAAGCCAGATGACCCGGATTGTCAACCCGGGGGGGGGTGATCCTCTCTACTCCACAAAATGGGTTGCTCAGACCAGCGCAAATACTGAGGCACCGCCGGTTCAACAGAGTTTACTGCCCTCTTGTGAAGCTTCTGATCACGCTTACACAAGCTAGTGGTGAAGACATGATACTGCCCACTATTTAACTGCTTAGGATTGCTCTGATAACCCGACTGCTGCTGCTGCTGGTTCCCCTGATTGTTGTAACCTCCCTGGTTGCCCTGGTTCCCTTCATTGTTGTGTCTGGTTTGATTGCCCTAAAATCCTGAACCGGAGCTGCCGCCTCCATAACCCTGCCCGTGGAAACCACCTCCTGAACCGCCAGGCAGGCCATTATTGTACTGAAACATATTGGAGTTCTTGAAATCTCGCATGATACAACAATCCTTCCAAAGATGCGATGCTGGCTTCTCCTTTGATCCATGCTTTGGACAGGGTTGATTTAACAGGCGCTCCAAATTGGGGCCTGAACCTCCGCCCCTCTAGGGCTGCTTGCCCTTACGGCGCTGACCATTCTCCTGAGCATTGGTGTTAGCCACAAAGTCCAAACTGTTGTCGGCCTTGCACTTACCATTGTTCCCATGGCCTGCCGGATTATGCTGTTGACCCTTGGTGTTGCCGT
Organism: Triticum aestivum; assembly: GCF_018294505.1. Lineage (NCBI taxonomy): Eukaryota > Viridiplantae > Streptophyta > Magnoliopsida > Poales > Poaceae > Triticum > Triticum aestivum. Next base: position 171,014,599 of record NC_057800.1, on the reverse strand, counting down.
TCTTTTTTCCCTTTCCCCGGTTTGTCTTCCTCTGAGTCAGGGTCTTTGGTATTATCTGAATCGGCGTATTTAACCAAAGTGGCCATAAGCGTTGACATATCTTTGCAGTGACGTTTGAGCCTTCCTAACTTCTGTTTGAGCGGCAGAAAACGGCAATTACCTCCAATGTTAGCACTACGGTATCTACAATGATACGATCTGATGAATGCAAAATAGCTGAGACCCGCTTTACCCAATGGGTTGTGAACTCCCCATCCTCTTGGACACAAGTGGCCAGATCCACAATTGACATGGGCTTCTTACAAGTATCTTTGAAGTTCTGGATAAACCAGTGCTTCAATTCGGCCCATGATCCGATAGAGTTATTTGGTAAGCTCTTCAACCAAGTATGAGCTGTTCCTTCCAACATCATGGTGAATTATTTAGCACATACTACTTCATCCACATCTAACATCTCTATTGCCATCTCATAGATTTCAACCCATGCCTCTGGTTGTAGATCGGCGGTATAATTGGGTACCTTATGAGGTCCTTCGAAATCCTTGGGCAATCTCACATTATGCAAAGCGGGGGTAAGACACGACACCCCTAAGGAACTGAATACCACACCTGGCTCTACTGAAGCGGTAGGGTAAACCGAAGTAGGTTGACGGGCTCTGTGCAGAGCTGCTAACTCGGCCTCTCGACGCGCGCGACCATGGTCCACCACATCCTGCGCATTAGCACCTCCCCCTGTCGGGTTGTGCCCTCGCGGAGAACTACGGTGACGTGCACTGTTTGATACGGCCGGTTCATCCTCAACATGCCTGCTGTAGCTCCGGCTTGGATGAGCGGTGGAATGAATCCTCTCACGACTGTGCGAATATGTCTGCTGCTGGTTTAGAGCTGTTTGAAGGAGATCCCTGGCCTGTCATGCCTCAATCGCAACTGGTGATTCGCCATCGGTTGGGAGGGCTGCCAATCACGAAGCGGCAGCCACAATGTTGTCCAACGGGTTGCAGTAATGCCCGGGAGGTGTTGGAACATACTGTGGCACAATGTTGTTCTGACGAGGCGGGTCCGTCACGCGCGGCTGAACCGGCGCTCCTGTTCCTGGCGCCTCCGCCCGGTTTAATATTGGCTGGTTACTCGTTCCTGCTCCTGGCGTATTGAAGAGATTTCTTGGCTCATAACTCGGCGGGAGATGCGATCGGTATCTTCTTCTCATGACTTCCTCTGAAGCATTCTGATCCAGCCTAAGCCGGTAGGCCTGAGCTTCCAACTCGGCCCATTCTGTAGCCATCCTAGGGTTCTTTGCTTCTAGGTCCGCTTTAGCTTGAGTTATCTGATCCTTTACCTTTGCGATATCCGTGTTGTGCTGATCCCGGGCTGCTGCATCCACCTCTGCGGCCATCAATGTTGCCAAACCATCAAACAAGTTAGACATAACTTGAGCCGGAGGTGGCCCAGAGCTCCCAGCCCCTGCTGGCGTGGCTGTTGCTGAACCGGAGAGCATTCTTGCGGCGGTTGATGAGTGGGGCACTGATTGTGTACCGGCCATGAAGATAGCGGCCCGGTTTGGCAGGTCAGGGGAGTCTGGAATACTGTTGCCCTCGGAACCTCCACCAATCCAGCCATCCTGCAACTGATAGAGTGATTCGGTCTCTCCAGAAGACTCGTCGTCGGAGCAGACAACGGTTTCTCCATCGGATGCCGGTTCGTACTCATATTCTGCTCCATGGATGACACCTACGAACACATGCTTCGCCACGGGCTGAACCGGGGAAGGGCTTGCACGCTGAGCCGTCTCGATGATGTCGGTGCAGGTGTCCGGCTCAGGGCCCGGTTCGCCAATCTTGCCGATGAAGACGTGAATCCCACCAAAGGGGACTCGGTACCCGTATTCGATTGAATCAGCCTCAGGGCCCCATCCTGCGTTGTCGATGTAGAGCTTTCCGCGACGACTCTTCATCATCCGGCCCACAGCGTATCCCCTGAGTCCATCAAAGTTGCCCTTTAAGAACTCGAAACCATCGTGCGATAGCCCCACGGTGGGCGCCAACTGTCGTGGGTTTGTCACGGCAGATGTCCTTGTGAAAGGACTTAGTCGTGGAGCCATCACAACGGATTAGCTTAAAGGGGTTAAACCGGACAAGGGGACACGGGGAGTTTATACTAGTTTGGCCCCTTCGATGAAGGTAAAAGCCTACGTCTAGTTGTGATTGGTATTGCTGGGGTTTCGATGACCAGGGAGCGAATCCGCTTTGACTAGCCCTCGAGTTGTTGTGTGCCATCCGTAAACCGCTGTCGGGTCGTCCCTTTATATACATAGGTTGATACCCGCTGGTTTACAGAGTCCCAAAGCCGGATCATAAACGTGTCCGGTTCGGTCTCTATACTTCCTATCTTATAATGCAAGTTACATAATAAGGTTGGTTTATATCTACAGGCTTTAACTCGCCTTTGGGCCTTGGGCCTTCATAAAGTGCCATCATTCTTACGTCTTCATGGGCTTCTAATCTTCATAAAGTTAATCCGTATGCTCCTGGCCGGTTTAAGTCCAGTAATAATATCCCCAACAGAATCTGAAAATTGTGATGAAGAAATTTATGAAGTGATTCATGATAGCTCCTTGAATGAAAAGCATGATTGCAATGATTTTACTATAAATTCTATTAATTTCAATTGTGCTAATAATATGCAAAACCCCAAGCTTGGGGATGCTAATTTTGCTATGTCCACTACTTGTTGCATTGATCATGATTGGGTGATGATTCTTATGACGTTGAAAATTTATTTATGCCATGATGAATATGTTTGCAATAATATTAGTGGTTTCGGAAGAGTGTCAACTCTAGGTAAAAATAATCCCACATATTTGGAGAGTGTTCAATCTTATGAAATTTTTGATAAAAGTGGGCTTGGAGAGGTCATAACTTTATTTGATGATAATCCCACTATTTTGGAAGAGTGTCAACTTTGCGTGCATGTGGCTCATGAAGAGAATATTTTATGTGATAGTTATATTGTTGAATTAGATTATGGTCCTACATGTAATTATTATAAGAGAGGAAAATATGGTTGTAGAAATTTTCATGTTACTAAATTACCTCTCGTTATGTTGAGATTGTTATTGGTTCTTTCTTCTACTTTGCATATGCTAGATATTTGTTGTCTTGACAAATTTTTTTCCTATAAAATTCCTATGCATAGGAAGTATGTTAGACTTAAATGTGTGTTTCACATGTTTCATGATGCTCTCTTTGTATTTCAATTATTATTTTTCGTATGAGCATCGTTGAAGTCTTATGCCTAGCTAGGGGCATAAAACGATAGCGCTTGTTGGGAGGCAACCCAATGAATAAAATTTATTTTTGCCTTTTGCTTTATGTTCTTGAGTGTTTGCAAAATTATGCTACTTTTATGATTGTGTTTTTTGTGTTTTAATTAGTGTTTGTGCCAAGTACAGCCTTTAGGATCTTCTTGGGTGATAGTTGTTTGATCTTGCTGAAAAATAGAAAATTATGCGCTCGCTAAAACAATTCTCCCTTTTTAAATAGAGCATGATAAAATAACAATTTTTTGTAGAAGATTAATATACGAATTTCTCAGGTGTTCCTAATTTCTCAAGATTTTTGGAGTTACATAAGTATTCGAAATATCCAGATTGCTACAAACTGTTATGTTTTTGACATATTTTGTTTTCTTTGTGTTGTGTGCTAGTTTTCATGATTCTATGGTTTTCTTTGATGAGTTTTTGCCATAGAGAAGTTGGAATATAGTAGATATAATTCAGGAATAAAATATGAATTGGTTTTCTACAGTACTTATAGTAGTGGTTTGTTTTCTTATACTAACGGAGCTCACGAAGGTTTTGTTGAGTTTTGTGTGATTGGAGTTTTCAAGTTTTGGGTTATCTTATGATGGATGAAGGAATAAGGAGTAATAAGAGCCTAAGCTTGGGGATTCCCATGGCACCCCAAGTTATTATGCAAAGAGAAGCAAGCAACTAAGCTTGGGGATGCCCCGAGTGGCATCCCCTCTTTCTTCTAACGACCATCGGTATTTTACTCGAAGCTATATTTTTATTCGTCATATACTATGTGTTTTGCTTGAAGCGTCTTATATGATATGAGTCTTTGCTTGTTTTGATTTGTGTTTTTAGTCTTGATTCCTTGCTGGACACACCTATTTGAGAGAGCCAAAATTATGCCATGACTTGCTAGAATTGCTCTCTATGCTTCACTTAAATTTTTACGAGCTATGGATTTGCTCTAGTGCTTCACTTATATCTTTTTGAGCACGGTGTGCTTTAGTATTTTGAAGAAATGCTCTCTTGCTTCACTTATATTTATTTGAGAGTTATTAAATTTTCAAAGAAATTCTCTCTTGCTTCACTTAAAATTAATTTGAGAGAAAGAAATATTACGCTCATGATCTTCACTTATATTTGTTTGAGCTTATCAAAAGCAACACATGAAAATTAGTTCCAAAGTGATAGATATCCAAGAAGGATATAATAAAAAAATCATGAAGATCATTGGACAAAATAAACTTGATTCTTAGTAATAGTTTTGAGATATGATGATGTGATATGTGAGTCATGTTGATGAGTAATTATGCTTTAGTAAGAATATTGGTGTTAAGGTTTGTGATTCCCTGTGCAAGAACGAAAGTCAATAGTTATTCAATGAAATTATATCCTACTCGGGTGCATTATTCAGTGTTAATTATGCTTAATGTTCGCTTATGAGATTATTTCTTTCTTGGTTGGTCGCTCTCAATCTTTTGCTAGCCTTCATTTTACACTAAGTATGATCACTACTTGTGTATCCAAAATCCTTTAGACCATTTTTGCCACATGAGTCCACTATATCTACCAATATGCGGTCTTCTTTTGCCGTTCTAAGCAAATTTGTATGTGCCATCTCTAATATTCAAAATAAATTTCTCTTTTGTGTGCTCGTACCGCTCACGAGGCGGTGAGGGGTGGCTAATATTTTCCATGCTAGATGTGTTATTCTCACGATGAGTGTTTATTCACTTGTCATTGCACGAGAGTAAGGCAAGGGTATTAGGAATACCTAGTCCCGAAATGAAAAATGAATTTACTTTATGTTGTCAAATAATAAATTCCTTGGAAAGTGTTGGTATGGAAGGCACCCGTGGATACCGTTAGCCATGGAAAGTGAAAGTATGGTGCAAAAAGGAATGAACATTAATTTCTGTTTGGGAATCGCCTATGATATATCTAGCATGGAAAGGGACTCTAAGTCGTTTTCGTTGGTGGGAAAAGTATGCCTCTCAAAATGCTTTTATTTCTCAATTTTCGCTTTGGGCTCCGGCACCTCTACAAATCCCCGCTTCCCTCTGCGAAGGGCCTTTCTTTTACTTTATGTAATTTTTATTTTTAATTTGAGTCTCCATCTTCTCTTATAAAGCACCAACTAGGGGGCACTATGATCGTACTTGAGCATTGGGTGTAGTTAACATGTGTGTGTGTTTCATGAATGGATCAGTGGTTGAGCATGATGGGCTAGGGATAACTTATTTTAGCATTGATATTTTGAAAGACATGGTTTCTTGTTGGTATGCTTGAGTATTTAAGTTATCATGTCAAAACTAGACTATTGCTTTGAACAATATGAAAGTCCAAATGTCCATGCTATAAAGAAAAGAATATGAGATGACATGTTAGGCATCATTCCACATCAAAAATTCTGTTTTTATCATTTACCTACTCGAGGACGAGCATGAATTAAGCTTGGGGATGCTGATACGTCTCCAACATATCTATAATTTTTGATTGTTTTCATGCTGTTATATAATCATTCTTGGATGTTTTATAATCATTTTATAGTCATTTTATATCATTTTTGGTACTAACCTATTGACATAGTGCCAAGTGCTAGTTGTTGTTTACTCATGTTTTTTTACATCGCAGGAAATCTATACCAAACAGAGTCCAAACGCAGCAAAAAAATTTGTGGATTTTTTTGGACCAGAAGACATCCAGTGGGCCAAAGAAGCACCCGGGGGCTGCTCCGAGGGGAGCACAACCCACCAGGGCGCGCCTGGAGGCCCAGGCGCGCCCTGGTGGGATGTGCCCACCTTGGGTGCCCCCCGGAACGCATCTTTAATCTATAAATACCCCAATATTCCAAAAACCCTAGGGGAGTCAATGAAAATCAATTCCAGCCGTCGCAGAGTCCAGAACCACCAGATCCAATCTAGACACCGTTGCGGTGGGGTTCACCACTTCCATTGGTGCCTCTCTGATGATGCATGAGTAGTTCTTTATAGACCTTCGGATTCGTAGTTAGTTGCTAGATGGCTTCCTCTCTCTCGTTTGATTCTCAATACAATGGTCTCTTGGAGATCCATATGACATAACTCCTTTTGCGGTGTGTTTGTTGGGATCGTGTTGGGGATATAACTATTGGGTATGACCCGCCCAGAGGGGCCGGTTCATGCCACTAGCGGCTTAAAAAGAGAAGGGCCAGGAGGACGATGAGGATGGCGGTCCATAGAGCAAGCTTATTGAAAGCCCAGGACCCGGAGGTGACTTGACGACCATGGGTATGAACCGCCATATTGTGTGACTTATATTGTAATGCAAGCTTAGTTAGTCACCGAGCCGGACACGTTGTGTATGAGCCGGCCAGGACTCTGTAAGCCGCCGGGCATCAACCTGTGTATATAAAGGGGTGACCCGGCGGCGGGTTAGGGCAAGAAACAAGAGATCGAGAAGTAGGTCAAGCGTAGTCACTCCCTGGTAATCGAAACCTAAGTAATACAGCCCCAAACTGGAGTAAGCCTTTCCTCGTTGCGAGGGGCCGAACCAGTATAAACTCTCTGTGTCCTTTTTCCCGACTAACCCCTTTAAGCTAACCTAGTTGCGATGGATCCACACCTAAGTCCTTTCTCTAGGGCATCTGCCATGTTAAGTCCACGACAGTTGGCGCCCACCGTGGGGCTGGCGTGTCGTGGTTTAGAGTTCTTCAAGGGAAACTTCGCAGGGATCAAGGGATACGCTATGGGCCGGATGACCAAGAGTCGCCGCGGCAAGCTCTACATCGACGATGCAAGCTGGGGCCCCGAGGCCGGCTCAATTGAGTACGGGTACTGGGTCCCCTCAGCAGAATCCACGTCTTCATCGGCAAGATCGGTGAATCGGGCCCTGAGTCGGACACCTGCACCGACATCATCAAGACGGCTCAGCGTGCACGACCCGCTAAGGTTCATACCATTGTGAGCATGCCTTTGTGGGTTTCATCCATGGGGCGGAACTTGAGGAAGGATCTGTGTCTGGTGGTGAGATGGCCATCGATTCTGACGGTGAGTCATCAATCGGTGTGACTAATTCAATGTATCAACTGCAGGATGGTCTGCTTGGGGGCTGTTCCGATGGTGACAGTATTCCGGACCCTTGTGAGCCGCCGAACAGGGTTGCAATCATCATGGTCGTTAGACAACCAGTGCTCGGTTAGATGACCGCCGCGGCCATGACCTCCAGCTCAACGGCTGCAGCAACGGCTAGGGCTAGGGGCTCTGCATGCCCGCCAGCTTAGGTTCCGACTGAACTACTGGATGCTTTGGCAACATTGATGGGGACGGAGGAAACCTCGGAAACTCAAGAACAACATAAGGTGAATGTTGCGAAGCTACGAGATGAGATATCTCAGGCCAAGGAAGAATTGGCGGCTGAGAATGCTAGGATGGCCACGGAGCGAGCTGCTTTGGGCGTTCAGGCACCACAGATTCATGCGGAATCTTTCTGGCTTACCTTGGACCAAAACGCATTAAATTCCATCATGAGAAGGATGCACCAAAGTCGCTTACCCACGGAATACGATGCGAGAAACCTTTTCAACACACCTGGGGCAGGGACCAGTGACCCGCCCATGGTGAACCGGGCAGTTGAGACACCCGTGACCGAAGCACCGATTTAGCCATGTGTTGTGGATCCGCCTCGTATGGATATGACTCCGTCTCAGCATGTTCCGACACCGCTGGGTCATTATTCTAACCCTCTAGACAATATGATTGCCGTGGCAACACAATTGGCGGCTCTCCCAGTTGAAGGTGAGTCTCTGGCTGCGATAGAGATGCAGAGGTCCAGAGAACTTCTTCATACAGCAGTGGCTCAATAGGCGGCTTATTCGTATAGCCGTGAACAGATTCACTCAACCCCTTGTCCAAGCTGGAGTTATAGTAGACATATTGACTCGCCAGTAGTTTCAAGCAGTGAGCAACACCATAACCAGCCTCATAGGCATGACCCAATGCACGGAGGTGTCGGTGCTTAGACTTTGGTGGATCAGGGTAGGGCGCGTTGGGAGGCTGAACTGGCAGCTCAGCTAGCGACTCAACAGCAATCGCTGGTTTACCCGTCAGCGTCTGTGGAGGCAGGAGTGACCTCTAGAACCTTGGGTGTGCCATGTTTAGTGCCGGCTCTATGCAACGAGAATTTGCCTAAGGATTTCAAGGGCCCTCGTAAGGTGCCTAATTACACAACGAATCAGCCCCCAGAGGCTTGGATTGAGAGCTATGAGATGGCTATGGAGACGTTGGATATTAGTGATGTTGCATGTGCTAAGTATTTCACTATGATGTTGGATGGGCTGGCTCGTACTAGGTTGAAAGGGCTTCCAACTAACTCCATTAGGTCATGGGCGGAGTTGAAAACGCGTTTTGTCCAAAAATTTAAAGACACATGCAAGCAGCCTATGTCGATTCTGGATTTAGATTCTTGCGTCCAAGGTGAGGGCGAGTCAACAACCAATTGGGTGCACCGGATCTCGGCCGTTATACACTCATCGGACAGTATCAACGCTGATTCAGCAGTCCTGATGTTCGAGAAGAATTGCCATTTCCTTCCCCTTAAGCAAAAACTGGGGCGGCTTAAACGCCATTGCAATGACATGCGGGAGCTCATGGCGGCTCTTGTCAAATTCGTCGACTCTGATAGTACTAAAGACCCGGAGTCCTATGAGGAGAAGGCTAGTAAGGGGAAGAAGAGTGGCAATGGAAAAGGGCAGCAGCATAATATGGCGGGTCAAAGTGGCAACGATAAGCGCAAAGCTGATGGCGGTTTAGACTTTGTGGCTAACACCAATACACATAATAATAATCAGCATCGTAAGGGAAAGCCAGCCCGGCTTGGAGGGCCAAAGTTTAACATCGAGGCGATGATGAATCAGCCTTGTCCAAAGCATGGTACGCAAGAGAAGCCGACCAATCATCTGTGGAAGGATTGCTTCATCATGAGGGAGTATAGGAATTCCGTTTTTTCCAGAATAATCATGGCCCGAATGGCGGCTCGGGATCCGGCTCTCACTGGCTTGGCTTTGGTGGTGATGGCTCAAACTCTAGTTTCCAGGGCCAAGGCAATCAAGGTGGTTTCAATCAACAATCTGGTCAAGGGAATCAACAGTAGCAGCCTGATTATCAGAGTACTCCAAAGCAGTTGAATAGTGGTGAGTATCATGTGTTTACCACAAGTTTATGTAAACAGGACCAGAAGGTTCATAAGAGGGCAGTCAACGTGGTTGAGCCGACGGTCCCTCGATACATGCGATGGTACAAACATGCTATTGTATGGAGCCATGAGGATCACCCGCCCTGGGTTGACAATCCGGGTCACTTGGTTTTGGTGGTTGTGCCTCAGGTTGGAGGATACAAGTTCACTAAAGTGCTCATGAATGGAGGCAGCAACATCAATATCATTCATTATGATACCTACCGTCATATGAATTTAACTGATAAGGATCTTAAGCCGTCCTTAACTGTTTTTCATGGAGTGGTGCCTGGTAAGTCAGCGTATCCAGTGGGTAAGATAGCTTCAAAAGTGATCTTTGGAGATGATAATGATTTCAGAGCTAAGACACTGACTTTTGAAGTGGTCAAGATCAAGAGCCCTTACCACGCCCTGTTTGGACGACTGGCTTATGCTAAATTTATGGCGCGACCTTGTTTTGTTTATCTGCAGCTTAAGATGCCGGGTCATAAGGGTACCATCACTATACATGGCAACAGAAAGATAGCTTTGGAGTGTGAAGAGTGCGATGCCGCTTATGCTGAGACTTCCTATGCAATGGAGGAGTTGAAGTTTTACAAAGACAATGTTGACCCAGCAGATATGACTCCTTTGAAAAAGTCAACCACAGAGCATGACCCGCTGTTGAAGTTTGAGTCGGCAGATGACACTAAATTGGTTGACTTTGTTCCTGGCGATTCATCCAAGCAGTTCAGTATCAGTGCTAATATGGATCCGAAATAGGAAATCACGCTCATCGAGTTCATCCATGAGAACCGAGACATCTTTGCATGGAAGCTTTCAAACATGCCAGGTGTAATGAGGGAACTCGCTGAGCACACTCTCAATGTCGATCCAAAGTTTAAACCGGTCAAGCAATTCCTTCATCGTTTTAATGAAGAAAGGCGTAAGGCCATTGGTGAAGAAGTGGCCCGGCTCTTGGTGGTGGGGTTTATTATTGAATTCTTTTATCCTGAGTGGTTGGCAAACCCGGTGCTGGTGCTTAAGAAGAACGACACTTTGCGGATGTGTGTGTATTACATAGACCTTAACAAAGCCTGTCCGCATGATCCTTTTGCTCTCCCTCATATTGATCAGATCCTTGATGCTATGGCGGGTTGTGAGCGTTTTAGTTTTTTTGATGCTTACTTTGGTTATCATCAGATCAAGATGGCAGTTAAGGACCAGGAGAAGACGGATTTCATCACTCCCTTTGGAGCCTTCTATTATGTGTCTATGCCTTTTGGGCTCAAGAGTGCCCAGGCGACTTATCAATGGTGTGTCCAGAATTGCCTCCATGTCCAGATTGGACATAATGTTCATGCTTATGTAGATGATATTGTTGTGAAATCCAGGAAGAAGGAGACCTTGATAGATGATTTAAAGGAGACCTTTGACAATCTTCGGGTCTACAAGATGATGCTTAACCTGGCCAAATGTGTCTTTGGTGTGCCAATAGGAAAGCTCTTGGGCTTTTTGGTTTCTAAAAGGGGCATTGAAGCTAACACGGAGAAAATAAGGCTATCACTTCCTTGGCTAAGCCGGCGTGCATTAATGATGTCCATCATCTGGCAGGTTGTATTGCGGCCTTAAGCCGGTTCATAAGCCGGCTGGGCGAGAAGGCTATCCCTCTGTACCAGATGATGAAGAAAACATATCACTTTATCTGGAGTGATGCTATTGATCAGGCGTTTGAGGCCTTGAAAAAACAGCTAGCTGAGTCGCCAATCCTTGCTGCACCTATTGATAAGGAACCCTTGTTGGTATATGTGGCTACTAATAGCCGAGCCGTCAATGTGGCAATTATTGTGGAAAGGAAGGAATCAGGCAAGGAGTATCCGGTTCAGCGGCCAGTTTATTATGTCAGTGAGGTACTCATTGAATCCAAGCAGAGATACCCACATTGGCAAAGGCTAGTTTATGTGGTGTTCATGGCTAGTCCTAGATTGAAGCGGTATTTCTTTAGTCATCCCATCACTATGGTCAGTTCTGCTCCGCTGGGGGGTATTATTCAAAAAAGAGAAGCCACAGGTCGGGTAGCCAAATGGGCCATTGAGGTTGGACCCCATGGTTTGAAGTATATGCCTCGGGCAACTATCAAGTATCAAGCACCTGTGGATTTTATTAATGACAAGACCAAGCTGCAGATGCCTGAGGAGAAGCCGGATAGCACATATTGGACTATTCACTTTGATGGAGCCAGGCAGTAGGAAGGCTCGGGGGCTGGAGTTATTTTGACTTCCCCACGAGGTGATAAATTTTGTTATGTTTTAAGGTTAATGTTCCCTTGTACTAACAATGCAGGTGAGTATGAGGCCTTGCTCCATGGTCTTCGGATGGCTAAAGAGATAAATCTAAGCCGGGTGAGGTGTTTTGGCGACTCGGATTTGGTGGCTCGGCAAGTTTCAGGCACTTGGGATTCTAAAGATCCACTCATGGAGGCCTATCGCCGAGAGGTTGATGCTATTGCTGGTCATTTCAAAGGTTATCAAGTAGAACATGTTGATCGCAGAAAAAATGAGGTCACTGATGCGTTAAGCCGGCTAGGGTCTCAGCATAAGCCGGTACCACCTAACATTTCCTTGATATTTTGTATAATCCTTCGGTTAAACTGCCTAGAGAGGAAGATCTTGCTATTCATGTCCCGGAGGCACAACTGGTGGCGGCTCTTCATGTTATTCCTGATTGGACAGTTCCATATTTGGCTTATATGACCCGGGGTGAGTTACCCAAAGATGAAGTTTTGGCCAGGCAGATAACCCTGGGTCTAAGTCAACGACTATTGTCAATGGAGAGTTGCACCAATGTAGTGTCACAGGGGTGTTTCAACATTATGTTTCTCCTGAAGAGGGTAGTGAGATTCTACGAGAGATTCATGAAGCAGATTGTGGCCATCATGCCAGCTCTAAGTCTCTCGTGGCTAAGGCTTTTCGTCACGGGTTTTATTGGCTGACGGCTCATGCTGATGCAGAGGATTTGGTCAGTAAATGTGATCATTGTAAAAAAATTTCAAGATGAGCTCATGTGCTGGCTCAAGAATTGAGGATGATTCCAATTACTTGGCCGCTTGCGGTCTGGGGGCTGGATATGGTTGGACCTTTTAAAAGATCCAAGGATAAAAAGACCCACTTGTTGGTGGCGGTTGACTAGTTTCCAAAATGGGTTGAGGCAGGGCCGGTCAGTAAGTGTGACGCGGTGATGGCGGTTCAATTCATTAAAAAGGTGATTTTTCTTTGGCTACCCTCACAGCATTATAACTGATAATGGCACTAATCTGTATAAGGGCGCTATGAAAGAATTCTGTCAACAAGAGCATATTCGTCTTGATGTATCATCACTGGCTCACCCCCAGTCCAATGGTCAAGCTGAAAGAGCCAATCAAGAAATTTTGAGAGGCATAAAGCCCCGGCTTATGGTCCCTTTGCAAAGGACACCGGGGTGTTGGGTGGAGGAGTTGCCCTCAATGTTATGGAGTATCAATACTACCCCCAACAGATCTACGGGTTACACGCCTTTCTTCATGGTTTACGGAGCAGAGGCGGTTCTCCCTAGTGACATCCGTCACGACTCGCCCCGTGTGGCTGCTTATGTTGAAGCTGATAATGAACAAGCACATCAGGATGCTCTTGACCTGTTGGATGAGGAGCGCGACCTTGTGGCGGCTCATTCGGCAATTTACCAGCAAGATCTACGTCGATATCATAGCCGCCGGGTTAAAACCAGGACCTTTCAAGAAGGAGATTTGGTGCTCCAGCTCATCCAAGATCAAACTAACATGCACACGCTATCCCCACCTTGGAAGGGCCCTTTGTGGTCAACAAAAATCTAAACAACAGGTCATACTACCTTATCGATGTTCGAGACCACGAGGACTCACGCACGCGGAGGAGGAGACCCGCCGGCCGTGGAATATTGCTCATCTTCAGCCTTATTACACCTGAGCCACCGACTCTTGTGACGTACATATTTCTACCAATATATATATATATATATATATATAATGACTAGTATAATAAAGTCGGCATCCCTGATATTTCAGGGCCTCTGTCATTTCATTTCTGAGAATCTGAGTCTTTATTGTCTCTTCATAAGGTCACTTGGGGGCTTCCTGCTTATTGAGCATAGCTATGACTACCCTCTTGATCCGGCTTGTATGCCTTGAATGCAAAATACTTGGGGGCTTCCTGCTCATTGAGCATAGCTATGACACTACCCTCTTGATCTGGCTTGTATGCCTTGATTACAAAATACTTGGGGGTTTCCTGCTCATTGAGCATAGATATGGCTACCCTACTGATCCGGCTTATACGCCTGGAGTGAAATATTACTTGGGGCCTCTGATAACCCACAAGTATAGGGGATCGCAACAGTTTTCGAGGGTAGACTATCCAACCCAAATTTATTGATTCGACACTAGGGGAGCCAAAGAATATTCTCAAGTATTAACAGTTGAGTTGTCAATTCAACCACACCTGAAAGACTTAATATCTGCAGCAAAGTAATATGGAAGTAACGGTAACGGTGGCAAAAGTAATAGTATTGGTTTTGTAGTGATTGTAACAGTGGCAACGGAAAAGTAACTAAGCAAAGATCAATATCTGAAAAGATCATAGGCAATAGATCAGTCATGGATAATTATGTCGGATGCGATTCCACATGCAACAGTTATAACATAGGGTGACACAGAACTAGCTCCAGTTCATCAATGTAATGTAGGCATGTATTCCGAATATAGTCATACGTGCTTATGGAAAAGAACTTGCATGACATATTTTGTCCTACCCGGAGGAGCTTGCTGATGACCCGCCGCTAGAGAATCCTGGCGCCTCCACTGATCATGCAATTATCGACCCTTTGGGTGCTGAACCGCCAAGCCCAATCAAACCTTCAGAACCAAATATTGAAGATGTTCTGATCACCGACACTGGCTTTCAAGAGCCAGGGAATCCCAATGTCCTGGCGAAACACTCTGCCAAAGAAGAGTTGACTGAGAAGCGCAATTCAAGTTTGACATGGCCAATTATTCTCATCTGAGCACCAATGAAGTATTTTCTGGCTACCTCAGCCAAGTGCACAGTAGCTGCGATCTTGAGATTGATATGGTCAAACAAATGCATCAGAAATATGAGGTACAAACTTTTGATTCGCCGACTTAATATATACTCCTTCAGTCCCCAAGTCTGCTGGATATGATGTTGTAAACTTTTAGATATCCTTATATGTATCAAAGTCAAAACCAGTAGCCCCCAAGAGCCGGCTTAAACTATTAAGTTAAGCCGGGGCTTTAGATAGTAGTGATCAAGTTTGCACCTGTAGCCCCCAAGGGCCGGTTTAATCAACATGAATAAGCCGGGACTTATCACCATTATTGTGAATAAAATCTCACTTTATAGCCCTCATAGACCGGGTTATCTTTGAAAAAAGATGAACCGAATTTGTCTGTCACTGCTTCATAAAAGAAACTTTCTGCACCCATTAGCCCCCAAGTGCCAAGTGCTATTGCTTGCAAAGGGATTGGGACATTTATTGAATTTATATTGTGACATAGCTGTTGATAATTATTTAACCTCTTACTTATAGGAAGCCTCAACACAATTTCAACCTCAATTGGCGGATTTAAAAAACCGACTTGAACTGCAAGAAGCTGAGACCCGGAAAGATGACTCCAAGTTCAAATTCAGCTTGGATGAAGCAGAAAAGCTTAAAACCGGGTTTAACACCGAGAAAGCCACCTGGGCTGAAGAAAAAACTGCCCTGGTACAGAGAGCCGAAAATGCTGAAGCCTCTTGATAACCCACAAGTATAGGGGATCGCAACAGTTTTCGAGGGTAGAGTATTCAACCCAAATTTATTGATTCGACACAAGGGGAGCCAAAGAATATTCTCTAGTATTAGCAGCTGAGTTGTCAATTCAACCACACCTGGAAACTTAATATCTGTAGCAAAGTGTTTAGTAGCAAAGTAATATGATAGTAATGGTAACGGTCATAAAAGGTAATGGTAGCAAAAGTAATATTTTTGGTGTTTTGTAGTGATGATAACAATAGCAACGGAAAAGTAAATACGCGAAGAACAATATATGGAAAGCTCGTAGGCAATGGATCGGTGATGGAGAATTATGCCCGATGCGGTTCATCATGCAATAGTCATAACCTAGGGTGACCCAGAACTAGCTCCAGTTCATCAACGTAATGTAGGCATGTATTCCGAATATAGTTATACTTGCTTATGGAAAAGAACTTGCATGACATCTTTTATCCTACCCTCCCGTGGCAGCGCGGTCCTATTGGAAACTAAGGGATATTAAGGCCTCCTTTTAATAGAGTACTAGAACAAAGCATCAACACTTAGTGAATACATGAACTCCTCAAACTATAGTCATCACCGGGAGTGGTCCTGATTATTGTCACTTCGGGGTTACAAGATCATAACACATAGTAGGTGACTATTGACTTGCAAAATAGGATCAAGAACTCACATATATTCATGGAAACATAATAGGTTCAGATCTGAAATCATGGTACTCGGGCCCTAGTGACAAGCATTAAGCATAGCAAAGTCATAACAACATCAATCTCAGAACATAATGGATACTAGGGATCAAACCCTAACAAAACTAACTCGATTACATGATAAATCTCATCCAACCCATCACCGTCCAGCAAGCCTACGATGGAATTACTCACGCACAGCGATGAGCATCATGAAATTGGTGATGGAGGAAGGTTGATGATGACGATGGCGACGGATTCCCCTCTCCGGAGCCCCGAACGGACTCCAGATTAGCCCTCCCAAGAGAGATTACGGCTTGGCGGTGGCTTGGTATCGCAAAACGCGATGAATCCTTCTCTTTGATTTTTTTCTCCCCGAACGTGAATATATAGAGTTGCAGTTGAGGTTGGTGGAGCCTCAGGGGGCCCATGAGACAGGGGGGCACCCAGGGGGGTGGGCATGCCCCCATCCTCGTGGATAGGGTGTGGCCCCCCTGGTGTTGATTCTTTCACCTGTATTTTTTATAAATTCCAAAAATATTCTCTGTGAAGTTTCAGGTCATTCCGAGAACTTTTATTTCTGCACAAAAATAACACCATGGCAATTCTGCTGAAAACAGCGTCAGTCGGGTTTAGTTCCATTCAAATCATGCAAGTTAGAGTCCAAAAAAGGTCAAAAGTGTTTGGAAAAGTAGATACTATGGAGACGTATCAACTCCCCCAAGCTTAAACCTTTGCTTGTCCTCAAGCAATTCAGTTGACAAACTGAAAGTGATAAAGAAAAAACTTTTACAAACTCTGTTTGATCTTGTTGTTTTAAATATGTAAAGCCAGCATTCAAGTTTTCAGCAAAGATTATGAACTAACCATATGCACAATAACATTTAGGTCTCATTTCTACTCATATCAATGGCATAAATAATAGTAAATCTCGGATGACAACACTTTCTCAAAACAATCATAATAAGATATAACAAGATGGCATCTCGCTAGCCCTTTCTGAGAACGCAAAACATAAATACAGAGCACCTCTGAAGATCAAGGACTGACTAAACATTGTAATTCGTGGTAAAAGAGATCCAGTCGCAGTCATACTCAATGTAAACTAATAGTAATGCATGCAAATAACAGCGCTGCTCTCCAACTGGTGCTTTTTAATAAGAGGATGATGACTCAACATGAAAGTAAATAGATAGCCCCTTCGCAGAGGGAAGCAGGGATTTGTAGAGGTGCCAGAGCTCGATTTTTGAAATAGAGATAAATAATATTTTGAGTGGTATACTTTCATTGTCAACATAACAGCCGAGAGATCTCGATATCTTCCATGCTACACACATTATAAGCAGTTCCCAAACAGAATGGTAACGTTTATACTCCCCCACCACCAACATCAATCCATGGCTTGTCCGAAACAACGGGTGCCTCCAACTAACAACAATCCTGGGGGAGTTTTGTTTGCAATCATTTTCATTTAAGCATGGGACTGGGCATCCCGGTTACTAGCCATTTTCTCGTGAAGGAGGAGCGGAGTCCACTCCTCGTGAGAATAACCCACCTAGCATGGAAGATATAGACAACCCTAGTTGATACATGATCTATTCGAGCATACAAAATAGAATTTCATTTAAAGGTTTAGAGTTTGGCACATACAAATTTACTTGGAATGACATGTAGATACCGCATATAGGAAGGCATGGTGGACTCATATGGAATAACTTTTGGGTTTATGGAAGTGGGAGCACAAGCAGTATTCCCTCTTAGTACAAGTGAAGGCTAGAAAGAGACTAGGAAGCGACTAGCTAGAGAGTGACAACATTCATGAACATGCATTAAAATTAGTCAACACTGAGTGCAAGCATGAGTAGGATATAATTCACCATGAACATAAATATCATGGAGGCTATGTTGATTTCGTTTCAACTTCATGCGTGAACATGTGCCAAGTCAAGCCACTCGAATCGTTCAAAGGAGGATACCACCCTATCATACCACATCACAACCATTTTAATAGCATGTTGGCACGCAAGGTAAACCATTATAAACTCCTAGCTAATTAAGAATTCCATGAGCAACTATAATCTCTAATTGTCATTACAAACATGTTTCATTCATAATAGGTTGAATCAGGAATGATGAACTAATCATATTTACAAAAACAAGATAGGTCGAGTTCATACCAGCTTTTCTCAACTCAATCACACTACTGCAGGATGCTACTAACACGCCACTTCGATCAGAGTCCCTTCGACAAACTGTGTGTGATGCAATAATCGCAAATGGTGTTGTATGAACACCGTCAGAAATGATGCAAAACATTTGTGATGAATGATGCATCAAACACGGTTCAGATTATAGTTGCGTGTGCGATGCAAGGCATACGGTTCAGCTCAATTAACTGTTTGCGATGAGGAGGAACAAAAGAAATGGGCAGCCAGACGAAGGCGTGTGCGATATACAACATACGGTTCACTGGGATGAATTGTGTGTGATTAGGCAACACAAAAGAAACGCTCACCCCGATCAAGGTGTGTGCGATGTACAACATACGATTCACTCGGATGAACTGTTTGTGATTAGGCAAGAGAACAGAAACGGTTCAATATAACAAGATGTGTGTGATACACGACAAACATGACTGTAATTAGAAATGTGTGCAAAGACCGATAATAACACAGACGATTGCTTCTAATAACACGTATGTGATACGCTCTGTCTACACAACATCTATTGGCCATTGTGGGACGGGCGGCCATAATGATGTGAAGAAGCATTCCTATCAACAAGGACTAGCTATTCCACCGGTTACTCATGTAAGAAAACTATCAAGTTAAGTGTGCTCAGGCTGGAGCAGCCATCGGATGGGTGACTAGATGGGAAGTTGTGTCGATGTTAAATTAGGTGATGGGATGGGTCATTCGGTCAAATGACCGAAATGCCCCATTCCCTCAGCTAATTTAACCTCGAGGTCCTGTTTTATTTTATTTTTATTTTTTAACACAAGTTAAAGATGGTCTACTGCATTACTTTTTGACAATGTGCAATACGTGGCATACAATTGATCCATCCGACCTATTTGTGATGGAATAGGTCGTGTGTGTTGTGGGCAAACGCTTGCTAGTATTCAACCGTTTGGGATTGATGAATTCAACACCGACGGGTTCCCTAGTGTGGTCCGTGTTCATCTGATCATCATCTACTTCTTGTGCTAGCTCGATGCTAAGTTTCCATTAATTGATGGCGTTTTATGAACACGCCACCGTTTCCCACCATTTCCTCACCTGTTTCTCGCCACCCTGCTATATTGCGCATAGGGGGCGCGCGACGCACGGAGGCGACAAGCACAGCCTGTAGCACATCCACCTTTTCCAAGCATGCTAACCCACCAAAGCGCTGCCTCTACCATCAACCTCGTCGACGAGGAAAACGAGTAGGTGCCACGGCCGTCGAGGTCGAGGCGCTCCCTGGCAACGCGATGGACAACGCCATTATGTGCGTCATCGCCAGGGTGGAGCAGACCTTTGGCGCATGGCACTTGAGCGCCGCAGATCAAGATAGGCATGCCAGCACCGACAGGCTGCAGCTCACCGCACAACATGATCGATGGCGTGCTGCAGAGCAAGCTAGGCGCGTCCGCACTGATAGGCTGCGGCTCATTGCAGGGCGAGACCGTTGGAGCGCCACAGAGCGAGAGCCGCGGCGCGCCGCATGGCAAGAGTGGATCAAGCGGCGCTTACCTGCTGTTGACACGGCGTCGCAGCTAGGTACACGTCCCGTCAGTACCCCCATTCCTCGCTAGGAGTGGGCAGAGGCCCTCAGCGCCGTACTTGCACCAGGGGCCGGCCGTGCCGTACTTGCACCGGACGGCTGCTGCGCCGTTCGCATGGGTGCCGCCATACTCCTTGTCTGCGCCCCGCTAGATGCGAACGCGCTGGTCCGTAGGCTCGACCGCCTCCTTGGCCCAGGTGTCCACCTGGGCGCATTAGAGGAACATGGCCGTCGCATCCTTGAGCTGGTGATCTCCGATGAAATAGCCAACTTGGAGCTCGAGATCGCGCTCTAGATGTACCGCAAGCGTGTCGACCGCTTGGACGAACGCCTGCACGAGTTCAGGCAGAGCCAAGAGCTACCGTAGGCAAGGGCTGCTGGTCATGCTCTCATGGACGCGTTTTATTTTGAAAAGTCATTTCGACGTGGATAGCTATGTATTCATAGCAATCATAGTATTGCTCTGTTCATTGCTCTGTTTCAATGTGTGTACTCTGTTTTTCATTCTTATATGTTCTGTTTCAATGTGTGTATATACGCTTTCCATTCTATATATGTGGATAATAACAGCTAGATTCAAATTAGTATACAAAAACAGATAGAAAATTGAATTCATAATATATATATATATATTAATTGTTCATTAAATCATCACAGAATATATATATATATATATATATATATATAATTCATCACATATAAGTGCTGATACTTAACTACTAGGTAAAATGCATAAAATTGAAAATGATCAATACTAAAACTAATAATCCCTCCTGGGGCCAGTATTCCGGCAGCCCCTCGCCAACAGCTCCCTGGTGCGCGGCGTCTTCCCAGTGCGGAGGCAGTACTCCGACTCCTCCGCCTCGCAGTGCTTGACGTGCCGATCTGCCTCTGGCTGGCGGACGCGCACGACCGATCTTGCCATTTCGTTGGGTGCCCACCAGAGCTCCTTGTCGGTGGCACGCTGGAGCTTATCGGCCCACCTCCTCACAGCGACGAGGCACCCAACGCCTATGACCTTCCTCGCGAAGTACCCATCTTCGTACACCTCCTTGGCACGACGACGCGCCCGCCCCCAAAGCTTCGCCGCCTCCTTTTTCCAGACGGCATCACGGGATTCACAGGCCACTTGGTACCTGGCTTCCTCGTCCGCCATCTCCTTCTTGAACGCCACTTGCTTAGCTTTCTCAGCCGGCGCCAGCGACTTCCACAGACAAAGATTGTACTGGCCCCAAAACCAATCCAAAGTTGGGGGGTCCGGCGCAACCTCGTCAGGCGGCGCGTAGGGGTCCTTGTCGCTGCTAATTGAGTGAGCGTCCTCGGGGGGCGGCGACTCCTCATCGGCGCGTGGGCAGACTGGCGGCACCATGGCAGAGATTTGAGAGAGAGAGATTGAGATGAGAAAGAGAGAGAGGGCGAGCGAGGGGAGGATGTAGATGAGAATGCATGCGGAATGACATGAGCAAGGTAGTATTTATTGGCAGCGGGAATATAGATCGACGGGGACAGTACAAACGCCGGTCGCCGGAATTTATGAGTACTGTAGTTTGAATTACACATGATTCCCGCAGCAAAATCCGTGTGCGAACACAATAGCCAAAATCCGCATGTGAACATAATAGCTGATGGTTTCCAATGCAGAACCGTGTCTGATTAATGATCGCTGCCATTCACCTACCAAACCTCGAGCCGCGAGATAGACTGCCAATCATGTGGGGGCCAGTTGTCTTGCCAGATCTTTACATTTTCTTTTTTGAACACCAGATATTTACATCGTCTGATGATTTTTTAACTCACACACAAGTACACAAAAATATGATTTTTCAAACCGTTTTGGTTAGGCGTTGCATGTAGATGTAGTTCAAATTTGAATTACGGTCATTAAATGGTTAGAAAATCACTTAAAAGTCTTTAAAAGGTCAAATAACCCCTGAAAATTTCCAAATTTTCACATGACAGTTGTATTAGTGCACGTTAAACATAGGAAAAAAATTTGAAGGCCGTAAGAGGAAGCTATCTCCCGTCCATCAGCAAACATGCATTGTTCCCTCTCGGAACCACGAAGCTTCTAGTGAGTTGCTCTGGTTTGTGAGGGGTGTGTGTCCAAACTTTCGTCAAACAGGCCAATTTTTTTACCACATCATCTTGGTGGCATGACATTAAATCAAGCAAGGTTTCATGTTTTTCTGATCATTTTTTAATTTTTTGGAATGAAAATGCAATGGCATGCACTCCATGCATGTGCCCATGCCTTGACACCTTTATGTTTTAAATTTCCTTATAATTTACAGCACATGGAATTAATTCGCGCACAAGTACACAAAAATATGATTTTTCAAACCATCATGGTTAGGCGTTGCATGTAGATGTAGTTCAAATTTGAATTATAGTCATTAAATGGTTAGAAATTCACTTAAATGTCTTTAAAAGGTCAAATGACCCCTGAAATTTACCAAAATTTCACATTACAGTTGTAGTAGTGCACGTTAGACGTAGAAAAAATTTGAAGGTCGTAAGAGGAAGCTATCTCCCGTTCGTCATCAAACATGCATTGTTCCCTCTTGGAACCACGAACCTTCTAGCGAGTTGCTCCGGTTTATGAGGGGTGTGTGTACAAACTTTTGTCAAACATCCCAATTTTTTACCACATCATCTTGGTGGGATGACATTAAATCAAGCAAGGTTTCATGTTTTTTTGATCATTTTAATTTTTTTGGAATTAAAATGCCATGACATGCACTCCATGCATGTGCCCATGCCTTGACACCAATATGTTTGAAGATTCCTTCTAATTTACTACACATGGAATTAACTCGCGCACAAGTACACAAAAATATGATTTTTCAATCCGTTATGGTTAGGCGTTGCATGTAGATGTAGTTCAAATTTGAATTATGATCATTAAATGGTTAGAAAATCAATTAAATGTCTTTAAAAGGTCAAATGACCCCTGAAATTTACCAAAATTTCACATGACAGTTGTATTAGTGCATGTTAAACGTAGGAAAAAATTGAAGGCCGTAAGAGGAAGCTATCTCCCGTTCGTCATCAAACATGCATTATTCCCTCTTGGAACCACGAACCTTCTAGCGAGTTGCTCCGGTTTGTGAGGGGTGTGTGTCCAAACGTTCGTCAAACGTGCCAGTTTCTTTACCACATCATCTTGGTGGCATGACATTACATCAACCAAGGTTTCATGTGCCTCTGATCATTTTTCTATTTTTTTGAATTAAAATGCCATGTCACTCCATGCATACGTATGCACGTGTCCATGTCGTGAGACCAATATGTTTGAAAATTCTTTGTAATTTACTGCACATGGAATTAACTCGTACACAAGTACACATATATGATTTTTCAAACTGTTTTGGTTAGGCGTTCCATGTAGATGTAGTTCAAATTTGAATTATGATCATTAAATGGTTAGAAAATCACTTAAATGTATTTGAAAGGTTAAACGACCACTAGAATTTTCCAAAATTTCACATTACAGTTGTAGTAGTGCACGTTAGACCTAGAAAAAATTTGAAGTTCGTAAGAGGAAGCTATCTCCCATTCGTCATCAAACATGCATTGTTCCCTCTCGGAACCACGATCCTTCTAGAGAGTTGCTCCAGTTTGTGAGGGGTGTGTTTCCAAACTTTCGTCAAACATGTCAATTTCTTTACCACGTCATCTTGGTGGCGTGACATTACATCAACCAAGGTTTCATGTGTTTCTAATTTTTTTGAATTAAAATGCCATGCCACTCCATGCATACGTACGTATTCATGCATATATGTCCATGTCATGATACAAATATGTTTGAAAATTCTTTCTAGTTTACTGCACATGGAATTAACTCGCACACAAGTACACAAATATGATTTTTCAAACTGTTTTGGTTAGGCGTTGCATGTAGATGTAGTTCAAATTTGAATTACGGTCATTGAATGGCTAGAAAATCACTTAAATGTCTTTAAAAGGTCAAATGACCCCTAGAATTTTCAAAAATTTCACATTATAGCTATAGTAGTGCACATTAGACATAGAAAAAAATTTGAAGGCCGTAAGAGGAAGCTATCTCCTGTTCGTCATCAAACATGCATTGTTCCCTCTCGGAACCACGAGCCTTCTAGTGAGTTGCTCCGGTTTGTGAAAGGTGTGTGTCCAAACTTTGGTCAAACATGCCAACTTTTTTACCACATCATCTTGGTAGCATGACATTACATCAACCACGAGCCTTCCAATTTACCGCACATGGAATTAAATCGCACACAAGTACACGGAATATGAGTTTTCAAACCGTTATGGTTAGCTGTTGCATGTACATGTAGTTCAAATTTCAATCACGGTCATTAAATGGCTAGAAAATCACTTAAATGTCTTAGAAGGTCAAATGACCCCTGAAATTTTCCAAAATTTGACATGAAAGTTGTATTGGTACTACAAAATTTATCGTTCATTTAAAATACCATCCGTTGGCACTTAATTCCAAATTCGTCTTTGACACCTAATAAAAAATATCTACAACATCACACACAATTGTTTTCTAGGAACCGTTTGCGATGAAAATATGTGGGTCTATTTAAGTCTCCCTCCTTAAGCTTCGCCGTCTCGTCTGCTCGAGTGCTGGCAACCCCCGAATCCATGAATCCCGATCCCAATTCCCGCACCCCCCCCCTTTTGCCAAGATGACGTCGCGGAAACGCTTTGTGAAGGTCTGTACGATGGCCACGTCCCCGCCCTCCCCCGAGCGCCGCCGCCTGCACCTAGAGCGCGGCCGCCTACGCCAAGAGTGCTACCGCATCCGCATTGAGCGTGGCCGCTTCCTCTGGGAGGGCGTCTACGGCAGCAGATAGGGCAGCTGCAATAGCCGAGACGGCTGCAACTGCTGCTGCGACGGTGGCTGCAAACACCATGAGCACTTGAGCTGCCGTCCGTGCCACTGATGTCGTCCTGGCCTGGGTCGAGGCCACCCACGGCAAGACCGAGGATGCACATGCCAAGATAATCCAGGCCACCTTGGACTCCAGCATGCAACCCACATCTGAATAGGCAGCAGTGGCCATGGAGCACCTGCTTCCTCATGAGGTCGCCGAGCGGGAGCTGCAGGTGCAGGAGGCGGTGGAGATCGAGGAGCGCCAAGACGAGGAGTTACGCGTGGCCGAGGTCGAGGTAGAGAAGAGTCTATCCGTCGAGGAATCGGCGGTGGAGTACCAACGCGAGCTCTGACGCAGCCACTACTACGAGTACTACAACCTTCAGGGCAGCGCCGAGGACGAGGACACGGTCGACTTCAGCAGGGGGGACGCGGAGTCCACCAACGGCGGGATGTCACCAGGACAAGTCATCGACATCTCATCTCACACCGGCGATGCATAGGCCGGCGCGGCGGTGGATTTTTAATTATGCGTACTTAGGCTTTGTTTTTAATGCTAGTCTTTTGTTACAGCAATGTTTAGGTCAACGAGCTCTGTGTAATTACTCAAATTGCTCGATTCAGTAAGTGTGTTCTGTCTATTGTACGCTCTTTTGTGTGCCCAAATTAGCAAGCAATGTTAAATTATGCAATGACGTACCCGGGGAAATTTCCACCAAAATTTGAATTATCAAACTCATCCCACGCGTGTAAAGCAGAAGAATCATTTGCGATGCACACAATCATTCAAAGTGAATGGTCCGGTGGCACCGCACTTGTTCAAAGTGGATGTGCCCATGCTTTGAGACCAAAATAAGTGAATGGTCCGGTGGCACCGCGCGCAAAGTTTCCCTCCACATTTCCAAAATTTTGGCCTACCGCCAAAATATCTACCCCTGTCCACCCGCCCCCCTTCCCCACCCCCTTTTCTCCCTGACCACAAGTCACATTTCCCCTGTTTCCTCCTTCATTCCTTCCTTGCTAAGCTATAGCTTCTTACTCGCTCTCGCCGTCTCGCATCCTACCACCGGGGGTCGCCATGATCTTCTTCAAAGACATCTCTAGCGGTTCCTCCTCTGGCGACTACTCCTTCACCACCCGGGGATGCCTCTCTTCTCTCTCTCGGGCTATGACTTGGAATGAAGAATTTTTACCCTAAGGTCGTTTTTGAGTCGTTTCTTCCTCTTGTAGCTCCCTAAGACCATCAGTGGCAATGAATGGAGCGAGGTGGCTGAGGATCTATCTGCTCGTTGTCACCATCAATCTCCATGCGTGAAGCTAGTTGCGTTTGATTATGTGGATAGTGGGAGGAAGTTTCTGGCATGTGCAGAGAAGGTTAGACCCTCTTTCGTTGTTACAACTCATTTGTTAGAAGTGATTCAGACACTGTCATGGTCCCAACCCATTCATACCACACCTTCAATCAAACGCATCCTAAGATAGTGTCACAGTTTGTACCTAGTATCTTAAATTCTTGCCATCTCATCCCCTATGCTATTGCAGTTATATTTACCTTCCCCATAAAATGTTCAATTTGTTATTTATTGTCCATGAGTAAGAACTTGTAGCATTGTTGTAGTTAATTATAGCTTCTGATGTTCCAGAATTTGGTTGTTGTCTCAGTACCAATTATTTCATTTGCACATTGATCTTTTTGAGAAGATATGTCATAATTAACATGTTTCTTCAGTTTTTCAAAATAAGCATTGGTGATTTTCTATGTTGCTATAAACCCATTTCCCCTACAATTGTTACTGGTCTAGTTTTAAATATTATAGGATGAACGGAAGTGTTCTTACTTGGAGTGGGTTGATCAAGAGTGGCCACGGTATTTGAAGATGTGCCTAACAAAGCTCTAGAGCATGTATGAGGAAGAGAACACACGTAGGCTTAGAGAAAGTCTTGTCAACGCTGAACCATATTTCAAGATGCGGGATAAAAAGTTGAAGGTGGAGAATGAGCTCAGATTTTTTAAGTCAGACTTTGCTAAGATGGTGTTGGCGAAGGAGGAGGCACTTTCCCAGTTGGCCCGTGCAAAACAGGTTCTTATTGAACTGAAAGCAGAGGTGGATAAGACGACCCTGGATGATCTCGATTAGGGAAATGAATATATTGTTCTTATGAAGTTAAAACTAGCTATATGTTGTATTGTGTTGTTTTCATGTAGCTACCGTACTGTGATGTTATAATATATTTATGTGCCTGACATGAAATTGGCAAATAGCTGTTCGATATGAAATGTGAATTTGCATAATACTGGAATTATTAATTGTAAACTAATAAACCTGCTAAATGTGTCATGGATCTTTGCAAATGGTTCTAGCAGTAAAAGCGCTTGCGATGGATAGCCCAATGCCACACAGTTTTCTTCATCAAATCGTGTGTGATATAGTTGATAAAAGCAAACATTTAACCAAGGAAGACCGTGTGTGATAGGTACACCTTTCAGACACGAGCCTACACATAAAACTGTGTGGGATGTACGTCCGAACGGAAACATTTTCCCTGGATTGACTGTGTGGGATGTACATAAGAACGGAAATGTATTCCTTGGATTGACTGTGTGTGATATACATATGAACGGAAATGTTTTTCCGGGATTCACCGTGTGGGATGTACATACCCACATAAATGATTTTCTCGGATTACCGTGTGGGATGTACATACCTACAGAAATGATTTTCTCGGATTACCGTGTGGGATGTACATACCTACGAAAATGATTTTCTCGGATTACCGTGTGGGATGTACATACATACGAAAATGATTGGGTTTCGATGCCTCGCCCGATCGCACACGGCCCCAGCCTGGGTCCCAGGAGGGCCTATCCCCGACGATTTCTGGGTCATGTGGGAAGGACACCCTATCGCACACACTCACTTCGTGACGGTTCCAAATGTCGTCTCGGAAAGGGGTTAAAAACCGTCTGTTTAGGACCGACGCGCACCAGTGTCAGTTCATCATATATCGTCATTATTGCCTTTCACTTGCATGACAAATAGCATGGATAATAATAATAGTGCACGTGCATTGGACTAAGCTGGAATCTGCAAGCATTCAATACACAGGAGAAGACAAGGTAATATGGGCTCTTTGTTAGATCAACAATAATGCATATGAGAGCCACTCAACATTTTCATCGTGGTCTTCTCCACTCGACCCCAAAGAAAAGAAACAAAACTATTTACATGGGAAAGCTCCCAACAAGCAGAAGAAAAATGAGAAATCTTTTTCGGTTTTCTTTTAGTTATTACTACTACAGGCATGGAAAGCAAACTAGATAAAAGCTACAAGTAATTTTTTTTGTTTTTCTTAAGGTTTTTCAAACACACAAGAAGAAAGCTTAAATAGAAATTAAACTAGAATGGATAGTACAATGAAAAAGTATGAGCACCGACAACTGGAATGAGTGTGTGAACATGAATGTAATGTTTGTGAGAAATACGTACTCCCCAAGCTTAGGATTTTGGCCTAAGTTAGTCTAAGGCCATGGCTGAATGCTGCCCTCTCCGGTGTACGAAGGAGTGTCCTCTGGGTGCCACTGGTTGGCGATCTCCTCCGGATCCCACTGATAAACAGACTATCAATAATGGTCAAGGGATGGCTCCGGCTCAGGCTCTGGAGCTGGTGTCAGGCTCCCGTATGCATGAACGGCCTCTGGCAAAACGAGGTAGGTGCCTGAAAATATGTTAAACAAAGAGGGCACAGGCAAGTTAATAATCTCATAGTAGTTTTTATCAAAAATCAATTTATACTTAAGCATCTTCTTCTTATCTTTAATAATAAAATCATGTGCTACCATACTCTTATAATCTAGAAAAATAGGGGGCATCAACTTTTCCTCTTTCTCATAATGCCTAATAGGTATCCTAAAGTGTGCAGCAAGGCGCGAAGCAAAGATTCCTCCAACGATGGGACCCTTTGTTCGATTCAGATTTAATCGTTTAGCAACAATAGTGGCTAAATTGAGAGTGGTATCACGAAACAAAGAATGGCGCAAAATAACAATATCAGGGGCACTAATATTTTCACTGTTCCCGCGGCCAATTAAGCATCTACTAGCAAATATTGCAAAGTAACGTAGAACAGGAAAATGTATGCTAGTAATTCTTGCATCGGAAACTTACCTTGTTTCCCCTACAGCAATCGTATCAATAAACCCTTTCACATCATTACGATGTGGTTCCTCTATGTTGCCCCTAAAGGGTATCTTACAGACCCGACAAAAATCATATAATGGCATCTCCTTAACCTCATCATATAAGTGAAATTCCACTGATGGTGGTGATTTATTAGCATGAAAGTAAAAAATTTGCACGAAAATATTAGTGAGGAGGAGATATTGTTCGCACTGGTTGCGGAGGGAGTCGATGAGGCCTGCATTCTCAGCCAAATAATAAAATTCCTCATATATCCCGGCTGCTCTCAAGAACTCATCACAATGCCATTCGCACCGCCGAACCTCCGAAGTGTGAGGGAGATTATATTTGGGCTTCTTATTCTCTTCACTTAGCTTATCCTTCGAGCTTTGGCTCGAAGAGCCCCTCAACAATATCTTCATCATTTCCTCTGAAAAATTTCTGAAATTTTTAGTGACTCAAAATAATAGTGAACCAAACTCAACAAGATTGATAGCAACTACTCCCACAAGTGCCTAGAGGCCATATCATGCATTAAAACTACTTTTGACGACATAAATTTGACATGCAAGCTCAAGAACAGGGTCACCTAAGTAGCAAAATTTGGCAATAAATAAAGCACTAGAACAAAAACTAATTGGACCATTGGAGGAGTCACATACCGAAGAACAATCCCCCAAAGCAGTTTTGTGAATGGAGCTTTGAGCTAGGAGATCGAAAATGGCAGCAAGATGAGCTAGAACACGGGTTTGAGCTATGGGAGGATTTTTTTTTCTGGAGGAAGACGAAGTGTGTGGGTGCTGGAATAAGTGGAGGGGGGCCACGTGGGGCCCACGAGGCAGGGGGCGCACCCTGGACCCTCGTGGCCAGGTGGTGTGGCCCCCAGGTGTGTTCTCAGTGCCAAATATTTTTAAATATTCTAGAAACAATCATATAAAATTTTCACGACATATGGAGAACTTTTATTTTCGGGGTATTTTTTTATTGCAAGGACAATTTAGGAAACAGACAAAAAAATACTATTTTTGCCTTTTTAATCTAAATAACAAAAAGTAAAAAGAGGGTACAGAGGGTTGTGCTTTCTAACTTCATCCATCTCATGCTCATCAAAAGGAATCCATTACCAAGGTTGATCAAGTCTTGTTAACAAACTCTTTCCGAATCGCATGAAACCGGGGAATTTTCGAATAACACTAGGTTACCTCAACGGGGATATGCACATCCTCAACAATAAGAATATCATATTTCTTCTTGCCAGAAGGGAGTGTAAATTCAAAACCTCCAATAGTAATTGTTGAAGTCTTTCCAATAGAATTTATACTGTGGACTTCAGGTTGTTTCGTTGGAAAATGTACCGTATGCTCATTACCATTAACATGAAAAGTGTCATTGCCTTTGCTGCAATCAATAACAGCCCCTACAGTATTCAAAAAGGGTCTAGCAAGAATAATACATACTATCATCTTCGGGAATATCAAGAATAACAAAGTCCGTTAAAATAGTAACGTTTGCAACCACAACAGGCACATCCTCACAAATACCGACAGGTATAGCAGTTGATTTATCAGCCATTTGCAAAGATATTTTAGTAGGTTTCAACTTATTCAAATAAAGTCTACGATATAAAGAGAGAGCCATAACACTAACACCGGCTCCAAGATCACATAAAGCAGTTTTAACATAGTTTCTTTTAATGGAGCATGGTATAGTTGGTACTCCGGGATCTCCTAGTTTCTTTCGTATTCCACCCTTAAAAGTATAATTAGCAAGCATGGTGTAAATTTCAGCTTTCGGTATATTTCTTTTATTTGTGACAATATCTTTCATGTACTTGGCATAAGGATTCATCTTAAGCATATCAGTCAAACGCATATCAGAAATATAGGTCTAATCATTTCAGCAGAGCACTCAAAATCCTCATCATCCTTTTTCTTGGACGGTTTAGGAGGAAAAAGCATGGGTTTCTGAACCCATGGTTCTCTTTCTTTACCATGCTTCCTAGCAATGAAGTCTCTCTTATCATAACATTGATTCTTTGATTGTGGGTTATCAAGATCAACAACATGTTCAATTTCTACATCATTGTTATTGCTAGGTTGAGCATCAACATGAACATCATCATTAACATTATCACTAGGTTCATGTTCATTACCAGATTGTGTTTCAGCATCAGAAATAGAAATATCATTGGGATTCTCAGGTGTGTCAACAACAGGTTCACTAGAAGCATGCAAAGTCCTATCATTTTTCTTTTTCTTCTTCTTAGAAGAACTAGGTGCATCAACATTAGTTCTCTGAGAATCTTGCTCAATCCTCTTAGGATGGCCCTCAGGATATAGAGGTTCCTGAGTCATTCTACCACCTCTAGTCACAACTCTAACGTCATTATCATTTTTCTTATTATTTAATTAATTGAGCAAATCATTTTGAGCTTTAAGCACTTGTTCTACTTGAGTGGTAACCATAGAAGCATGTTTACTGATAAGTTTAAGGTCACCTTTAACTCTAGACATATAATCACTCAAGTGTTCAATCATATAAGCATTACATTTCAATTGTCTACCAACATAAGCATTGAAGATTTCTTGTTTAACAATAAAGTTATCAAACTCATCCAAGCATTGGCTAGCAGACTTATTACGTGGGATATCACCTTCATCAAATCTATAGAGAGAATTTACCTTTAATACCAGCGTCGGGTTATCAAGACCATGTATTTCTTCAATAGGTGGTAAATTCTTAACATCTTCAGCTTTAATACCATTTTCTTTCACAGATTTCTTTGCCTCTTGTATATCTTCAGGACTGAGAAATAGAATACCCCTTTTCTTTGGAGTTGGCTTAGGAGTTGGTCCAGGAAGTGTCCAATCATTTTCATTACTCAACATATTATTCAATAGCAATTCAACTTGATCAACAGTTCTTTCCCTGAAAACACAACCAGAACAACTATCCAGTTGGTCTCTGGAAGAACCGGTTAGTCCATTACAAAAGATATCAACTACTTCATTTTTCTTGAGAGGATGATCAGGCAAAGTATTAAGTAATCGGAGAAGCCTCCCCCAAGCTTGTGGGAGACTCTCTTCTTCAATTTGCACAAAGTTATATATTTCCCTTAAGGCAGCTTGTTTCTTATGAGCGAGGAAATATTTAGCAGAGAAGTAATAAATCAAATCCTGGGGACTACGCACACAACCAGGATCAAGAGAATTAAACCATGTTTTAGCACCACCCTTTAATGAGAACGTAAATAACTTAAGGATATAGTAGTAACGGATTTTTTTCCTCATTAGTGAACAGGGTGGCTATATCATTTAATTTAGTAAGATGTGCCACAATAGTTTTAGATTCATAGCCATAAAAAAGATCAGATTCAACCAAAGTAATTAACTCAGGATCGACAGAGAAATCATAATCCTTATCGGAAATACAGATAGGTGAAGTAGCAAAAGTAGGGTCATATTTCATTCTAGCATTCAAAGATTTTTCTTCCAGCTTAGCTAACAGTCTCTTAAGATCATATCTATCATTGCAAGCTAAAAGATCTCTAGCAGTCTCTTCATCCATGACATAACCCTTAGGCACAACAAGCAATTCATATCTAGGGGGAGAATCTTCATCATCATTTTCATCAATATTATCAGTTTCAATAATTTCATTCTCTCTAACCCTAGCAAGTTGTTCATCAAGAAATTCACCTAATGGCACAATATTATCAAGCATAGAAGTAGTTTCATCATAAGCATCATGCATAGCAGAAGTGGCATCATCGATAACATGCGACATATCAGAATGAATAGCAGGAGTAGGTGTCGCAAGTTTACTCATAACAGAAGGTGAATCAAGTGCAGAGCTAGATGGCAGTTCCATACCTCCCGTCGTAGTTGAGGGATAAATCTTGGTTTTTTTGTCTTTCAAGTTCCTCATAGTGATCAACAAATATAAATCCCAAGTGACTCAAAGAATAGAGCCATGCTCCCCAGCAACAGCGCCAGAAAATAGTCTTGATAACCCACAAGTATAGGGGATCGCAACAGTTTTCGACGATAGAGTATTCAACCCAAATTTATTGATTCGACACAAGGGGAGCCAAAGAATATTCTCAAGTATTAACTGTTGAGTTGTCAATTCAATGGCACCTGAAAGACTTAATATCTGCAGCAAAGTATTCAGTAACAAAGTAATATGGAAGTAACGATAATGGTGGCAAAAGTAACAGTATTGGTTTTGTAGTGATTGTAACAGTGGCAACAGAAAAGTAACTAAGCAAAGATCAATATATGAAAAGCTCATAGGCAATGGATCAGTGATGGATAATTATGTCAGATGCGATTCCTCATGCAACAGTTATAACATAGGGTGACAGAGAACTAGCTCCAGTTCATCAATGTAATGTAGGCATGTATTCTGAATATAGTCGTATGTGCTTATGGAAAAGAACTTGCATGAAATCTTTTGCCTTACCCTCTCGTGGCAGCGGGGTCCTATTGGAAACTAAGGGTATTAAGGCCTCCTTTTAATAGAGTACCAGAACAAAGCATTAACACTTAGTGAATATATGAACTCCTCAAACTATAGTCATCACCGGGAGTGGTCCCGATTATTGTCACTTCGGGGTTACCGAATCAGAACACATAGTAGGTGACTATTGACTTGCCAAATAGGATCAAGAACTTACATATATTCATGGAGGAATAATAGGTTCAGATCTCATATCATGGCACTCGGGCCCTAATGACAAGCATTAAGCATAGGGGAGCCTCAGGGGGCCCACGAGATAGGGGGCGCGCCCCAGGAGGGTGGGCACGCCCCCACCCTCGTGGACAGGGTGTGGGCCCCCTGGTGTTGATTCTTTCGCAAGTATTTCTTATAAATTCCAAAAATATTCTCTGTGAAGTTTCAGGTCATTCGGAGAACTTTTATTCTGCACAAAAATAACACCATGGCAATTCTGCTGAAAACATCGTTAGTCCGGGTTAGTTCCATTCAAATCATGCAAGTTAGAGTCCAAAACAAGGTCAAAAGTGTTTGGAAAAGTAGATACGATGGAGACGTATCAGCCTCCTTGTTAATGAACAGAGCTTTGTTGTCCCTTGTAATAGGCTTGGACGCCAGGTGTATTCACCAAAAATCTGGGTTATCCTCCCTTTGTTTGTCTGCCACTCCGACCAGGTAATCCTAGAATGACTCGACATACTCTTGACAATCAATCTTATAAAGACCCTAAATTTGTCAAAGTTAAAACGGCAATTGGTCATGTGAGGTTCGGCTTATAGGTTTGAATTAAGGTTTAACTCAGCGGTTGTGCAGCCCTTGAATAGCACTTGACATTGAGGCTTGGCAGCCTATGAATGCCTTGTTTTTTCTGATTTATATTTGCTTTGAACATTTTTTGAGGTTCATCTTTTGTGCCATGTTGATATATGGTTGAAAATTGATTAGGGCCATGTTGCCTTATGATTCATGTATGAATCTATCCGAAGTTTTGTTAACCTGGCCTGGCTTTGGACTTTAAGTCGCCAGTGTGTGATGATTATGAGCTTGGAGTCATGTGCTCTAAAGCTTTGGGATATTACCCTTGCTGCACATGTCGTTGTAAGCCGACGGCGTGAATAAATTGTATAGGGCGTTGTGCTCTAGGGCTTTGGGTTGTTACCCTTACTGCATGACGCATGGTAAGCTGACAGTATGAACAAATATCACAGGTATGATATTTATATTGTTATGATTTTATGAGGTTTTGATAAACCCGTCCTGGTTATGGACAATTCATTCACCCATGGATTTTGTATGGTGCATTATGACCCGCCCTGGGGTAAACCGCCAGGGCACCTGTTACCTGTTTATGTGCAGGAAATATGACAACCATGGTCGACATAATTTGATGATATTATAAAGCATAAGTGCCAGATCTTCAACATCAGATTGGCGGCTCAAACAAAGTGTTATGCAAATCAACATGCACGATGGCATGGCAGATCATTGTTTTCAACTAGCCTATTACAAGGCATCTGACGACCCAAAATAATGTGTTTTTGATATGCAAAGTACACCATCTGGGGGATGGTAAGCCGATCCTTGGATTATTTTTCTTGGTCTTGGCGTGTTGAGGCTTCTGGAGCATCCTGTGCTGGTTCTTCTTCTTCCATAGTCGTCTGGAAGTCAAGTGATGACCAATTGATGCCAATAAAGGCTTGAAATTCAGCTTCGTCATCAATAAGCTCAGACGGATCGATTTCAGGGGTGAAATTATGCTTACGGATTGGGGGATGAGATCCACAACTTTGTAAGCCGGCGTTGGCATTTTCTGATTATCCGATGTATAAGCCGCGTGATATCTTGTCAGGTTTGTTTCTTCGTCAATAAGGCTCGCCAATGGACGCATCTCTTTTAAACAAGTAGCAAAATCCTTCTTATCAAAGGGAGACCCGTCCTCTTTGAAACTGGAGCAGCCAGTAGCTAGTTCGGCCGGGTCTAATTCTGCCTGCCATGCTTTTGCCCGGCTTAAAGCTGTAATGGCACCAGCTCTGGCGGCTGACCACTTGATTTCTTCAATTCTTGGGGGCAGGACATAAAGTTTGCTTAAAACATCACTGAGAAGAGATGGTACTTGATTGGTTGGGGAGATGGTGGCTATGGTGCACTAAGCACTGGTATATAATTGTTCCACCAGCGTGTAAACCGCCTTGAATTTTATCAGCATCTCTTGACCAAGATTGCTACTCCTGGGGCCTATATAACATAATGTAGTTAAGTCACCAGGCGGCTTACAAAGTGGAGTATTGAAATTAATCACCAAATTTCAGTCTTACTTACCAAAAATGACGGAGGTCATTTGTGTGATATGACGTTTTAAGCCTGTAAGTTCAGTGGTGACTTCTTGCAAAGAGGTGATACGTCTCCGTCGTATCTACTTTTTCAAACACTTTTGCCCTTGTTTTGTACTCTAACTTGCATGATTTGAATGGAACTAACCCGGACTAACGCTGTTTTCAGCAGAATTGCCTTGGTGTTATTTTTGTGCAGAAATAAAAGTTATTGGAATGACCTGAAAATCAACGGACAATTATTTTGGAACATATAAAAAATACTAGAAGGAAGATCCACGTCAGGGGGGCCTCCACCTGTCCATGAGGGTGGGGGCGTGCCCTACCCCCTTGGGAGTGCCCCCTGCCTCGTGGGCCCCCTGACGCTCCATCGACCTCAACCCTGACTCCATATATTCACTTTTGAGAAGAAAAAACCAAGGAAAAGGGTTCATCGCGTTTTACGATACGGAGCCGTCGCCAAGCCCTAAACTCTCTCGGGAGGGCTGATCTGGAGTCCGTCTGGGGCTCCGGAGAGGGGAATCCGTCTCCATCGTCATCATCAACCATCCTCCATCACCAATTTCATGATGCTCACCGCCCTGCGTGAGTAATTCCATCGTAGGCTTGCTGGACGGTGATGGGTTGGATGAGATTTATCATGTAATCGAGTTAGTTTTGTTAGGGTTTGATCCCTAGTATCCACTATATTCTGAGATTGATGTTGCTATGACTTTTCTATGCTTAATGCTTGTCACTAGGGCCCGAGTGCCATGATTTCAGATCTGAACCTATTATGTTTTCATCAATATATGAGAGTTCTTGATCCTATCTTGCAAGTGTATAGTCACCTATTATGTGTTATGATCCGTTAACCCCGAAGTGACAATAATCCGGATACTTACCGGTGATGACCGTAGTTTGAGGAGTTCATGTATTCACTATGTGTTAATGCTTTGGTCCGGTACTCTATTAAAAGGAGGCCTTAATATCCCTTAGTTTCCAATAAGACCCCGCTACCACGGGAGGGTAGGACAAAAGATGTCATGCAAGTTCTTTTCCATAAGCACGTATGACTATATTAGGAATACATGCCTACATTACATTGATGAACTGGAGCTAGTTCTATATCACCCTAGGTTATGACTGTTCATGATGAAGCGCATCCAGCATAATTCTCCATCACCGATCCATTGCGTACGAGCTTTCCATATATTGTTCTTCTCTTATTTACTTTTCCGTTGCTATTGTTATCATCACTACAAAACACCAAAAATATTACTTTTGCTACTGTTACCTTTTATCACCGTTACCACCACTATCATATTACTTGGGTAGTAAACACTTTGCTGCAGATATTAAGTTTCCAGGTTTGGTTGAATTGACAACTCAGTTGCTAATATTTGAGAATATACTTTGGCTCCCCTTGTGTCGAATCAATAAATTTGGGTTGAATACTCTACCCTCGAAAACTGTTGCGATCCCCTATACTTGTGGTTTATCAAGACTATTTTCTGGCGCCGTTGACGGGGAGCATAGCTCTATTCTTTGAGTCACTTGGGATTTATATTTGCTTATCACTATGAAGAACTTGAAAGATCAAAGAACCAAAATTTATCCCTCAACTACGAGGGGAGGTAAGGAACTGCCATCTAGCTCTGCACTTGATTCACCTTCTGTTTTGAGTAAGCTTGCGACACCTAAACCTGCTTCTGCTATTAATTTTGATATGTTGCATGTTATTGATGATGCCACTTCTGCTATGCATGATACTTATGATGAAACTACTTCATTGATTGATACTACTGTGCCACTTGGTGAATTTCTTGATGAACAACTTGCTAGGGCTAGAGAGAATGAAATTATAGAAACTGATAATATCTATGAAAGTGATGATGAAGACTGTCCCCCTAGATATGAATTACCTGTTGTGTCTGAGGGCTATGTTATGGATGAAGAAACTGCTAGAGATTTTCTTGCTTGCAATGATAGGAGTGATCTTAAAAATTCTTAGCTAAGCTGAAACAAAAAACTCTCAATGCTAGAATGAAATATGATCCTGCTTATGCTACTTCACCTATCTTTGTTACCGATAAGTATTATGATTTCTCTGTTGATCCTGAGATAATTACTTTAGTTGAATCTGATCCTTTCTATGGTTATGAGTCTGAAACTGTTGTGGAACATCTTACTAAATTATATGATATAGCTACCACGTTCACTAATGATGAGAAAACTTGCTACTATTATATCCTTAAGATATTTCCGTTCTCATTAAAGGGTGATGCTAAGATATGGTTTAATTCTCTTGATCCTGGTTGTGTGCATAGTCCCCAGGATATGATTTATTACTTCTCTGCTAAATATTTCCCCGCTCATAATAAACAAGCTGCTTTAAGGGAAATATATAATTTTGTGCAAATTGAAGAAGAGAGTCTCCCACATGCTTGGGGGAGGCTTCTCCAATTACTTAATGCTTTGCCTGATCATCCTCTTAAGAAGAATGAAATACTTGATATCTTTTATAATGGTCTAAACGATGCTTCTAGAGACCACCTGGATAGTTGTGCTAGTTGTGTTTTCAAGGAGAAAACACCAGATGAAGCTGAAATTCTATTGAATAATATGTTGACTAATGAAAATAATTGGCACTTCCTGATCCAATTCCTGAACCAACTTCTAAGCCAACTCCGAAGAAAAGGGTATTCTATTTCTCAGTCCTGAAGATATGCAAGAGGCAAAGAAATCTATGAACGAAAAACGTATTAAAGCCGAAGATGTTAAGAATTTACCTCCTATTGAAGAAATACATGGTCTTAATTTACCACCTGTTGAAGAAATGCATGGTCTTAATTCATTACCTATTGAAGAAACACATGGTCTTGATAACCCGACACAAGTAGTAAAGGTAAATTCTCTCTATAGATATGATAAAGCTGAAATCCCATTTACTAAGTTTGCTAGCCCACGCTTGGATGAGTTTGATGACTTTATGGTTAAACAAGAAAACTTCAATGCTTATTTTGGTAGAGAATTAAAACACAATGCTGATATGCTTGAACACTTGGGTGATTATATGGCTAATATTAAAGGTGAACTTAAACTTATTAGTAAACATGCTTCTATGGTTGCCACTCAAGTAGAACAAGTACTTAAAGCTCAGAATGATTTGCTCAATGAATTGAATAATAAGAAAAATGATAATGCTGTTAGAGTTATGACTAGAGGTGGTAAAATGACTCAGGAACCTTTGTATCCTGAGGGCCATCCTAAGAGAATTGAGCAAGATTCTCAGAGAAATAATATTGATGCACCTAGTCCTTCTAAGAAGAAGAAAAAGAAAAATGATAGGACTTTGCATGCTTCTAGTGAACCTGTTGTAGACACACCTGAGAATCCTAACGATATTTCTATTTCTAATGCTGAAACACAATGTGGTAATGAACATGAACCTAGTAATAATGTTAATGATGATGTTCATGTTGATGCTCAACCTACCAATGATAATGATGTAGAGATTGAACCTGTTGTTGATCTTGATAACCACAATCAAAGAATCAACGTTATGATAAGAGGGACTTTGTTGCTAGGAAGCACGGTAAAGAAAGAGAACCATGGGTTCAGAAACCCATGCCTTTTCCTCCTAAACCATCCAAGAAAAAGGATGATGAGGATTTTGAGCGCTTTGCTGAAATGATTAGACCAATCTTCTTGCGTATGCGTTTGACTAATACGCTCCAAATGAATCCTTATGCTAAGTATATGAAAGAAATTGTTACAAATAAAAGAAAGATACCGAAAGCTGAAATTTCCACCATGCTTGCTAATTATACTTTTAAAGGTGGAATATCTAAGAAACTAGGAGATCCCGGAGTACCAACTATACCATGCTCCATTAAAAGAAACTATGTTAAAACTGCTTTATGTGATCTTGGAGCCGGTGTTAGTGTTATGCCTCTCTCTTTATATCGTAGACTTGATTTGAATAAGTTGACACCTACTGAAATATCTTTGCAAATGGCTGATAAATCAACTGCAATACCTGTCGGTATTTGTGAGGATGTGCTTGTTGTGGTTGCAAACGTTACTATTTTAACGAACTTTGTTATTCTTGATATTCCCGAGGATGATAGTATGTCTATTATTCTTGGAAGACCCTTTTTGAATACTGCAGGGGCTGTTATTGATTGCACCAAAGGCAATGTCACTTTTCATGTTAATGGCAATGAGCATACGATACACTTTCCGAGGAAACAACATCAAGTTCATAGTATAAACTCTATTGGAAAAATTCCATCGATTATTTTTTGAGGTTTTGAATTTCCTCTTCCTACTGTCAAGAAGAAATATGATATTCGTATTATTGGGGATGTGCATATCCCCGTTGAAGTAACCTAGTGTTATTCGAAAATTCTCCGGTTCCATGTTATTCAGAATGAGTTTGTTAACAAGACCCGATCAACCTTGTTAGTGGATTCCTTTTGATGAGCATGAGATGGATGAATTTAGGAAACACAATTCTCTGTACCCTCTTTTTACTTTTTGTTATTTATATTAAATAAAGAAAAAATAGTAATTTCTGTCTGTTTTCTGAATTATCCATGCAATAAAAAATACCCCGAAAATAAAAGTTCTCCAAATGCCCTGAAAATTAAATATGATTTTTTCTAGAATATTTGAGAATATCTGGCACTGAGAACACAGCAGGGGGAGCAAGCACCTGGCCACGAGGGTGGAGGGCGCGCCCTCTGCCTCGTGGGCCCATGGTGGCTCCCCTCCACTTATTCCCGCTACCACACATTCCTTCTTCCTCCCACAAACATCACCAACCATCTCAATCCCGAGTCCAAGCTCATTTTGCTGCCATTTTCAATCTCCTTGCTCAAAGCTCCATTCACAAAACTTCTTTGGGGGGTATTCTTTGGTATGTGACTCCTCCAATGGTCCAATTAGTTTTTGTTCTAGTGCTTTATTCATTGCATATTTCTGCTGCTTAGGTGACCCTGTTCTTGAGCTTGCATGTCAAATTTATATGGTCAAAAGTAGTTTTAACGCATGATATATTCGCTAGGCACTTGTGGGAGTAGTTGCTATCAATTTTGTTGAGTTTGGTTCACTTTTATTTTGAAGTTACTAAAATTTCAGAAATTTTTCAGAGGAAGAAATATGTTTAGGAAAATGTACCAAGGTGGTCCTTCAAGGAAGCAAGGACCCAGGCTCGCAATACGCGGTGCCGACGATGAACC
The DNA here is from genome assembly GCF_018294505.1 of Triticum aestivum. NCBI lineage: Eukaryota > Viridiplantae > Streptophyta > Magnoliopsida > Poales > Poaceae > Triticum > Triticum aestivum. Next base: position 170,973,735 of record NC_057800.1, on the reverse strand, counting down.
ACCGAGGGAAGCTCAAGTGCGGGCTTGTGAATGGCCTTTAGAGGACTTTATGGATCGAGCGGGAATCAAGGAAGAATTTAACGCATATGTTCAAAATGCTGATCTTGAGAACTTCGAGGCAGATAAGTGCCGCCAATACCACTATCTCACTGATTCCTTTGTGAGAGGGTTTGAATTTTCATCATCACGCAATTCTCAAACTGTCCTGTTTGATATTCATGAAAATTCTTATACTATGGACTTTGAGGATTTTAACACTACTTGCAAACTTCCACAACGGGGTAGTCCTAATGAACCTCGCAAATCTGAATTTAGAGATTTTCTTGCTAGCAATAACTATGGAGGAATCTAGAGATATAGCAAAAGCTACCATAGGGAGCATTCATTTTCCTGTTATACATTATCTTGCTCTCTTCATAGGTAGGTGCATAAATGGTAAGGATGAAGCATGTCATATGTGTGTCCCTGACCTCAGTGTTCCCAGGAGTGCTGTACTAGGAGATAGACAATATAACTTGGGGTCCATTGTTGCATGTAGGTTGCATAATAATCGTATTCTTGGATATTTCTTTGGTGGAATTTATGCAACCCGTCTAGCTAATTTTCTTGATATACCCATACGTGGGTATGATATTGAGTTGCCTCCTTCTTATTTAGATTATGAGGCCATCGTTCGTCATCAGTTTGTTGAGAGGAACGATCAGTTCCTCCAGTACTGACTAATCTTTGACAGACGACGCACCTATCACATCGCTCTCCCTGCTCCTGCTTTCTTTGACTCTCAGGCAAAAGGGAGATATGTTATAACCAGGGAGGAGGCGGACGAGTATAAGAGGAGGACAGAGACGACCCATCTCCAAGTGGCAGCTCATGAGGCAATTGCCGCTGCATGTCAGTACGACCCCAGCTACAACTTTGGATACCCACCGGGCCAGCCATGGCCATAGACCAACTTAGGCCAAAAGCCTAAGCTTGGGGGAGTACGTATTTCTCACCGACATTACATTTATTTTCACACACTCATGCTAGGTGTCGGTGCTCATACTTTTTCATTGTATCATCCATGCTAGTTTATTTTCCTTTTTATGCTTTCTTCTTATATGTTTAATAAACCTTAATAAAAACAAAAAAAATAGTTGTAGCTTTTAGTTAGTTTACTTTTCATGCTATAGTAGTAATAACTAAAAAGAAAACCCAAAAATATTTCTCGTTCTTCTTTTGTTTGTTGGGAGCTTTCCCATGTAAATAGCTTTATTTCTTTTCTTGTTCTTTGGGGGTCGAGAGGAGAAGACCATGATTAAAATGTTGAGTGGCTCTTATATGCATTATTGTTGATCTAACAAAGATCCCATATTACCTTGTCTTCTCTCTTGAATTGACTGCCTGCAGATTCCAGCTTAGTCCAATGCAGGTGCACTATTATTATTATCCACACTATTCGGTCATGCAAGTGAAAGGCAATGATGATGATTATATGATGAACTTATTGAGATAAGAAAAGCTGGTATGAACTCGACCTCTCTTGTTTTTGTAAATATGATTAGTTCATTATTCCTGATTCAGCCTATTATGAATAAACATGTTTGCAATGACAATTAGAGATTATAGTTGCTTATGCCATGCTTAATTAGCTAGGAGCTTATAATGGTTTACCTTGTGTGCCAACATGCTATTAAAATGGTTGTGATGCGGTATGATAGGGTGGTATCCTCTTTTGAACGATTCGAGTGGCTTGACTTGGCACATGTTCACGCATGTAGTTGAAACAAAATCAACATAGCCTCTACGATATTTATGTTCATGGTGCATTATATCCTACTCATGCTTGCATTCGGTGTTGATTAATTTTAATGCATGTTCATGACTGTTGTCGCTCTCTAGCTAGTCGCTTCCCAGTCTTTTGCTAGACTTCACCTGTACTAAGCGGGAATACTGCTTGTGCATCCAATTCCATAAACCCCAAAGTTATTCCATATGGGTCCACCATACCTACCTATATATGCTATCTACCTGCCGTTCCAAGTAAATTTGTATGTGCCAAACTCTAAACCTTCAAATAAACATCATGTTTTGTATGCTCGAATAGCTCATGTATCAACTAGGGCTGTCCGTATCTTCCATGTTAGGCAGGTTGTTCTCAAGAGGAGTGGACTCTGCTCCTCACTCACGAGAAAATGGCTGGTCACTGGGATTCCCAGTCCCATGCTTTATGCAAATCAAATCAAAATAATTGCAAACAAAACTGTAACATCCCAAATTTTGAATTTGGAATGTTATACATTAGATCATCATTGCATATCATATTTTATTTTGCATTTTGGTTGATTCTAGAAATTCTACGCAACTCAATGACCCACGGAGAGAGTTGGGGATTTCGTTATTTTCATATTTGACTTTTCTTAAATTTTGATAATAGGATCATTTGATTTTATTTATTTTATCATCAATTATTTCTATTACAAAAATATGAGAGAGGGAATAAAATGAATTTCCCAAAATAAAGAAATATTGAGGATTTAATAATAAAATCAAATAAGATTTTATTTCAGAGTTTTTTGGTGTTTTATTTGAATTTAGGAAAAATGTGCGTTTTTCAAAATTGCATTTAGGTCCCAAATAAATGTTCACCTTGTGAGGTTTGATTTTAGAAGCCCGTGAAAATTTATTTCGGAATTTTTGGAGTCCGTTTAGTATTTATTTTTATTTTTCTTCCGAGCGGAATAATTTAGAAAAAAAACGAACCGACTTCGGGCCGTACCCGAGCGGGACACCGCCCGGGGCAGCCTTTAAATAGCGCCGCCCCAGCCCATCAGCCCCGCCTCGATCCGCGCACGCCGCCGGAGCCGCCGCTGATGATCCCGCCGCCCGAGGTTCGTCGCGCCTCGTTTTCCGTGCCGAAAAAAAGAGAAAAAAAAGAAAAAAAATATCGGCGTTCGTCGTTTTTCTTTTTCTCGGATTAAATCCGCGATTTTTCTGATTGCGATTTCTGATCCGAATTTTGTTTTAGTATAACTTTTCGCTCGTTTATCGAAATCAGGTGATTCAAGCGCCTGGAGTTTCGTCTCGAAACCCTCTATCCGTTTAACCAGCTTAAATAAGATTTTGCTACTGTAAAATTTGCCCTAGATCCAGATTATTAGAACGAAGTTGTTTTCTTTCGCTGTTTGACTTTCGTTGTTTCTTTCGATTTGATTCTTTTTGCCAACCAGAGTTCTTAAGTTGAACCTTCTGGTTAGATCTCTTATTTGAGTTTTACCTGTGCATTAGATGAGTACTTATTGTATGCTTGTTTGTTTGTCTGCGATAGAATACCCGGAGTGCGTCGCTTGTTACTTTGAATCTCTAGGTTTCGTGGATCATCAGCAAGGCAAGTAACACTTTGATCATACCTTTTCTACTACCCAGTTTTATTGCATTAGATCAACCCTCACACATTGCATGATTAGGATCTAATTAAATTGTGGGATGGGAAGTAGATGAGGTAGTACCTATTACCTGTTATTATCAAACCTTTGGGAGTTACTTCTACGTTTTCTTATTATGCCATGCTATGCTAGTAGGCGTGGATTGGGTGAGTGAAATCCATGACAGATGTGAGTTTTGTTAATTAATGGTTATCTAAGGTGGCAACTTAAACACACATCTGGGTGGATTGAGGCACCTGGATATTCCAGGACTTGCCTGTTTTCTTTTGGACCGCCACCCAGGCTCAGAGGGATCATGAGACTATTCATACTAGAAACTTCCATGTCCAGCCACAAGCTATTATGGGCTCTAGCATAGTTGATTAAGTCATGCGAACTCTTACAGTGGTAGACTAGCAGATGTAGGGGATGTAGGTGGTATGGTCTACCCGATCGTAAGGTGCTAGCGCTTCTGAAAGACTATGTCTCGGTCATCCGTCTTCTCAAACACCATGTAGTGCGAGAAACCAAATGGAGGCGATCGAGTCTTGTGGGGAAAAGTGCGCAAACCTCTGTAGAGTGTAATAAACTAATCATGGTTAGCCGTGTCCCCGGTTATGGACATCTTGAGTATCTAGTACTTGGATTATCATATGAATCTCAACATGTTACTCTAAATTAATTTTGTTGGGTTTTGTTTAATGATGATGCTTAATTGGGATTGAGAATGCTGTCAACCATTCTCAATGTTTAACAACCACCATGATAGTAATTAAATTTATTCCTGTGAAGTCAGGAAAAATTGGCTTTACGCAAAACTGTAACCATAGAGCTTTCCACCAGCCATATATGCATATAGTATAGCTGTTTCATTCCATTACTCTCTATGTGTTACCTTGCTAGCATATTCCATGTGCTGACCCGTTTCGGGCTGCAACGTTAATGTTGCAGACTTTTCAGACGATGATTAAGGAGTTTTTAGGTCGTGGTTCTATACTCAGTGATGCCGTTGGAGTTGACGGACTCACTTATCTTCCAAGCCTTCCGCTGTTATCGTTATTAGATGGCCTTAAGCCATATTTATTGTAATAAGTTCTCTTTTGAGACACTCGATGTAATAAGTGTGTGATTGCTACTCTGCTATAAATCCTCCGAGTACTGTGTGGTGTCAGCATTACTGATCCAGGGATGACACCGGAGCACAGAGATCAGACTGTTTGAGGTCTGGTCGCTACAAAAACTCCCTCGGGACTCTTGTTAGTTGGATGCACTCGTTGTTTCGAGCAAGCCATGGATTGATGCTTGTTGGTGGAGGGGGGTATAAACTTTAACATTATGTTTGGGAACCGCCTATAATGTGTGTAGCATGGAAGATATGGCCATCTCTTGGTTGTTATGTTGACAATGAAAGTATGCCGCTCAAAATATTATTCATATCTATTTCAAAACCGAGCTCTGGCACCTCTACAAATCCCTGCTTCCCTTTGCGAAGGGCCTATCTATTTACTTTTATGCTGACTCATCATCCTCTTATTAAAAAAGCACCAGTTGGAGAGCACCGTTGTCATTTGCATCCATTAATGTTAGTTTACATTGAGTATGACTTCACTGGATCTCTTTTATCATGAATTACAATGTCTAGTCAGTACTTGATCTTTAAAGGTGCTCTGCATTTATGTTTGGCAGTCTCAGAAAGGGCTAGCGAGATACCATCTTGTTATATCATATCATGATGGTTTTGAGAAAGTGTTGTCATCTGAGATTCATTATTATTGCTCACTAGTTGATTATGCCATTGATATGAGTAAACATGAGACCTAAATGTTATTGTAAATATGGTTAGTTCATAATCTTTGCTGAAAGCTTGAATGCTGGCTTTACATATTTACAACAACAAGAGCAAACAGAGTTTGTAAAATTTTGTCTTTATCACTTTCAGTTTATCAACTGAATTGCTTGAATAAAAGCAAAGGTTTATGCTTGGGGGAGTTGATACGTCTCCGTCGTATCTAATTTTCCAAACACTTTTGCCCTTGTTTTGGACTCTAACTTGCATGATTTGAATGGAAGTAACCCAGACTGACGCTGTTTTCAGCACAACTGCCATGGTGTTATTTTTGTGCAGAAATAAAAGTTCTCAGAATGACCTGAAAATCAACGGAGAATTATTTTGGAATATATAAAAAATACTGGAAGGAAGATCCACGTCAGGGGGGGGGGGCTCCACCTGTCCATGAGGGTGGGGGCGCGCCCTACCCCCTGGCGCGCCCCCCTGCCTCGTGGGCCCCCTAATGCTCCACCGACCTCAACCCTGACTCCATATATTCACTTTCAGGGACAAAAAAACCAAGGAAAAGGATTCATTGCGTTTTATGATACGGAGCCGCCGCCAAGCCCTAAACTCTCTTGGGAGGGCTGATCTGGAGTCCGTTCGGGGCTCCAGAGAGGGGAATCTGTCGCCATCGTCATCATCAACCATCCTCCATCATCAATTTCATGATGCTCACCGCCGTGCGTGAGTAATTCCATCGTAGGCTTGATGCACAGTGATGGGTTGGATGAGAATTATCATGTAATCGAGTTAGTTTTGTTAGGGTTTGATCCCTAGTATCCACTATGTTCTGAGATTGATGTTGCTATGATTTTGCTATGCTTAATGCTTGTCACTAGGGCCCGAGTACCATGATTTTAGATCTGAACCTATTATGTTTTCATCAATATATGATAGTTCTTGATCCTATCTTGCAAGTCGGTCACCTATTATGTGTTATGATCCGTTAACCCCGAAGTGACAATAATCAGGATACTTACCATTGATGACCGTAGTTTAGGACTTCATGTATTCACTATGTGTTAATGCTTTGGTCTGGTACTCTACTAAAAGGAGGCCTTAATATCCCTTAGTTTCCAATAGGACCCCGCTGCCACGGGAGGGTAGGACAAAAGATGGCATGCAAGTTCTTTTCCATAAGCACGTATGACTATATTCGGAATACATGCCTCTATTACATTGATGAACTGGAGCTAGTTTTGTGTCATCCTAGGTTATGACTGTTGCATGACGAACCGCATCGGGCATAATTCTCCATCACCAATCCATTGCCTCCGAGCTTTCCATATATTGTTCTTTCCTTATTTACTTTTCCGTTGCTATTGTTATCATCACTACAAAACACCAAAAATATTACTTTTGCTACCGTTAGCTTTTATCACTGTTACCACTGCTATCATATTACTTTGCTACTAAACAATTTGCTGTAGATATTAAGTTTCTAGGTGTGATTGAATTGACAACTCAGCTGCTAATACTTGAGAATATTCTTTGGCTCCCCTTGTGTCGAATCAATAAATTTGGGTTGAATACTCTACCCTCAAAAACTGTTGCGATCCCCTATACTTCTGGGTTATCAAGAGGCTTCAGCATTTTCAGCTCTCTGTGCCAGGGCAGTTTTTTCTTCAGCCCAGGTGGCTTTCTCGGTGTTAAACCTGGTTTTAAGCTTTTCTGCTTCATCCAAGCTGAATTTGAACTTGGAGTCAGATTTTCGGGTCTCAGCTTCTTGCAGTTCAAGTCGGTTTTTAAAATCCGCCAATTGAGATTGAAATTGTGTTGAGGCTTCCTATAAGTAAGAGGTTAAATAATTATCAATAGCTATGTCACAATATAAATTCAGAAAAAGTCTCAATCCCTTTGCAAGCAATAGCACTTGGTACTTGGGGGCTAATGGGTGCAGAAAGTTTCTTTTATGAAGCAGTGACAGACAAATCCGGTTCATCTTTTTTCAAAGATAACCCGGTCTATGAGGGCTATAAAGTGAGATTTTATTCACAATAATGGTGATAAGTCCCGGCTTATTCATGTTGATTAAACCGGCCCTTGGGGGCTACAGGTGCAAACTTGATCACTACTATCTAAAGCCCCGACTTAACTTGATAGTTTAAGCCGGCTCTTGGGGGCTACTGGTTTTGACTTTGATACATATAAGGCTATCTAAAAGTTTACAACATCATATCCAGTAGACTTGGGGACTGAAGGAGTATATATTAAGTCGGCGAATCAAAAGTTTGTACCTCATATTTCTGATGCATTTGTTTGACCATATCAATCTCAAGATCACGGCTACTGTGCACTTGGCTGAGGTAGCCGGAAAATACTTCACTAGTGCTCAGATGAGAATAATTGGCCATGTCAAACTTGACTTTGCACTTCTCAATCAACTCTTCTTTGGTAGAGTGTTTTGCCAGAACATTGGGATTCCCTGGCTCTTGAAAGCCAGTGTCAGTGATCAGAACATCTTCAATATTTGGTTCTGAAGGATTGATTGGGCTTGGCGGTTCAGCACCGAAAGGGTCGATAATTGCATGATCAGTGGAGGCGCCACGATTCTCTAGCAGTGGGTCATTAGCAAGCTCCTCTGGGTGTTGCACGGAGGCTTCAGATACTGGTGCTTGTTTCTCCGGTTCATGAATTTTGGGGTCTTCAACTGGTTTGTTTGTTTTCGCCTTCTTGATTGGCTTTGCTATTCCGCTGCAAGAGGATTAAAGGGGTTAGTATATGTATAAAAATGTGCAAATAGCAGAGATAAAGTCATTACCCAGGGGTAGTTTTGAAATCCGGTAGCTAGGTCTGAGATGAATCGCCAGAGGAAGAATGAGAAGTCCCCTGGTAATTTGAGTAGGAAAGATTAAGTGGTTGGTGGGTAAGACCCGCCTTTGGATATAAAGAGTTTGAATTTTGAGGCACCTCTTTCCGGTGCTTGCGTGGGGCTGGTGTGTTGAGTAACCCGGTGGATAGTTCTTCGCCTCCACTAGTCTGAGTTCTGCGGCGGTCCTCATGTTGTTGTTGCTTCAAAATAAAGTTGGGATTCAAGTAAGCTAAGGGGTGAGAAAATCTCACTTTTCGGGTTACTTGTCGAATTTTCTGTCTTGGCAAAGGCTCTGAGTGGGAGGAAATAATAGTTACCTCTTCATCACCCGCCTGGCTGGTTTCCGCGTCATCCTGATAGCAATCAGTGTCAATAAGATAATTGAAAAAAGATCCAAGGGAATCAAGGTCTACTTCTGACTCATCCTCCTGCTCCAAGTTTAAAAGCTCCAAGGCGGTGGATTTCTTCTTATTCTTCTTAAGGGATTTAGTCTTAGTCGTGGCTTTTTTGGCCGCTTTCTCGTCATACTTCTTGTTCCAAAAGGCGGATGTAGCCCGTGAAATTCATATGAAGGTAAGAAATACACAGATCATATGAACAGTAAGGCAAAATAAGAGGATTGAGGAACTTACCTCAGGTGGCGGGTTAAGTTTGCAGAAGAGGTTCAGCCCCACTTTGCTGCAGCTTTCCAAGATTTCCCCCAGAAGGGTTTTGGTCATAGCATTGATCTCTTTATCAGACAAACGTGCTGGGCAGTGGCACATCGGATCTTTGACATCATCGGTATATGTGCACATTAACCTGGGCCGGTGGCTCAAAGGTATGATCTTCCAAGCCACCTAGCAACGGACCAGGTTGACACCAGTCAATCCATTGGCCAAAAACGCTCTAACCTTTGAAAAGGTAGGCATATACTTGGCTTGTTCAGCGGTCGTAAGCCAATCTGGAAGAGGGTGTTTTGCGTTGAGCCGGTGTTCGCGATAACCCTGGCAGGGATTTTCTTCGGCTGGGATGTATCTTGGCAATAGAATCAAGTTTGATTACAGTCTTTAGGATGGCTTGGAAGCGCAGCAGAAGGAAAAATGGTGTCTCTTCATCGTTGAATTAAGACTCCCCCAAGTTCTAAGCTGGGTCCACCAGTGAACTCATTCTGGTGGTTCAAATAAAAATTCTCTCTAAAGAGTTCGACACTGGGTTCCTCTTGAAGATATACTTCGTTGAAGACTTGGAAATTGCAGATATTTGAGACAGAATTGGGTCCGATGTCTTGAGGATGAAGTTGAAAGAAACGCCGGTTCATGTGATCAGTAAAAATAATAATCTCATTATTCTGCGGCTGAGGTCTGACTTCATCTGGGTTTGGAACACCCTAGTGAATGACATTTTTGCTGGTAAGAAGCCGATTTTGAGATATTCCTGAAGCATTTCTTCTGTGACTATAGACGGGACCCAATTGCATGACGTAACTGTCTTAGTCATGATTGGGGTGCACGGCCTAAAAAGATGATTTAGAACGTGACTAAGCTCGTAAGGTATAGTTGGGTTATATCAACATTGAGTTGGTGATTTAAAAAGCGGTGTGTAACATCCCAAAATTCTAAATTTTGGAATGTTATAATAATTAAAATATATGATTTTTTGATTGATTGTTGAGTGATTGATTGAGCGAAATTTATTGGAATTTTAAACTTTTGAAGTTTAGTTGAGAGGGAATAAAAAGGACTTTCCAAAAAAAGTTTCTGTTTGAAAATATTTGAATTTGGAAATATTTCAAACTTCATGGCACTCAATGATCCTCATGATTTCTTCAATGAAAGAGAGTGGGAAGTAAAGAAAAATTTCATTTTGAAGTTGTCATTTAAATTTTTGTTTTTAACTCAAAGTGGCATTTGAGTTTTATTCAAAAACTTTTCTGACAAAGAACACTTGAACAAAAGTGTTGAGAGGGAGTAACATGACACCCCAAACATGTTGGAATAAATTTTCCATAGAGTTTTGAAAGTCATTTTGATTTTTGTTTGAATTTTAAAAAAATTACTTTTCGAAAAGTATTTTATTTCCCCTAGAAAATATCCCATTAAATTGGGATTATTTTTCTGATCATTTTGATATATAATACTCCTACATTTTGTTTTCATTTTATGTTCTAAAATGATTTTCTTCGCATGTTATTCAAAAAAAGGGAAGGTGCTGTTTTTTGGGCCAAATCCGGCCCGATCCGAACCGAATCATCTCTTTCCTCTAGGCAAGATACTCACGATCTCCAGCCACCGCCGGAGCACCGTTGGAATCACGGGATTCGCGAAATCCCTCGCCCCCTCCTCCAAGACGACCTCCTCCCCCTATAAATAGCCACTTCGCGCATCCATTCCCCCACCTAGTCCCTCCTCTCCTCGCCCCACGTCGCCGAGCCGCCCCGCTGGAATTCGCCGGAGCCGCCGCCGCCATTTGCTCCGCCCCACCCACCGCCGGCCCTCCCCGCCACCCACCGCCGCCACCAGCTGCTCCGCCGCCCCCGCCCGTCCCCTCGCCTCGCCCGGAGGACCACCGGAGCCACTCCGCCCGAGCCCCTCGCCGGAACAGCTATAGTAATCGTGACCTGCCTTTTTCTCGTTCTGTTTTTAAAACAGAATAGTTTCAATCTTGTAAAATCCACAGTTAATTATCTACGAGGTATTTTTGAGTGATTCAAACTTCCTTGGATCACAAATTTTATGAAGTTTCTGTTAGTTCAATTGTATTTCATATTTGAGCAGTTTAAATTTGTGTTTGTATGAATTTTGTCAAATCACTAGATTTGAGCTATTTTGAGTTAGGAATATTATTTTTGACCGATTCTTTTTGCTACTGGTTAATTATTAGACTAGCTACACAATAGTGTTTAGTTTGCATGTTAGTGAGTTAGTTAGATTAGCTTTTTATTGTAAAAAGTATTGTTTACTCTGTTTTTAGTACTGTTTGTAGTTTAATTATTATTAATTAGTTTTAATTAGTTTCTTTTGCTAGTTTTCGCCATTGTGTCATATATTCTATTGTTTAACAGTAGGTAATTTCTAGGATTTATTAGACTTAGTATTCTTGAGGTTCTAGGTGTTGTTTGTTGTATGACTAGTTGATTGCAATAGGAATAGTGTTAGAGGTTCTAGCTACTGTTAGAATTTTATTATAGGAAAAATACTTTATGTTACTTAGCGAATAATTATTTTTACCTTGTGTTAAGTATTTTTGTTTTAGGATTTTTACTTGTTGATAGGTAGAGTTGTGGTGGTGTAGATTAGCCCGATAAGTTTATTTGAGTGATTTGGAGTTTTATTTGGTTTTTACCTTCGATCCTATTTCGATTTCGTTGTTATTTTGATTGTTATGATTGAGTGCTGAAATGATTGCTTATGTGAATACTATGCTTGCTTGTATAGATTTCATCGAAGAGTGACGACTAGTTTATCAAGTTTTTAAGAGCGATAATATCTTCACCAGCTGGCCAGGCAAGTTCACTTTGACCATGTTTTTCATACCTATGTTTTTATTGCATCTAGTGTCATCTTCGCAACAATCCCTCCAGTAGTGATAATGAATCCTTCTAGTTGAGTAGTATGCATGAGGTATGAACCCATCACCCTGTTACCAAACCCGGGACATTATTTATTTTAATCCTTCGCTATAGTAGACAGGGTTGGTATGAGTGCTCGGGAGTGGTGTGAGAATGGAGGACTCTACGTCAATGATGACAACTCCATGATGACATAAGTAAGGACTGCATCTTCAAGGCCTCAAGACTTCAAGACTCGAGACAAGAATTCAATACACACTACTGGGTGAAGGATGGTTGACGGGTACCCTGGAGAAACCAGTGGATGGCCGGGATGCATGGAGAAGCGCCATGACATTTTGCGGAAAGCTTCACCCAGACTCGAAGAGACGGAAGGATACTTCATGCCCGAACGCTTACCTGTGCAACTGCCAGTCACTATGGGCTCTGGCTTGGTTGACCTGAGTGGTGACTCTGGCTGGGACGGTGCTAGCAGATGTAGAACTATGATAGGATTGGATGAGCACCGGACAGTGGTCAGAGGGACTCTTCGGAAGACCATGTTTCGGTCATCTTGTTCTCAAACACCCTAAAGTGCGAGAATGTTAAGAGAGGGATCGAATCTTGAGGGTAAAGTGTACAAACCTCTACAGAGGGTTAAAACCTAGTCGATTAGCCGTGTCCCCGGTTACGGACAATTTGAGCCTCTGGACTTGGATCTATCTCGGAACTCTCAACACCGAACTGCTAAATTAATTGTGGGCAACTTATGAAGATTTGGGCTATGAGACATCGGTTGGTGGAACCATGTCATGATAGAAAACTCCGTAGTACAGACTCCGGATAATTCCTTTGATGTAGGGAAAGCAAAACCAGCTTTTACGCAAACAAAACTCAGATACAGAGCCACAAAGCCATACTGCATATAGTATAGTTTATCATCTGTTTTCTCTAATGGTGATCTTGCCGGTACATTCAATGTACTGACCTACATGGCTGCAACGTATCATGTTGCAGGATTTTGTATACAACGAGTGAGTTTCCTTGATTGGGTTACGGTCTACACTCAACCTGCTGATGGCGTTGATGGGACTCCACACCCGTTGATTGTTTCCACTGAGACTTATAAGGTATATGTCAGTTTTAAGTTATTTACACATGTGATTGCACTTTGATATATACATTGATGTACTGTGTGTTCCAGCATACTGATCCAGGGATGGCACGGATACACAGAGGCTCGACCGTCTGAGGTCGGGTCGCTACAGATATGGTATCAGAGCACATGTTGACTGTAGGACGTGACCCCAGAAATCGGAAAGCCCCTTGGACAAGATAGCTCTAAAACTTGGTTTTCAAAAATACCCTTACTTCTCACATTTTCTGATTTTGTCAAATAGTCCCTCTTACCTCAAATAGCTAGAATATACCTCTTTCCCTTTTGACCACATGAAGAATCAACTGAAGCCGCTCCAAGAAGGACAAGATATCGGATAATTGATGGCCTCTTGAGAGTAAAGAGGATTTGACCATGCATTAGAAGAGTTGAAGCTACACCGATTGAAGACTCCGACGACTTGAAGAATTAGAAGAATTATTTGACCGTTAGAGGACCAAACCCCTGTTATACACTTACGTTAGATGCGACGATTTGTGAGCTATCATTTGTTTGATGTTTTCTGACAGCCATAAAGTAAAACCCGTTTCTTCAAAACTATTGTTTGTATTGTGTGTATCCTTCCCCACGTCTCTCATATCTCATCCCAAAACTTTTGGATCCCATAGATGATGAATGAAGTTGGACTGATATTCTAACACTCGGTCATCCTCACAAGCATTGCAGAATTTCTCTTGTCCATGAACTGCGTTCGGAATAATCCATTGATTCTGCAAGCCAAACAAACATCTATCGTTCCTTCACAACTCTCAGGTTTTGCGTTACTCCTATAAAATCGTCTATCGATAAGGGCATATCCTCTTCCAGGGTTTTTCCTTCAGCAAGATTGTGCTCGCTTCTTGGCAAGTCCTGGGGCCTGTGGGTTATGGCCCATCTCATCACTTGTAAACCTTGAACTTATCCTTTGGGCAACTTATCGTTATTACAACTTCCAAGTATTCTTAAAATCCATCCAATTGTATTGTCTTCCTTCCTTCTATTGGCACCAAACTAGGACATGATTACTCAGACTCATCATGGAGTTTCCATTGATCCATATTTCCGACATCATACCTCCTTTATATCCAATAGTAATTTATCTCTTCATCCTCGTGGGATATCCCACATACGGAGATAAAACTTATACCTATGAAGTCCATATTCCACTTCGTGGAACATCATTATCCTTTCCAGGGTCAAGCGTCCTTACAGGGGAATATTGGTCATCTCTGCATGGCACTTCTTCAACTGGGAAACGTGAAACACATCTTGAACTCCTAACAGTCCTTCGGGTGACTCCAACTTGTTCGCCACTTCTCCCATATGCTCCAAAACTCGGTATGGTCCTACAAATCTCGGGGCTAACTTTCCCTTAACTCCAAATTGTTTAACTCCTCGCAGCGGGAACACATGAAGACATGATCTGTCTCCAATTTCATAGACTACCTCCTTGCGTTTTTAAGTCTACATAACTCTTCTGCGTGGACTGAGATACCTTCAGTCTATCTCAAATCAACTTAACATTCTCTTCTGACTCCTTGATCACATTTGGTCCAAACAACTGACGGTCTCCAACTTCATCCCACATACTCTTGGGGCATCACACATATCGAGACAAAACTCATATTCATTTTGTCCGAAATCCACTCAGTGGAGTATCCTTATCTTTTCCAGGGGTCAAGGGTTCTTATAGGGTACTACCACCCTTAAAATGCACAAATCTTCCATAGACCATATTTCTCATATCCTCAAAATGGTCAAAATTCTTCTTCATAGGGTAACAACTCATAAAATCCATATCAGTACCAACGATGCTAACTTTATTCACTGTCAATTGATTACAATCTCAACTCAACACCTTGATATAAAAGAAAATGTTCTCACTTCTACTACTCCATTTCTTTGGTTGCAAACTCAACTATCTAGCAAAAGTTTCCTTCTCCTTGGGGCATTCTCTGGCAAAGTGCCCTGCTCCATTATAACTAAAACATATTACTTCTGACGAGTATCGAGGTTTCCTTTTTGGGCAACTGTTGAGGTAGTGCCCTGACTCCTTGCACCTATAACATGTGATATGACTCAGATCCTTCCTGGAATCCACTCTGCTTCTCTTTCTGGACTCTTCCATTCCAATTAGGGCTTCTATTTCCTGTGGGTCATACTCTACTTCCTCTGTCGGGAATTCTACTAGATCCCCATTCATACAATTCTGGGAGATGTGTCCTTCTTCTCCACATGAATAGCAAGACTTAGTGCAGGGTTTACTCGGGACCTCTTTAGGTGTGTCCTCCACATTTTCCTTCATCACAGCTTCTTCTAAAATTTCCATGAGGGCTCCTTTCATTACTTCTTTCTTCTGCTGGATGGTTCGTTGTACCATGGGGTAAATGTGACACTGAGCAGGGTAGTGGGTAGTCCCTTCACACAAAACAAGTAATCTGCCTAGTTGGGCATTCTTCAGTTGGGTGACTTCCTTCACAATTGGGGCATTCACCCTTGTGTTCTTTATGGTTGTG
Organism: Triticum aestivum; assembly: GCF_018294505.1. Taxonomy (NCBI): domain Eukaryota; kingdom Viridiplantae; phylum Streptophyta; class Magnoliopsida; order Poales; family Poaceae; genus Triticum; species Triticum aestivum. The sequence goes on along the minus strand of NC_057800.1, from coordinate 170,958,487 downwards.
TCCTATTTCATTTCCATAAGGCTTCAACTTCTGGGACACAAACTGAGACTTTAGCAAAGTCAACTTAAATTCTTTCCAAGTGGTTACTCCTTGCCATCCATTCATGGTTTGGTACATCCTCCACCAAGTAGCAGCACCTCTTTCAAAGCACTGAAGAGCATGCTGGGTCATATCATTTCCAACTATAGGGTTATTCTCCATGTGATCCTCCATGTTCTGAATCCATTGTTGCGTCTCCATTTGACTCATCAGTCCAGAAAATATAAGCTCATCTTCATTCATCCTCTATTGGGTCCATGTGGGTTTGGGGTAAGATAAGAGAGATAGAGAGGGATACACACAATACAAACAAAAGTTTTGAAAAGACAGATTTTATTTGTGGCCGTCAGGAAAAACATCAAACAAATGACAGCTCACAAACGTCGCATCCAACGTAGGTATATAACAGGGGTTTGGTCTTCTAAAGGTCAATAAATCTTCAACGTCTCCCAACTCTTCAAGCCTTGTTCATGCCTCCAATGGCTTCTTCCGATCATGCTTGTCTTTCTCAAGTTCTTTTGCCAGCTGATCTCTGTTGTAGCAAAGTCTCTGGTGACATCCTTGAATATTCTAGAGTTGCATTCCAAACTTCTGGGTTTCAACATCCTTGGCATCAGCCATGGTCATACTGTCCTTCAGTTCCTGACAAATCTCCAGTATCTCGAGGTTGTAGTTCCTCCAACTTGGCTACTTTCAGCTTTTGGTTCCTGAGTTCTTCACGAAAACTTTCCTTGTCCAATACGGCTTCATGGAGCTCCACCTTAAACTTCTTGATGTACTACTCCAGATCCTGGTGATACACCGGCTAAGGTTAAAACTTCATCTTATTGATAGGTGCTCCATCAGCCTTCTTCCATCAAATCCATTCTGAAGAAATGCATCCTTAACTCAGCTCGGTGACCATAGTGTCAATGGCGATGACATCACGGATAACCGTGTTTCTGCCCTTGTCATTGCCATGAGCTATCATTCCATAGTTGATATCTCCTGCCTTAGGGTTTTCTTTGACAAAACTTCGAGTTCTCATGCTCCTTGTTTCAGTCTTTCTCCGATACACCTTGATCTCGGGTATTGACAACTTCCATAGTCTGCCAAGTTCCATAAGGATAGCCTTCCTAGGTCATACAAATCTGGGAATTCTTCAGAGCCTTCAAATTCTACTTGTCTTCGATCTTCAACCGTTGCAGTTTCCATTATTCAGATGCACGGAAATACTCTTCATTTCGAAGTGGTCTCAGTTGTCTGATATCTTGTACTTCTTGGAGTGGTCTCATCACTCGAATCTTCGTGTGGTCAAAAGGGGAAAGGGGTATGGTCTCACTAAAGGGAATTTTTGAATAAGCTCAGAAGAGAAGAGAGGTAAAAGATCTTTTTGAAAGGAAAAGTTGTAGAGAAAAATCTTTGCTATGGGCCTACCAGTTTCTAGGGTCACGTCCTACAGTCAACATGTCCTCTGATACCATCTTGTAGCGACCCGACCCGAATGGATCAAGTCTCTGTGCTTAAGTGTCATCCCTGGATCGGTATGGTGACACACACAGTACTCGAGGATTAATAACAGAGGTAAATCACATGTATAATTAACGTAAAATACTATTACCTCAATCCAAAATAGCGGAAGTAACAAGGTTGTGGGTTCCCATCAACACCAACGGCAAAGTTGAGTGTAGAAATTGTAACCCTAACGTATCACTTACTCGTCGTAAGATAATCCTGCAACATGAGACGTTGCAGCCACGAAGGGTCAGTACATTGAATGTACTGGCAAATTCACACCATAGAGAATGATGAATAAAGGCTATCACTACATGCATATTTGGCTGGTGGAAAAGCTCTATGGTTATAGTTTTGCGTAAAGCCAATTTTTCCCTACTGCAAAGGAATAAATTTTATTTAACTATCATGTTGGTTGTTAAACATTGAGAATGGTTGACAGCATTCTCAATCCCAATTAAGTAACATCATTAAACCCAACAAAATTAATTTCAAGTAACGTGATGAGATCAACAGGATAATCCAAGAACTAGATACTCAAGATGTCCATAACCGGGGACACGGCTAATCATGATTAGTTTATACACTCTGCAGAGGTTTGCGCACTTTTCCCCACAAGACTCGATCGCCTCCGTTTGGTTTCTCGCACTACATGGTGTTTGAGAATACGGATGACCGAGACATAGTCTTTCAGAAGTGCTAGCACCTTACGATGGATAGACCATTACACCTACTTTCCACTACATCTGCTAGTCTACCCTGTAAGAGTTCGCACGACTTAATCAACTATGCTAGAGCCCATAATAGCTTGTGGCTGCACACGGAAGTTTCTAGCATGAATAATCTCATGATCCCTTTGAGCCTAGGTGGCGGTCCATAAAAAACAGGCAATCCTGGTCTACCCAGGTGCCTAGACAGTCAATCCTGGAATACCCAGGTGCCTCAATCCACCCAAATGTGTGTTTAAGTTGCCACCTTAAGTAAACCATTAATTAACAATCTCACCTCTGTCATGAATACTCTCAAAACCCAATCCACGTCTACGAGCATAGCATGTCACTATAAGCACAACGTAATAGTAACTCCCAAGGTTTGGATGCAGGGCAATAGGTTCCTACCTCATCAACTACTTCCCGATACCCACATGTTATCAATCCTACTCATGCAATGTTTGAGGGTGAAACTAATGCATAAAAAAACTGGGTATGAAAGGGGATATGATCAAAGTGTGAACTTGCCTGCAGTGTTGATGAAGATGATTTGCACTCAAAACTCTTGATAGATCTACTCGTCACACTCCGGTCAATCTATCATAAGCAAGCAATAGTAACCACACATAAGCAATCACTCAAAAGATCAGAAAGAACGAAGAAGACGATTCGAAAAAAATCAAAACCAAGAAAATAACTCTTGCAACATAAAACAATTTCTAACAGTACCAATATTGTGTGAATTTGGCCTTATCATAAAGTTTAGGTCAAGAGCTTCGATTTGCAAAAAGAATCAACTCAAACGGAGCTACGAAACTCAAGTTATGACCAAACGAAGTTTGAATTCAAATCTGATCTAATTCAAATTTTAAACTTTTCAAAAACATGTTTGAATTGGATTACTGGATAGAGGAGATCATAACAAAGACGTGAGCGTTGGTTTCGTTGAATTTGGATAAACGAGCAAAAAGTAGTGATAGATTGAAGAACAGGGACTAATCTGTAAAGAAAAACATCACATATAGGTCCCTGGCCGAAAATTAAAGGAAAAAGGGAAAATTCTAAATAATGAACGTTCATTACCGAACGCTAACGAATGAATTCGTTCGCTGTGAAGGGATAAACAGCGAACGTGCACCCAATAGGACTAACTAAAAAACCGATCTAATATAAAACCAAACTAAAAAAACGAGGCGGGTTACGGTTTATACCGGTTCACCCAAAAGAACCGGCGATGGAGGTGGTTACTCCGGCGAGACGGGATGGCGGCGCGGCGGCTTCGGCGTGGTGCGGCAGTGGGATGCGGCTCCGGTGGGGGCGAGGCGGCGAAGTGCAACGGCGGCGGCAGCGAGTTTTGGCGGCGGCGAAGCCCGGTGAGGGGCGGCAGTTGAGGGGAGGAGGAGGAGAAGAGGGCGGCAGGGCGGCGCATTTATACACGGGTCGGGGCGGTTCCTGTCTTGGGGAAGGGGCGGCCGGCGCTGTGGGTGCGGCGGACTCCGGCGGGAGTCCCGCACCGGCACGCGAGGAGGGAGGCGATGCGGGCGTCGGGCTGGGCCGTGGCCTGGCTGGGAGCTGGGCTGGCCCAGTCGGGGAAGGGTTATTTTTAAAACATTTTCCAGACAATTAAAATAATAAAAACAAAATAACTAAAATATTATATAGGCATATAATATACCAAAATTTGTAGAAAAAGATTTTCTACAACAATGGACATTTTTATAATGCCAAATAAAATCCACACAAATTCAGATAATTCAAAGAGTGCTACTGGTCTAATAAAATCCAACAAAAAATCATTTTAAAAAAATACCAAAATGATTTCAAATTAATTTTTCTCCAATTTTCTAATGTAGGGAATCATGTTACCCTATTTTCCATATATTTTATTTTTGGACAAAGATAATTTGAATAAAACTCAAACAATTCCAAATTGAAAATAATTTCAAAAGGACTTTGAATTTGAGTTCTTTAAAGCTCCCAACTCATATTTCATATGTTTGAAGAAGTCATTTTATCTTCTCTTGTGAAAATCATTGAGTTGCATAAAGTTTCAGAATTGGAAATGAAATTCAAATATTTTCAACACCCCTTATCATTTAAATAAATGGAAGAAGTCATGTCATCTTCTCTCCAGGGTTTTGTGGTGAAAAGGATTTGAATTCACGGAGATCACGAATGCAAAAATGAAAGTTTGGGAAAGTCCTTTTATTCCCTCTCATTTAACTTTCAAAAAGTTTCGAATTTCACTCAATTCACTCAACCATCACACAATCAATCAAATCTATCTATTTATTATAACATTCCAAAATTTAGAATTTTGGGATGTTACAGCTAGGGATTGTTCAAATCATGAGAAAGCTGGAGCTGAGTAGTGGAGATGTTGATATCAGTAATAAGGGTAGTATGGAAAACACTTTTTTATGAGAATGCGGGGTTGAGTTATGTAATAGATTACTCAGAGATTGTAATAATTCATGACTCAATAAAGTTGATATGTCATATGCTGAAAGGCTTTAAGGAGTTGTTATGTTTTATCTTGAAAATTAATATTCTGGGTGAACATGGAAGAAAATGAGTTGTGACACATAAACTGGATGTTGGAAATTGAGTTTGAAGTTCTGTTTGGATGATATGAATGTGTAGCCAAGGAGATATGTACCTTATTCTGAGCACCATTTTTGTTTTACAACTGCAGATGACGACCCTTTATGAGTCTTTCCTTAAGGGCCCGGAAACGATCATGACCCTCACAAGTGATCATGATTACCCAAAAATCCTGGAGGACATGATGAAGCACATTCACCTTGAAGGAGATGCAGTCTACAAAGGCTATCCCTTCATGCAAAAGGGAGTGGAACTTTGGTATGTGGAGGTACACCTCCACCGTATGAAAGGAGTTTGCCCAAAGACAATGGGGCAGTACTTTTTCATCTCACGTGTACCACAAGCAACTTTCTTCGACGCTGTTCGTGAAGCAGCCATGGAAGCCATACGCCAGATCGGAGATATACTTGAAGCAAGACTCCGTTATACTCAGGAATACCTAAGCGAAGTGCATGCAGAGATGATGGAGATGAAGCTCAAGGCCACCATGATGAAAATGAAGATTGAAGATTTCAAGGAGTATGTCGCCCAATTCCAGTGGGACTGAAGGAAAATGAATAAAGTGGGAAGTAATGCTTGACCATACCAAACCATGTGGATGGCGGCATTTGTAATAAAGTATTTTTTTGGAATTTGGATTTATGAAAAATGGTTAAGGAGGTAATAAAAGATTTGATAAGAAAATAATATGATTTATGGATGAACTAGTGCATTTCATTTAAGTGTGGTAGTACTTCGTAAAGCCACAGAATCAATGAAGAAAAAAAGGCGTAGTTCATGATGGTCCATAGAAAGGAGCCAGACGAAATACGTTGGAGTTTGATTATGATAGTTACCCCAAGAGTATGACAAAATGAAGTACTATTGGATTTAAAGGAGGTTTAATCTTGGAATATGGAACAACTGTAACTCCACAAATGAGTTCACACTATGCAAGCGCTGAAGTGGACCCATAACCCACAGGCCCAGGATTTGACAAAGGAACAAGCACAATCTTGTTGAAGGAAGAATTCTGGAAGAAGTTGTGAATTGATCAGCAGACGTTACATAGGATGTTACATAAACCCCGAGATTGTGAAGAACGATAGATGTTTTGTTCAGCTTACAGAATCAATGGATTTACCCGAACCCAGTTCGAGGACAAGAGAAATTTCTACAAAGCTTGTGAGGATGCCCGACTGTTAGAAATACGAGATTCGCTAAACCTTGTACATGGTAATGATCTGGGTGCGGAATGAATTGATCACCATACCGACTTACTCTTATCATTCACTCTTGATATTTGGAATGGTAAATCTGAGAGACTTACCCATAGTAAAGTGACGCTCGTTGAAGCCTTGCTTAAGCCTTAGAATGGTATGATGATAAACCCATGTACATGGCCGCTGTTGCCAATCGTAGATTATACGGTGAGAATGAAGCCAAGACCCTTTTTCTGTAGAAACCAATAATGGTAGACCACCATGAGTATTTCGATAGTTGTCTAGAATGGACGCAGACCTATCTGCTAAGATCCAGTCTCGGACAAACTTCATCTTTGACGAAGTGACCAAAGATTTTGAGGAAAACGCTATGCTTCTCACAGAAGAGCGTTAATGAAGGAGCTTGTAAGATATGTGAAGAGATAGATATTGTCGGCACTTCATAGGAAGTATCTAAGTTTATTGGAACTGTAACCTTGCTTTTAAGTGTGGTAGCACCCCTGACCTTTCCGGCCAAAAGATTTGCTAGAAGACCCCCAACCCCTAACCTTTTCTTGCTAGCCTCTTCGAATCTCGAGGACGAGATTCATTTTAAGTGTGGTAGTTTGTAACATCCCAAAATTCTAAATTTTGGAATGTTATAATAATTAAAATATATGATTGTCTGATTGATTGTTGAGTGATTGATTGAGCAAAATTTATTGGAATTTAAAACTTTTGAAGTTTTGTTGAGAGGGAATAAAAAGGACTTTCCAAAAAAAGTTTCTGTTTGGAAATATTTGAATTTGGAAATATTTCAAACTTCATGCCACTCAATGATCCTCATGATTTCTTCAATGAAAGAGAGTGGGAAGTAAAGAAAAATTTCATTTTGAAGTTGTCATTTAATTTTTTGTTTTTAACTCAAAGTGGCATTTGAGTTTTATTCAAAAACTTTTCTGACAAAGAACACTTGAAAAAAAGTGTTGAGAGGGAGTAACATAACACCCCAAAAATGTTGGAATAAATTTACCATAGAGTTTTGAAAGTCATTTTGATTTTTGTTTGAATTTTAAAAAATGACTTTTCGGAAAGTATCTTATTTGCCCCTGAAAAATATCCCATTAAATTGGGCTTATTTTTCTTATCATTCTGATATATAATACTCCTATATTTTGTTTTCATTTTATTTTCGAAAATGATTTTTCTTCGCGGCTTATTCAAAAAAAGGGAAGGTACTGTTTTTTGGGGCCAAATCCGGCCCGATCCGAACCGAATCATCTCTTTCCTCCAAGCAAGATACTCACGATCTCCAGCCACCGCCGGAGCACCGCCGGAATTGCGGGATTCGCGAAATCCCTCGCCCCCTCCTCCAAGACGACCTCCTCCCACTATAAATAGCCACCTCGCGCATCCATTCCCCCACCTAGTTCCTCCTCTCCTCGCCCCACGTCGCCGAGCCGCCCCGCCGGAGTTCGCTGGAGCCGCCGCCGTCATTTGCTCCATCCCACCCACCGCCGGCCCTCCCCGCCACCCACCGCCGCCACCAGCTGCTCCGCCCCGCTCCGCCGCCCCCGACCGTCCCCTCGCCTCACCCGGAGGACCATCGGAGCCACTCCGCCCGAGCCCCTCGCCGGAACAGCTATAGTAATCCCGACCTGCCTTTTTTCGTTCTGTTTTTAAAACAGAATAGTTTCAATCTTGTAAAATCCACAGTTAATTATCTATGAGGTATTTTTGAGTGATTCCAACTGCCTTGGATCACAAATTCTATGAAGTTTCTGTTAGTTCAATTGTATTTCATATTTGAGTAGTTTAAATTTGTGTTTTTATGAATTTTGTCAAATCACTAGATTTGAGCTATTTTGAGTTAGGAATATTATTTTTGACCGATTCTTTTTGCTACTGGTTACTTATTATACTAGCTACACAGTAGTGTTTAGTGTGCATGTTAGTGAGTTAGTTAGATTAGCTTTTTATTGTAAACAGTACTGTTTACTCTGTTTTTAGTACTGTTTGTAGTTTAATTATTATTAATTAGTTTTAATTAGTTTCTTTTGCTAGTTTTCGCCAGTGTGTCATATATTCTATTGTTTACCAGTAGGTAATTTCTAGGATTTATTAGACTTAGTATTCTTGAGGTTCTTGGTGTTGTTTGTTGTATGACTAGTTGATAGCAATAGGAATAGTGTTAGAGGTTCTAGCTACTGTTAGAATTTTATTATAGGAAAAATACTTTATGTTACTTAGCGAATAATTATTTTTACCTTGTGTTAAGTATTTTTGTTTTAGGATATTTACTTGTTGTTAGGTAGAGTTGTGGTGGTGTAGATTCGCCCTATAAGTTTATTTGAGTGATTTGGAGTTTTATTTGGTTTTTACCTTCGATCCTATTTCGATTTCGTTGTTATTTTGATTGTTATGATTGAGTGCTGGAATGATTGCTTATGTGAATACTATGCTTGCTTGTATAGATTTCATCGGAGAGTGACGACTAGTTTATCAAGTTTTTAAGAGCGATAATATCTTCACCAACTGGCCAGGCTAGTTCACTTTGACCATGTTTTTCATACCTATGTTTTTATTGCATCTAGTGTCATCTTTGCAACAATCCCTCCAGTAGTGATATTGAATCCTTGTAGTTGAGTAGTATGCATGAGGTATGAACCCATCACCCTGTTACCAAGCCCGGGACGTTATTTATTTTAATGCTACGCTATAGTAGACGGGGTTGGTATGCGTGCTCGGGAGTGGTGTGAGAATGGAGGACTCTACGTCAATGACGACAACTCCATGATGACATAAGCAAGGACTGCATCTTCAAGGCCTCAAGACTTCAAGACTCGAGACAAGAATTCAATACACACTACTGGGTGAAGGATGGTTGACGGGCACCCTGGAGAAACCAGTGGATGGCCGGGATGCATGGAGAAGCGCCATGACAGCTTGCGGAAAGCTTCACCCAGACTCGAAGAGACGGAAGGATACTTCATGCCCGGAAGCTTACCTGTGCAACCGCAAGTCACTATGGGCTCTGGCTTGGTTGACCTTAGTGGTTACTCTGGCTGGGACGGTGCTAGCAAATGTAGAACTACGGTAGGATTGGATGAGCACCGGACAATGGTCAAAGGAACTCTTTGGAAGACCATGTTTCGGTCATCTTGTTCTCAAACACCGTGAAGTGCGAGAATGTAAAGAGAGGGATCGAATCTTGCGGGTAAAGTGTACAAACCTCTGTAGAGGGTTAAAACCTAATCGATTAGTCGTGTCCCCGGTTACGGACAATTTGAGCCTCTGGACTTGGATCTATCTCGAAACTCTCAACACCGGACTGTTAAATTAATTGTGGGCAACTTATGATGATTTGGGCTATGAGACATCGGTTGGCGGAACCATGTCATGATAGAAAACTCCATAGTACAGACTCCGATAATTCCTTTGATGTAGGGAAAGTAAAACCAGATTTTTACGCAAACAAAACTCAGATACAGAGCCACAAAGCCATACTGCATATAGTATAGTTTATCATCTGTTTTCTCTTATGGTGATCTTGCCGGTACATTCAATGTACTGACCTACATGGCTGCAACGTATCATGTTGCAGGATTTTGTATACAACGAGTGAGTTTCCTTGATTGGGTTACGATCTACACTCAACCTGCCGATGGCGTTGATGGGACTCCACACCCGTTGATTGTTTCCGCTGAGACTTATAAGGTATATATATCAGTTTTACGTTATTTACACATGTGATTGCACTTTGATATATACATTGATGTACTGTGTGTGCCAGCATACTGATCCAGGGATGGCACAGATACACAGAGGCTTGACCGTCTGAGGTCGGGTCGCTACATGGTGTGGTGTTAAACCGGCAGGCACCTGGCGGGTTACAAAGTATTGTTTAAACCGCCGTGAAGGGCTAATGGTTATGGATCTACAGTTCAGAAAATGAAGTAAATTCTAAATCGGAGGTGACCGATTTCTCTTTTGACATTGAGAACTACTGGAAAATATATTGCCAGGTTATATAAGTTATGAAGCACATGTTGGCAGCTCAATGGGGCCTAATTTTATATGGCGAGTCACGGTTTGTGGTATAAGCCGCCATGGCAGACATGGTACTTCAGATCTATCAATGAAATTTTTGCTAAGTGATGGACAAACATATTTTGCAGATTGGTTTGGAGTTTTGGATCTACCACAGTTTGAAAAATAAAAGAAAAGTCTAAACCTAAGGTTGCGACAGTGGAGGAACTGGTGTGCTTGAGGGATTTCTACGTAAAAAAGATATTTTCTATGATTGGAAAGGAGCGTTACTACTTCCGTGCTGCTTCGGCGATGTTTTTAGCTTAAACTGACCGTGCTACGGAGGAATAATGAAGAACAGTGAAGAACACCGACGAACTAAACGAACCCTAGTGCAGATCTAAGGCATGGGAAGATGAGCACTTACGGATGCTGATGGACAGTGGTGGAGCGCCGGCGTTCTCTGGTTCAGTCAGGTTGATGCAGCGGCCAGAGTTGAGGAAGTTAACGAGGTCGACGCGGCAGAGCTCGAGCGCGTGCGTAGCATTGCGGAGAAGAAGGCAAAGGGGAGAAAATGAAAAGGACCCCTGACCCGATTGTTGGATCGAAAGTATGTCTAGACGGGGGGATTACACTACTTGACCAGATAAAAATCTAGCCTTTTCCCAATTTTATGTCTTGGCATATTTTAGCAACTTATAACAAGTCAAGCAAGCAACCTACACATGCAAATCTAAGACTATAGCAGTGGAATGTAAATCATTGCATATGAAGGTAAAGGGGAGGAGTTTGAACGGAGCAAACGCAATGTAGACACGGAAATTTTTGGCGTGGTTCCGATAGGTGGTGCTATCGTACATCCACGTTGATGGATACTTCAACCCATGAACGGTAACTGTTGCGTGACTCCACGGAGGGCTCCACCCATGAAGGGTCCACGAAGAAGCAACCTTGTCTATCCCACCATGGCCATCACCCATGAAGGACTTGCCTCACTTGGGTAGATCTTCATGAATTAGGCGATCTCCTTGCCCTTACAAACTTCTTGGTTCAACTCCACAATCTTGATGGAGGCTCCCAAGTGACAACTAACCAATCAAGGAGACACCACTCTCCAAAAGGTAATAGATGGTGTGTTGATGATGAACTACTTGCTCTTGTGCTTCAAATGATAGTCTCCCCAAAACTCAACTATCTCTCACTGATTTGGGTTTCGTGGAAAGATGATTTGAGTGGAAAGCAACTTGGGGAAGGCTAGAGATCAAGATTCTTGTGGTTGGATTGGAATATCTTGGTCTCAACACATGAGTAGGTGGCTCTCTCTCTCAGAAAATGAATGGTGGAAGTGTAGGCACGTTCTGATAGCTCTCTCCCTGAATGGAGGATGGCTGGAGGGGGTATATATAGCCTCCACAAAAAATCTAACCATTACACACAATTTACCAAACTCGATGGGACCGAATACTTAAACTCGGTCAGACCGATTTAGTTCAAAATGTGAACGTTAGGATTTTCGGTGGGACTGACATGTCAATTCGGTGTGACCGATTTCATTAGGGTTAGGGCATAATGTGATCTCGGTGAGACCGATTTCTGTAATAGGCAAACAGAGAGTTGGTCAGGAAAACTCGGTGGGACCGATCGCTCATTTCGGTGGGACCGAAACGTTACAAAAAGGAAATAGAGAGTTTGCATTGCAAACTCGGTGGGACCGATCGCACATCTCGGTTAGACTGAAACGTTATGAAGGGAAACAGAGAGTGTGCAATCCCATCTCGGTGAGACCGATATCCCTATCGGTGAGACCGAACTCGGTGGCGCCGGATAGATCCAATCTATGGGGCCGAGTTTGACTTTTGGTTTGGGACATATGTGGATATGAGAAAGTGGTTGAGGGCTTTTGGAGCATATCACTAAGCATTTTGAGCAAGCAAGCCATTAAGCAACACCTCATCCCCTTTTAATAGTATTAGCTTTTCCTATGGACTCAATGTGATCTTGGATCACTAAAATGAAAATGTAGAGCTGGAGCTTGAGCCAATATGTGTCCTTAGCATTTTGAGGGGTCCACATCTCTAGTCCATGCCATGCCAATCATTGAACTTTCTGAAATGATTATCTTGAAAGAGTATTAGTTCAATGAGCTATATGTTGTTAAGAATTACCAAAACCACCCAGGGATTAGTTGCACTTTCACCTATTTATAATCAGATGGATAACCGGAATGCACGGGAATCGAGGAGGCCAAAAAGTAATTATGTGACTGCACGGGCGCTTCAAATTTTGGAAAGTCTATTAAAGATAAAGATATGTTGAGATATTCTAGGCTTCATGTGAAGTTAATGCAAGATGATGTCATGGCGGGTTAACATGATTCTATGAGCTGACGTCATGGCGGGTTATAGCAAGTCCATAAAAATTGATGATGCAAGATTATGCTAAGTCAAGTATTGAAGATTGATGTGAACAAGTTCAAATCAACCTGGGGCCTAATGTTGGGGATATAACTATTGGGTATGACCCACCCAGAGGGGCTGGGTCATGCCACTGGCGGCTTAAGAAGAGAAGGCCTAGGAGGACGATGAGGATGGTGGTCCATAGAGCAAGCTTATTGAAAGCCCAAGACCCGGAGGTGACTTGAGGCCCATGGGTATGAACCGCCATATTGTGTGACTTATATTGTAAGGCAAACTTAGTTAGTCACCGAGCCGGACACGTTGTGTATGAGCCAGCCGGGGCTCTGTAAGCCGCCAGGCATCAACCTGTGTATATAAAGGGGTGACCCGGTGGCCGGTTAGGGCAAGAAACAAGATATCAAGAACTAGGTCAAGCGTATTTGCTCCCTAGTAATCGAAACCCAAGTAATACGACCCCAAACTGGAGTAAGCCTTTACCTCGTTGCGAGGGGCCGAACCAGTATAAACTCTTTGTGTCCTTTTTCCAAATTAACCCCTTTAAGCTAACCTAGTTGCGATGCCTCCACGGCTAAGTCCTTTCTCTAGGGCATCTATCATGTTAAGTCCACGACAGATCGGATGAACTTTGAGTTTATGATCAGATCTATCTTTTTATCCATGAAAGTTATTTGAGTTTCTTTGATCTCTTATATGCATGATTGCTTATAGCCTCATATTTCTTCTCTGATATTTGGGTTTTGTTTAGCCAACTTGATCTATTTATCTTGCAATGGGAAGAGGTGCTTTGTATGGGTTCGATCTTACGGTGCTTGATCCCAATGACAGAAGGGGAACCGCCACGTATGTATCATTGCTACTAAGGATAAAACGATGGGGTCTATTTCTACATAAATAGATCTTGTCTACATCATGTCACCGTTATTATTGCATTACTCTATTTCTCCATGAACTTAATACGCTAGATGCATGCTCGATAGCGTTCGATGTGTGGAGTAATAGTGGTAGATGCAGGCAGGAGGCGGTCTACTAATCTTGGATGTGATGCCTATGTAATGATCATTGCCTGGATATCATCATGATTATTTGAAGTTCTGTCAATTGCCTAACAGTAATTTGTTCACCCACCGTTTGATATTTTTCTCGAGAGAAGTCACTAGTGAAACCTACGGCCCCCGGGTCTCTTTCTCACATTATTTGCCTTTGCGGTCTAATTTCCTTTCCTTTTATTTTCACATCTATTAAACCAAAAATACAAAAATACCTTGCTGCAATTTATTTTATTTGGCATTTGATCTATCAATATTTACAACTCTCTCACATTCGTTTGCCAATTTCTGGCGCCGCTACCTGAAAGGGATTGACAACCCCTTTTACACGTCAGGTTGCGAGTATTTGTTATTTGTGTGCATGTGTTGTTTATGTAGTGTTTCTTGGTTCTCCTACTGGTTCGATAACCTTGGTCCCATCACTGAGGGAAATACCTACCGTCGTTGTGCTGCATCATCCCTTCCTCTTTGAGGAAATACCGATGTAGCTTCAAGCCACATCAACGGGCAGCACTATCTTTTCTTAAGAGAGTGTTTTTACTCCCTTAAATACTGCCATCACCCCCTCAAATTCAAATGACTGATAAACAAGAAAAGTAATTGAATGTACATACATTGTATGATAGAAAAGTGCAATGGATAGTGGGGAATAAAAGAGGGCATGAAAAAATTCACATTTATGTCGTCTAACCAAACAGGATAGCATGACACAATTTCACATATATGATGGCTAACTAAACAGGATAGCATGACATAGGGCTAACTAAACATGATAGAATGGCGTAATTCAAAATATGATGACTATGTAAACATGATGACATGATGTAACTATATGATGTGTTTATTAAATAGGGTGGCATGCCATAATTCACATACATCCCATCTATGGAAACATGATGGCATGATATAATTCATGGATAGAATAACATAATTCAAAATATGATGACTATATAAACACGATGATATGATATAATTATATGATGTCTTTATGAAATGGGTTGGCATGCCATAATTCAGATACATGATGTCTATGTAAACATGATGGCATGATATAATTCAAATATATGATTTATATCCTAAGCAAGTAAGCATATGGCAATCACATATATGATGTCTAAAATAAGCAGATGACATTCAATATTGTGTGTATGATGTAAAAACTAAGCAATGCGAGACAACATATGCATATTATGAGCAATATAACCCTGCCAAGTTTGAGCATACACCTTAGGTGAAAATAGGACTGGTCATCTGTCTCTGAATCCTCCTCTGAGGAGCTATCTGTAACCAGCAAGATATCGGCTTTAGCGGGTAGCATTGTCTGCTCTGAAGACCTAATTTCCTGTCCAGATTTTTCCATCATCGATAATGATTGATGCATAGGAAGACACTACAAAAAAGACACATTTGTGACATTTTGGGCCGAATGAATTTTTTCTGTCATGCTGATGACACTTCTATGACGATAATTGTGACAAAACCATGTATCATCATAGATGTGGTGGGCTCCTACTTCTATGACAAAAAATCATGACAGAATATGGGCTTTTCATCTTGGACGGGCCTGGGACGCACCTGCATGACATTATTTGGGCCGTCCATGACAGAAAAAATTGTGGTAGAAGCGAGTGCGAGGAAAATATCCGGGAGTTTGATGTCTACTACACAACCTTCTTCTTGTAGACGTTGTTGGGCCTCCAAGTGCAGAGGTTTGTAGGACTGTAGCAAATTTCCCTCAAATGGATGACCTAAGGTTTATCAATCCGTGGGAGGCATAGGATGAAGATGGTCTCTCTCAAACAACCCTGCAACCAAATAACAAAGAGTCTCTTGTGTCCCCAACACACCCAATACAATGGTAAATTGTATAGGTGCACTAGTTCGGCGAAGAGATGGTGATACAAGTGCAATATGGATAGTAGATAAAGGTTTTTCTAATCTAAAGATATAAAAACAACAAGGTAACTAGTGATAAAAGTGAGCATAAACGGTATTGCAATTCTAGGAAACAAGGCCTAGGGTTCATACTTTCACTAGTGCAAGTTCTCTCAACAATAATAACATAATTGGATCATATAACTATCCTTCAACATGCAATAAAGAGTCACTCCCAAGTCACTAATAGCGGAGAACAAACGAAGAGATTATGGTAGGGTACGAAACCACCTCAAAGTTATCCTTTCTGATCGATCTATTCAAGAGTCCGTAGTAAAATAACACGAAGCTATTCTTTTCGTTCAATCTATCATAGAGTTCATACTAGAATAACACCTTAAGACACAAATCAACCAAAACCATAATGTCATCTAGATACTCCAATGTCACCTCAAGTATCTGCAGGTATGATTATAGGATATGCATCACACAATCACAGATTCATCTATTCAACCAACACAAAGAACTTCAAAGAGTGCCCCAAAGTTTCTACCGGAGAGTCAAGACGAAAACGTGTGCCAACCCCTATGCATAAGCTCACGAGGTCAGGGAACTCACAAGTTGATCGCCCAAACATACATCAAGTGGATCACATGATATCCCATTGTCACCACAGATAAGCACGTGCAAGACATACATCAAGTGTTCTCAAATCATTAAAGACTCAATCCGATAAGATAACTTCAAAGAGAAAACTCAATCCATTACAAGAGAGTAGAGGGGGTGAAACATCGTAAGATCCAACTATAATAGCAAAGTTCACGATACATCAAGATCGTACCACCTCAAGAACACGAGAGAGAGAGAGAGAGAGATCAAACACATAGCTACTGGTACATACCCTCAGCCCCGAGGGAGAACTGCTCCCTCCTCGTCATGGAGAGCACCGGGATGATGGAGATGGCCACCGGAGAGGCATTCCCCCTCCACAGGGTGCCGGAACGGGTCTAGACTGGTTTTCGCTGGCTACGGAGGCTTCTGGTGGCGGAACTCCCGATCTATTCTGTTCCCCGATGTTTTTAGGGTATGTGGATATATATAGGTGAAAGAAGTCGGTCAGGCGCGCCTCCCTACCTCGTGGCCACCTTGAAGCTTCCTTGACTTCTACTCCAAGTCTCCTGGATCACGTTCGTTCCAAAAATCATGCTCCCGAAGGTTTCATTGCGTTTGGACTCCGTTTGATATTCCTTTTCTGTGAAACACTGAAACAAGGGAAAAACAGAAACTGGCACTAGGCTCTGGGTTAATAGGTTAGTCCCAAAAATAATATAAAAGTGTTTAATAAAGCCCATAAACATCCAAAACATATAATATAATAGCATGTAACAATCAAAAATTATAGATACGTTAGAGACGTATCAAGCATCCCCAAGCTTAATTCCTGCTCGTCCTCGAGTAGGTAAATGATAAAAACAGAATTTTTGATGTGGAATGCTACCTAACATAATCATCAATGTAATCATCTTTATTGTGGCATGAATGTTCAGATCCATAAGATTCAAGATAAAAGTTTAATATTGACATAAAAATAATAATACTTCAAGCATACTAACTAAGCAATCATGCCTTCTCAAAATAACATGGACAAAGAAAGTTCATCCCTACAAAATCATATAGTTTGGTCATGCTCTATTTTCGTCACACAAGAATGCTCTCATCATGCACAACCCCGATGACAAGCCAAGCAATTATTTCACACTTTAGTAATCTCAAACTTTTTTCAACTTTCATGCAATACATGAGCGTGAGCCATGGATATAGCACTATGGGTGGAATAAAATATAATGAGGGGGTTATGTGGAGAAGACAAAAAAGGAGAAAGTCTCACATCAACGCGGCTAATCAACAGGCTATGGAGATTCCCATCAATTGATGTTAATGTCAGGAGTAGGGATTGACATGCAATGGATGCACTAGAGCTATAAATGTATGAAAGCTCGACAAAAGAAACTAAGTGGGTGTGCATCCAACTTGCTTGCTCACGAAGACCTAGGGCATTTGAGGAAGCCCATTGTTGGAATATACAAGGCAAGTTCTATAATGAAAAATTCCCACTAGTATATGAAAGTGACAAAACAAGAGACTCTCTATCATGGAGATCATGGTGCTACTTTGAAGCACAAGTGTGGAAAAAGGATAGTAGCATTGCCCCTTTTTTTTCTTTTTTTTCTTTTTTGGGTATTCCTTTTTTATTTGGCCTTTCTCTTTTTTTTGGGACAATGCTCTATTAATGATGATCATCACACTTCTATTTATTTACAACTCAATGATTACAACTCGATACTAGAACAAGATATGACTCTATATGAATGCCTCCGGCGGTGTACCAGGATGGGCAATGAATCAAGAGTGACATGTATGATAAATTATGCATGGTGGCTTTGCCACAAATACGATGTCAACTACATGATCATGCAAGGCAATATGACAATGATGAAGTGTATCATAATAAACAGAATGGTGGAAAGTTGCATGGCAATATATCTCGGAATGGATATGGAAATGCCATAATAGGTAGGTATGGTGACTGTTTTGAGGAAGATATAATGAGGTTTATGTGTGATAGAGTGTATCATATCACGGGGTTTGGATGCACCAGCGAAGTTTGCACCAACTCTCGAGGTGAGAAAGGGCAATGCACGGTACCGAAGAGGCTAACAATGATGGAAGGGTGAGAGTGCGTATAATACATGGACTCAACATTAGTCATAAAGAACTCACATACTTATTGCAAAAATCTACAAGTCATCAAAAACCAAGTATTATGCGCATGCTCCTAGGGGGATAGATTGGTAGGAAAAGACCATCGCTCGTCCCCGACCGCCACTCATAAGGAAGACAATCAAATAACACCTCATGTTTCAAATTTGTTACACAACGTTTACCATACGTGCATGCTATGGGACTTGCAAACTTCAACACAAGTATTTCTCAAATTCACAATTACTCAACTAGCACAACTCTAACATCACTATCTTCATATCTCAAAACAATTATCAAGCATCAAACTTCTCTTAGTATCCAATGCACTTATATGAAAGTTTTTATTATATAAAAAGAAAATTACCATGCTGTTCTAAACGACTCTCAAAATAATATAAGTGAAGCATGAGAGATCAATTATTTCTATAGAATAAAACCACCACCGTGCTCTAAAACATATAAGTGAAGCACTAGAGCAAATGACAAACTACTCCAAAAGATATAAGTGAAGATCAATGAGTAGTTGAATAATTATGCAACTATTGTGAAGACTCTCCAATTTAATAATTTCAGATATTGATATTTTATTCAAACACCAAGCAAAACAAAGTGAAATAAAATGACGCTCCAAGCAAAACACATATCATGTGGTGAATAAAAATATAGCTCCCAGTAAAGTTACCGATGAACGCAGACGAAAGAGGGGATGCCTTCCGGGGCATCCCCAAGCTTAGGCTCTTGGTTGTCCTTTAATATTACCTTGGGGTGCCTTGGGCATCCCCAATCTTAGGATCTTGCCACTCCTTGTTCCATAATCCATCAAATCCTTACCCAAAACTTGAAAACTTCACAACACAAAACTTAACAGAAAATCTCATGAGCTCCCTTAGCGAAAGAAAACAAAACACTACTTCAAGGTACTGTAATGAACTAATTCTTTATTTATATTGGTGTTAAACCTACTGTATTCCAACTTCTCTATGGTTTATAAAATCCATTACTAGCCATAGATTCATCAAAATAAGCAAACAACACACGAAAAACAGAATCTGTCAAAAACAGAACAGTCTGCAGTAATCCGTAACTAACGCAAACTTATGGAACCCCAAAAATTCTAAATAAATTTCTGGACGTGAGGAATTTATCTATAAATAATATTCAAAAAGAAATAACTAAATAGCAATCTCCAGTAAAAAATGGCAGCAATTCTCGTGAGCGCTAAAGTTTCTATTTTTTACAGCATGATCGCAAAGACTTTCCCCAAGTCTTCTCAAAGGTTCTACGTGGCACAAACACTAATTAAAAGCATAATAACACATCTAAACAGAGGCTAGATGAATTATTTATTACTAAATAGGAGAAAAAAAGCAAAGAACAAAAATAAAATTGGGTTGCCTCCCAACAAGCGTTATCGTTTAACGCACCTAGCTAGGCATGATGATTTCAATGATGCTCACATAAAAGATAAGCATTGAAACATAAAGAGAGCATCATGAAGAATATGACTAACACATTTAAGTCTAACCCACTTCCTATGCATAGGGATTTTGTGAGCAAACAATTTATGGGAACAATAATCAACAAGCATAGGAAGCCAAAACAAGCATAACTGTAAAACTTTAAGCACATAGAGAGGAAACTTGATATTATTGCAATTCCTACAAGCATATGTTCCTCCCTCATAATAATTTTCAGTAGCACCATGAATGAATTCAAAAATATAACCATCACATAAAGCATTCTTTTCATGATCTTCAAGCATAGAAATTTTATTACTCTCCACACAAGCAAAATTCTGCTCATTCGGAATAGTGGGAGTATCATAAGAGACTCGAATACTATAAATTGTTTCCACATTAAAAGAGTAATGTTCGGAAAAAGGGTAATCATAATCATGACAAGTTTTATAAATAAAATTATCACTATTGTTTATAGCATAAGTGTCATCACAATAATCATCATAAGTAGCAACTTTGTTCTCATCATAATCAATTGAAACCTCTTCCAAGATAGTGGAATCATTACTAAATAAAGTCATGACCTCTACAAATCCACTTTCATAATTATCACAATAAGATTCAACATCCTCAAAAATAGTGGGATCATTACTTCCTAAAGTTGACACTCTTCCAAACCCACTTTCATCAATATAATCATCATAAGTAGGAGGCATGCTATCATCATAATAAATTTGCATATCAAAACTTGGGAGACTAAAAATATCATCTTCATTAAACATAGCATCCCCAAGCTTGGGACAAACATTAATTGCAGCAAATATATTTTCAAACTTGTCATTCTCATCAAACATAGCATCCCCAATCTTGGGCCTTTTCATATCATAAGCATAATCACTCTCATCATTAATAGTATGGATAGCACCAATAGTATAGCAATTATCATCATCACAATGAGTAATAAGAGCAACATCATTTGGGAGGGATACCTTTTTTACTTTTGCCTCTCCGTCTTTTATTTTTCTTCTTCACATCATGTGTGGGTTTAATCCTCTTTTCGGAGCTCCTTATTAATGAGATTGGTTGAATAGAAGGCACCTCCGTGTTACCTGATTCATCATAAGAAATAATAGGAGGATATTGGGAAGCCTCTTCCTTTTCATTAGTATTCTCTTCATCCTCTATTTGTCTTCTTTTCTTTATATACTTGGAAATATAAGGATTTTCAATGCATTTCACTGCACAATACATATAAGTTTCCTCTAGATCAAAATCAAGAACTCTATCATGGGGAAATTCTGGAATAACCTTAGTTATATGTTTCATTTCTTCATAACCCAAGAGCAAACTAAGTTCATTATGATGTGCAAGCGAAATCAAGTCATCACAATTTTTAGACACTATACGATCATGAAACAATTTGCATTGGGTACTGAAATGATCACGTTCATTGCAAAGTTCACAAGTATGGCTAAGAAAGTTTAAATTTTCAACACAAACATCTAGCCTTTCTTGAAACCATTTAGTTTCCAAATACTTATGCCTCTTGCAGAACCTATCTTCCCTCTTTGGTATGTACTTGCAAACTCTATGCACTCCACAAAAATCGACATGCTTATAAGAGATATTTTCATCATGACTAGGGCAACCATCATTAGTACTATGGATATTCAAAGAGTTCATACTAACAACATTGCAATCATGCTCATCATTCAAAGATTTAGTGCCAAAGATTTTATAGACTTCTTCTTCTAGCATTTGAGCATAGTTTTCCTTTCCATCGTTCTCACGAAAGATATTAAAAAGATGAAGCGTTTGAGGCAAACTCAATTTCATTTATTGGGTAGTTTTCTTTTATAAACTAAACTAGTGATAAAACAAGAAACTAAAAGATTCGATTGCAAGATCTAAAGATATACCTTCAAGTGCTAACCTCCCCGGCAACGGCGCCAGAAAATAGCTTGATGTCTACTACACAACCTTCTTCTTGTAGACGTTGTTGGGCCTCAAAGTGCAGAGGTTTGTAGGACAGTAGCAAATTTCCCTCAAGTGGATGACCTAAGGTTTATCAATCCGTGGGAGGCGTAGGATGAAGATGGTCTCTCTCAAACAACCCTGCAACCAGATAACAAAGAGTCTCTTGTGTCCCCAACACACCCAATACAATGGTAAATTGTATAGGTGCACTAGTTCGGCGAAGAGATGGTGATACAAGTGCAATATGGATAGTAGATAAAGGTTTTTGTAATCTAAAGATATAAAAACAGCAAGGTAATTAATGATAAAAGTGAGCGTAAACGGTATTGCAATGCTAGGAAAGAAGGCCTAGGGTTCATACTTTCACTAGTGCAAGTTCTCTCAACAATAATAACATAATTGGATCATATAACTATCCTTAAACGTGCAATAAAGAGTCACTCTGAAGTCACTAATAGCGGAGAACAAACGAAGAGATCAGATAGGGTACGAAACCACCTCAAAGTTATCCTTTCTGATCGATCCATTCAAGAGTCCGTAGTAAAATAACACGAAGCTATTCTTTCTGTTCGATCTATCATAGAGTTCGTACTAGAATAACACCTTAAGACACAAATCAACCAAAACCATAATGTCATCTAGATACTCCAATGTCACCTCAAGTATCTGTAGGTATGATTATAGGATATGCATCACACAATCACAGATTCATCTATTCAACCAACACAAAGAACTTCAAAGAGTGCCCCAAAGTTTCTACCGGAGAGTCAAGACGAAAATGTGTGCCAACCCCTATGCATAAGTTCGTGAGGTCACAGAACTCGCAAGTTGATCACCAAAACATACATCAAGTGGTTCACATGATATCCCATTGTCACCACAGATAAGCACGTGCAAGACATACATCAAGTGTTCTCAAATCCTTAAAGACTCACTCCGATAACATAACTTCTGAAGGAAATATGCCCTAGAGGCAATAATAAAGTTATTGTTTATTTCCTTATATCATGATAAATGTTTATTATTCATGCTAGAATTGTATTAACCGGAAACATGATACATGTGTGAATACATAGACAAACATAGTGTCACTAGTATGCATCTACTTGACTAGCTCGTTGATCAAAGATGGTTATGTTTCCTAACCATAGACATGAGTTGTCATTTGATTAATGGGATCACATCATTAGAAGAATGATGTGATTGACTTGACCCATTCCATTAGCTTAGCATTTGATCATTTAGTATGTTGCTATTGCTTTCTTCATGACTTATGCATGTTCCTATGACTATGATATTATGCAACTCCCGTTTATCGGAGGAACACTTTGTGTGCTACCAAACGTCACAACGTAATTGGGTGATTATAAAGGTGCTCTACAGGTGTCTCCAAAGGTACTTATTGGGTTGGCGTATTTCGAGATTAGGATTTGTCACTCCGATTGTCGGAGAGTTATCTCTGGGCCCACTCGGTAATGCACATCACTATAAGCCTTGCAAGCATTGTAACTAATGAGTTAGTTTCGGGATTATGTATTAGAGAACGAGTAAAGAGACTTGCCGGTAACGAGATTAAACTAGGTATTAAGATAGCGACGATCGAATCTCAGGAAAGTAACATACCGATGACAAAGGGAACAACGTAAGTTGTTATGCGGTTCGACCGATAAAGATCTTCATAGAATATGTAGGAGCCAATATGGGCATCCAGGTTCCGCTATTGGTTATTGACCAGAGAAGTGTCTCGGTCATGTCTACATAGTTCTCGAACCCGTAGTGTCCGCACACTTAACGTTCGTTGACGATATAGTATTTATGAGTTATTTATGTTTGTGACCGAATGTTGTTCGGAGTCCCGGATGAGATCACGGACATGGCGAGGAGCTCCGGAATGGTCCGGAGGTAAAGATTCATATATTGGATGATATGGTTTGGCCAAAGGGTCAGGCCCACGGGGCTATAAGTCGGTGCAAAAGGAGTTTTGCGGAGTCCAGGGGGCCAAACGCCGGAGACCCTGGCGTCTAGCCCTGGGCCAGACGCCGTGGCCCATGGCGTCTGGGCCAGATGCCAAGGATTGTGGCGTTTGGTCCTGGCGTTTGAGTGGGACTCTTGCCTTTCAGGCAAAACCGACTTTGAGGAGGCTTTTGCTCCAAGTTTCGACCCCAGGGCTCAACATATAAATAGAGGGGCAGGGCTAGCACCAAAGACACATCAAGAAACACCAAGCCATGTGCTGGCAACCCCGTCCCCTCTAGTTTATCCTCCGTCATAGTTTTCGTAGTGCTTAGGCAAAGCCCTGCGGAGATTGTTCTTCACCAGCACCGTCACCACGCCGTCGTGCTGCCGGAACTCATCTACTACTTCGCCCGTCTTGCTGGATCAAGAAGGCGAGGACGTCATCGAGCTGAACGTGTGCAGAACTCGGAGGTGCCGTGCATTCGGTACTTGGATCAGTCGGATCGTGAAGACGTACGACTACATCAACCGCATTGATAAACGCTTCTGCTTTCGGTCTACGAGGGTACGTAGACGACACTCTCCCCTCTCGTTGCTATGCATCACCATGATCCTTGCGTGTGCGTAGGAATTTTTTTGAAATTACTACGTTCCCCAACAACTTCAAAGGGAAAACTCAATCCATTACAAGAGAGTAGAGGGGGAGAAACATGATAAGATCCAACTATAATAGCAAAGCTCGCGATACATCAAGATCGTACCACCTCAAGAACACGAGAGAGAGAGAGAGATCAAACACATAGCTACTAGTACATACCCTCATCCCCGAGGGTGAACTACTCCCTCCTCATCATGGAGAGCACCGGGATGATGAAGATGGCCACCGGTGAGGGTTCCCCCCTTCGGCAGGGTGCCGGAACAGGGTCCCGATTGGTTTTTGGTGGCTACAAAGGCTTGCGGCGGCAGAACTCCCGATCTATTCTGTCCCCCGATGTTTTTAGGGTATATGGACATATATAGGCGAAAGAAGTCCGTCAGGGGAGCCACGAGGGGCCCACGAGGGTGGCGGCGCGCCTCCCTGCCTCGTGGCCACCTTGAAGCTTCCTTGAATTCAACTTCAAGTCTCCTGGATCACGTTCGTCCCAAAAATCACGCTCCCGAAGGTTTCATTCTGTTTGGACTCCGTTTGATATTCCTTTTCTGCAAACACTGAAACAAGGGAAAAAATAGAAACTGGCACTGGGCTCTAGGTTAATAGGTTAGTTCCAAAAATAATATAAAAGTGTTTAATAAAGCCCATAAACATCCAAAACAGAGAATATAATAGCATGGAACAATCAAAAATTATAGATACGTTGGAGACGTATCAGAGTTCCCGGTTACGATGGGTGGTCAGGGTCGAGCGATGCATGGAGGTTTACGCATTTCTCTTGTACATGTACGAGCGTGTGTGCGAGGCGTTGGGCTCTAACTGAACCCGAGCGAGGCATTTGCTTACTGAACCCGAGCGATTGCACTAGCTACGTTACTGAACCCGGGTGATCGATCCCTTGGCTTTTAACTAAACCCGAGTGATTCCTTCGCAACTGCTGCTAATTGAAGCCGATCAAACCTACTGCCTCTTGATGAACAGTGAATGTTGTTGGGGGTTGGATGAATAGTTCCCTGTGGGGGTTGGATGAACAGGACCCTGTGGTAGTACTAGGCTGATGCCGCTGGATGAACAGGACCCCGACCGAGGAGGTGGGGTGGATGAACAGGACCCCGTGGAGGGCTGATTGAACAACAGCTGGTGGAGGGTGGATGAACAGGACCCCGTGGAGGGCTAGTTGAACAATAGCCAGTGGAGGCTAGATGAACAATAGGCCATGGATGAACAGTAGCTTGTGGAGGCGGGAGGAAGTAGACGGTGGATGAACAATAGCAGGTGGAGGCTGGAGGAAGTCGATGGTGGATGAAAAGTAGCCCGTGGAGGCTCGAGCGGGGCAGTAGATGGTGGATGAACAGTAGATGGTGGAGTCCCATTTTGCGGTATGCCACACCCCTCCCGATGAACAGGACTCCGTTTCAACTGTAGGCGCTCCAACACAAGTCCATTTCCTTCATTTTGCGGTATGCCACACCCCTCCCGATCAATAGCACCCTATTTCGATCGCATCCACTCGAACAGAAGGCTGTTTCCTCCGTTCTGCGGTATGCCAGACCCTTCCCGATGAATAGGACCCTGTTTCGACCATACGTGGTCGAACAGAAGGCCATTTCCTTCATTCTGCGTTACGCCAGACCTCGTTTCGGCTATTCCGTCCAAGCCGGTTGGCTCCCGATGAACAGGATGTATTTCGACCCAGTCGGTTACCTCCGGATGAACACGATGTTGTTTCCTCCATTCCGACCCAGCCGATTGGTTGCCAATGAACAAGATGCCATCACTGTACACGCTTGAGACCACGTTTGTATGTACGTACGTGGCCGTCTTTTTTGCAGCATAGCTGGCGTATGTGTACAGGATTTAGACAGGACTGCCTGAACTGCTACCGCTCCTTACTCGGCCATGGTTCATCGTGGCAGACAGACCGATCGATCGGTATGTACACAGACAACGCCACATACGCTTAGTCCGGGTGGGTCCCAGCTGTCAGGGAGGACAAGGAGGCACTTCCTTGTGTACGAATATATAGCTGGCGGGTCCCAGCATTCAGGGACGGAATTATATATTTTTCCCATAATAAGGAGGCACTTCCTTGCGTGCAAAGATGTTGTTGGTGGGTCCTAGCTGTCAGGGGCAGAAATAAGGAGGCACTTCCTTCCTTGCGAAGATATACGTGGTGGGTCCCAGCTTTCAAGGGGATGAATATTTTTTCACGTAATAAGGAGGTGGTTGCATGTGTGCGTCCATGGACCTGGTGCGCCCCCACTGTCAGCCTCTCCACATACAGTCCTCTTCCGATGACTCATGTTTGTTGACCATGTTGACCACGCCGCGCCGAGCGCACCAAGGCGGTGGACGGCGACGATGCCCTGGATGGCAACGAGCCGGTGATGGGAAGATGCGGCAGTGGAGTCGCGGGCGGAGAGACGTACGAGATTTAACTATTTCTGGTGCGGCGTGGTTCTACTGTCGGCAGAGAATAACAGGAGGTGTGAAGGGGTGGGGGATTGCTTGGCCGGCGGTGGGGTAGCGCTTCGCAACGAAGCATGCTAAGCAGAGCTGCTAGCAGCTGGAGACAGGAGCAGGTGGTCCCGGTGGCGCTGGAGGAAGAAGACGAGAGATTGAAGATGAATGTTGGCCGTTGGATTTATATCCAACAGCTATCAATGTTAGAATCATTTGTTGACTAAGTTGACAACACCTATTGGCCCACACTTCAACACCTATTCCGTTTGGAATCTGTTTGATATGGATATTCAGCGAAACAAAAAACATGCAACAAACAGGAACTGGCACTGGGCACTGGATCAATAGGTTAGTCCCAAATATAGTATAAAAAGTTGCCAAAAGTATATGAAAGTTGTAGAATATTGGCATGGAACAATCAAAAATTATAGATACGACGGAGACGTATGAGAACCATGGAGAAGCTAGAATACAGTAGATATTACACCAATATAAATTTATAATCAGTTCACAAAAGTACCTAAAGTGTTGGTTTATTTTATTATACTAATGGATCTCACGAGTTTTCTGTTGAGTTTTGTGTTGTGAAGTTTTCATGTTTTGGGTAAAGATTTGATGGACTATGGAATAAGGAGTGGCAAGAGCCTAAGCTTGGGAATTCCCAAGGCACCCCAAGGTAATATTCAAGGACAACCAAGCATCTAAGCTTGGGGATGCCTCGGATGGCATCCCCTCTTTGGTCTTCATTCCATCGGTAAATTTATTTGAGGCTATATTTTTATTCACCACATGATATGTGTTCTGCTTGGAGTATCTTATATGATATAGTCTTTGCTTTTTAGCTTACCACAATCATCCTTCTTGTGCACACCTTTTGAGAGGGACACGCATGAATCATGAATTTATTAGAATACTCACTATTGCGGGATACTGGTAACACGACACTACTATCAGAGACCCTTTGCCGAAACAGTGTGCGATGCCTTAATCGCAAACGGTGGTGTAAAAAACCTGTCAAAAAGGTGCAAAACGTTTGCGATGGCGGAGCCATCAAACATGGTTCAGGTTTTAGTCGCATGTGCGATATACGGCATACGGTTAATCCAATCAAACTATTTGCGATGAGCAAGAACAACAGAAACGGGCAATGATACGTCTCCAACGTATCTATAATTTATGAAGTATTCATGTTATTATATTATCCATCTTAGATGTTTATATGCATTTATATGCTATTTTATATGATTTTTGGGACTAACCTATTAACCTAGAGCCCATCGCCAGTTTCTGTTTTCCCCTTGTTTTTGAGTATTGCAGAAAAGGAATACCAAACGGAGTCCAATTGACGTGCCAATTTTTGATGATTTTTATGGACCAAAAGAAGACCTCAGAGTAAAAGAGTTGGGCCAGAAGAGTCCCGAGCCGTCCATGAGGGTGGGGGGCGTGCACCACCCCCCTGGGCGTGGGCCCCTATCTCGTCGACGACTCGGAGACCCCCCTGATGTGAAACCAACGCCAAAAATTCCTATAAATACATAAGCCCCCAGAAAATAACCTAGATCGTAAGTTCCGCCGCCGCAAGCCTCTGTAGCCACGAGAAAAAAATCTAGGCCCTCTCTGGCACCCTGTCGGAGGGGGCCATCATCACTGGAGGGCATGGAGGAGGATCCCGGAGGGGCCATCATCACCATGAAGGCCAAGGACCAGAGGGGGAACCTCTCCCCATCCAGGGGGGAGGCCATGGAGGAGGAAGCACAAGGTGGAGAACCTCTCCTCCTCTCTCTTGGTGGCACCGGAGTGCCATCGGGAGGGGAATCATTGCTGTGGTGATCGTCTTCATTAACATCACCATCATCATCACCATCCTCATCTCTTTTACGCGGTCCACTCTCCTGCACCCCGTTGTAATCCCTACTTGAACATGGTGCTTTATTCCACATATTATGATCCAATGATGTGTTGCCATCCTATGATGTTTTGAGTAGATATCCTTTGTCTTTGGGTTGGTTGATGATCTAGATTGGTACGAGTTGTATGTTTTATTTTGGTGTTGTCCTATTGTGCCCTCGTGTTACGCAAGTGTGAGGGATTCCCATTGTAGGGTGTTGCAATACGTTCATGATTCGCCTATAGTGGGTCGCTTGAGTGACAGAAGCATAAACCCGAGTAAGGGGGTTGTTATGTGGGGGATAAAGGGGACTTGATGCTTTAATGCTATGGTTGGGTTTTACCTTAATGATCTTTAGTAGTTGTGGATGCTTGCTACTTTTATATATTCTAACTTTATGATAACAGCACCTACTTTTATATTTTATCTCTCTGATACCATGCAAAGTTATCCTCTTCATACCCACAACGTAGTTTTATTTCTCGTTTCTAGTTGGAAGCAAATGTTTGGTGTACGTAGAGTCGTATCAGCGGCAGATAGGACTTGAGAGAATATTGATATTACCTTTAGCTCCTTGTGGGTTCTACACTCTTTACTTATCACTTCGACCTTTGCGAATTGCTACGATGATTCCGTGCACTTGGGGATTATCAAGCTCTTTTTTGGCGCCTTTGCCGGGGAGCAATAGCGTGGGGTTGATATTCTTGTGTATGCTTGTTTGCTTTCTTCACTAAGTAGATTGTGTTTTTCCTTTTTTTCTATTTAGTTGTGGGTGAAACATACAAAAAAATAAAAGAATGAAAATACCAAAAAAAATTACTTGCCTCTCATACCTAAAAAGTTTTTTCAATAAGAGAAGTGATTGGAAGGTTATGCATTGGAGAAATAAGGGTCGACCTTGAACACTTGTGTTCATGCTCATGGAAACAATGTAAAAAAATTCATGGAAGCTTCTCTTAAAATAATTATCCCCTTGTATATATCCATTGTATTATAAAAATAATGTGCCAAGCCTTGGTTTTAGGATGATTAGATTACTTGTTTACTTAGTGCAGTACAAAAATAGAAACTTTGGTTGTAGCGCGTGATTTTACATTTTTTACTGGAAAGTCAAATGGGTCTGAAACTTTTTTGCACATTACTTCTGTACAAATTGTTTAAATTTTCATATTTGTTAGAATTTTTTGGAGTTACAGAAGTTTACTAAACTTCCATATTACTACAGACTGTCCTGTTTTTGACAGATTCTGTTTTCTATGAGTTGTTCGCTTACTTTGATGAATCTATGGGTAGTATCGAGGGGTATGAACCATGGTGAAGTTGGAATACAGTAGATGTAGTTATAATATGAAATTGGAATAAGTTTGCAACAGTACCTAAAGGTAGTGATTTGCTTTATTACACTAACAGATCTCACAAAGTTTTTGTTAAAGTTTTGTGTGGATGAAGTGTTCGAAGATCGAGGAGCTATCAATATGAGAAGAATAAAGAGAGGAAAGAGCTCAAGCTTGGGGATGCCCAAGGCACCCCAAGTAAATATTTCAAGGATATTCAAGCATCTAAGCTTGGGGATGCCCCGATTGGCATCCCATCTTTCTTCTTCAACAATTATCGGTATACCTCGGTTTTTGTTTTGTTCACATAATTTGTGTCCTTTGTGTTTTTGTTTTTCCTTTAAGAACCATGCTAGTATGAGATATCCCTTTATTGATTTATATAATACTTCATGTGATTCATTTATATCTTTTAAGTATGATCTTATAGAATTGCTCTTTGTGCTTCACTTAAATCTTTTGAGTATGATTTTATAGAATGCTTCGTGTGCTTCACTTATATATTTTGAGCTTGGATATTGGTTAGTCTATATTAATTGTAGAATGCTCCATGAAATTCACTTATATCTTTTGGAGTATGAATGATACTATCATCTAAAGTGGATTTAGAAGAAGTTTGCTCCCACTATTCTGAATGAGGAGAATTTTGCTTATGTGGAGAGTAGTAAAATTTCTATGCTCGTAGATCATGAAAAGAATGCTTTATGTGGTGGTTATATTGTTGAACTTATTCATGATGCTACTTAAATTTATTGTGAGGGAGGAATACATGTGTGTGGGAGTTGCAATAATATCAAGTTTCCTCTCTATATGCTTAATGTTTTGAAGTTATATTTGTTTTTACTTCCTATGCTAGTTGATTCTTGTTCCTATAAATTATGTGCTCACAAAACCCTAGGCATAGGAAGTGGGTTAGATTTAAATATACTAGTCATATTCTTCATGATGCTCCCTTTATGTTTCGATTCTTATCTTTTATGTGAGCATCATTGAAATCATCATGCCCAGCTAAAAGGCATTAAAGAAAAGTGCCTGTTGGGAGACAACCCAATATTTACCCTTACTTTTTACGTGTTCTCATGATTAAGCTACTGTGTAATCATGTATTGTAGATTTTGTTTCAATAAAGTGCCAAGTAAGACCTTTGGGAAGACTTGGGTGGAAGTTAATGTGATCTTGCTGTAAAAAACAGAAACTTTGCGCTCACGACATTAGCTGTCATTTTTTACAGAAGAGTGCGATTGAGTTGATTATTTTTTCAGAAAATTAATAGAAAAATTCCTCACGTCACCAATTCTGAACCTTGTATTTGACAGTAACAAAGTGAATGGTTTACTCTTTATCATACTAACCTATCTCATGAAGTTCCGTTAAGTTTTGTGTGATTGAAGTTTTCAAGCTTTGGGTGAGATATCGATATGAGGACAATAAGGAGTGAAAAGACCCTAAGCTTGGGGATACCCAAGGCACTCCAAGGTAATATTTAAGGAAGTCTCAAGCGCCTAAGCTTGCGGGGCATCCCCTCTTTCGTCTTCAAAACTATCGGTATACCTTACTCGGAGCTATATTTTTATTCGTCACATGATATGTGTTTTGCTTGGAGCGTATTTTCAATTTTACTTGCTGTTTGAATAAAATCATTGGATCTGAAATCTTGAAAGAAAAAGAATCCTCCCATGGCTATTTAATTATTGGACTACCCAGTATTCTTCGCTTATATCTTTTTGGAGTAGTTTGTCATTTACTCGCGTGCTCCACATATATCCTATGAGTAAATGGTTGAATGAATTGAATATCATAAATCTGAATTTATATACGTTTCATATGCTTAAAACATGGGGAGTAATGACTTCACACATAATAAGTATAGGTAGTAAACTTATTGGAAGTTAGCAAACACAGAATTGGTTACTTGAACAATTCATGAAAGAATATTGAAGGAAGAGAGATTTCACATATAAATATACTATCTTGGACATATTTTGCAATTGTGAGCACTCATTAAAATATGACATGCTAAAAGGTTGATGTTGTACAAGGAAGACAACTTAATGGGTTATGTTTTCCTATATCTGAAATGTTATATTGTCTTGGATCATCCAACATGTTGATCTTGCCTTTCCCTCTCATGCTAGCCAAATTCTTTGCACCAAGTAGAGATACTACTTGTGCTTCCAAATATCCTTAAACCAAGTTTTGCCATGAGAGTCCACCATATATATCTACCTATGGATTGAGTAAGATCCTTCTAGTAAGTTGTCATTGTTGCAAGCAATAAAAATTGCTCTCTAAATATGCATGATTTATTAGTGTGGAGAAAATAAGCTTTATACGATCTTGTGATGTGGAAGAAATAAAAGCGACGGACTGCATAATAAAGGTCCATATCACAAGTGGCAATATAAAGTGACATTCTTTTGCATTAAGATTTAGTGCATCCAACCATAAAAGCGCATGACAACCTTTGCTTCCCTCTGCGAAGGGCCTATCTTTTACTTTTATCTTCTACCCTAATACAAGAGTCATGGTGGTCATCACCTTTCCTTTTCACACTTTTTCCTTTGGCAAGCACTTTGTGTTGGAGCAATCTGGATATATATATATCCACTTGGATGTAGGTTTTCATAGATTATTATTGTTGACATTACCGTTGAGGTAAAAGGTTGGGAGGTGAAACTATAAGCCCCTATCTTTCTCTGTGTCCGATTAAAACTTTGAACCCATAAATATCATATGAGTGTTAGCAATTGTGAAAGATTAAATGATAGTTGAGTATGTGGAGTTTGCTGAGTCAAAGCTCTTACATAGACCCTTCCCGAAAATAAGATGAATTGCAATTGTTTGATGACTAAGAGCACGGTTTGTTAGTTTTCAAGAAAGTTTATGATCTATACTTTCACATGTGAATAGCTTGTTACTTGATCATGAGAGGTTTCATGAGTTGGGCTACTATTATGATATATAATGATGCTAGAAAAAGTGATTGGAACTATCATTGATGAAACTTATGCACTTGCTAGCATTAACACTTCATAAATTATTTCTTTTATCATTTACCTACTCAAGGACGAGTAGGAATTAAGCTTGGGGATGCTGATACGTCTCCAACGTATCTATAATTTATGAAGTATTCATGCTATTATATTATCCATCTTAGATGTTTTATATGCATTTATATGATATTTTATATGATTTTTGGGACTAACCTATTAACCTAGAGCCCTGTGCCAGTTTATGTTTTTCCCCTTGTTTTTGATTATTGTAGAAAAGGAATACCAAACGGAGTCCAATTGACATGCCAATTTTTGATGATTTTTTACGGACCAAAAGAAGCCCTCGGAGTAAAAGAGTTGGGTCAGAAGAGTCCCGAGCCATCCACGAGGGTGGGGGCGTGGGCCCCTATCTCGTGGATGACTCGGAGACCCCCCTGACGTGAAACCAACGCCAAAAATTCCTATAAATACAGAAACCCCCAGAAAATAACCTAGATCAGAAGTTTCGCCGCCGCAAGCCTCTGTAGCCACGAGAAATCAATCTAGGCCCTCTCTGGCACCCTGCCGGAGGGGGCTATCATCACCGGAGGGCATGGAGGAGGATCCCGGAGGGGCCATCATCACCATGAAGGCCAAGGACCAGAGGGGGAACATCTCCCCATCTAGGGGGAGGCCATGGAGGAGGAAGCACAAGGGGGAGAACCTCTCCTCCTCTCTCTCTTGGTGGCGCCGGAGTGCCATCGGGAGGGGAATCATCACTGTGGTGATCGTCTTCATGAACATCACCATCCTCATCTCTTTTACGAGGTCCACTCTCCCGCACCCCGCTGTAATCCCTACTTGAACATGGTGCTTTATGCCACACATTATGATCCAATGATGTGTTGCCATCCTATGATGTTTTGAGTAGATACCCTTTGTCTTTGGGTTGATTGATGATCTAGATTCGTACGAGTTGTATGTTTTATTTTGGTGTTGTCCTATTGTGCCCACCGTGTCGCACAAGCGTGAGGGATTCCCACTGTAGGGTGTTGCAATACGTTCATGATTCACTTATAGTGGGTTTCTTGAGTGACAGAAGCATAAACCCGAGTAAGGGGGTTGTTGCGTATGGGATAAAGGGGACTTGATGCTTTAATGTTATGGTTGGGTTTACCTTAATGATCTTTAGTAGTTGTGGGTGCTTGCTAGAGTTCCAATCATAAGTGCATATGATCCAAGAAGAGAACGTATGTTAGCTTGTGCCTCTCCCTCATATGAAATTGCAATGACGACTATCAGTCTTGTTAACAATTGCCTAGGACAATTCCGCACACCGACACATCATTATTCCACGCTCGCTATTTATAATATTTAGTAATACATTCTAACTTTATGATAAAAGGACCTACTTTTATATTTTAAATCTCCGATACCATGCAAAGTTATCCTCTTCATACCCAGAACATAGTTTTATTTCTCGTTTCTAGTTACATTGCAAACAGCCGACTCGGATGAACTATTTGCGATGAGAAATTACAACATAGACAGTTAATACAGTTAGTTCTTGTGTGATGCCGTGTGTACAAAAAACTTTGAAAAATGCAAACTAGTTGCTTGCGGTGGCTAGGACTATCGCACACAATGCGTTTGCGAGTACTCGTGTGCGATGATTAGTAAGTTACAGGTACGCTTCCTTATGTTAACATGTGTGTGAATTTGCAATATGTACAGCTAATATGCAAATGCCTTCTGGACACCGGGATTGAATGGGAATCCAAATTTCCTTTGTCCTTCATCCATGAGTTTTTTTCTATGATGAACATAAAACCTGCTAATCACCGTGTTCAAATTTGACACTTTTCCAGGTTCATTTACAATATTTAGGGGATTATGTGCATTTTGTAGGCATTAATGCACATAATTCAAATTCAAACAATTGGTGCTTGAAAATGTGCACAAGAACGGTCTAGAAAAACCATTCTCGTGGTATTTAGTAATTTCTCAAGCCTTTTACAAGGAATGGGTAGAGATTTCAAGGGAATGTGTGGCAACAGTCAACCACAAACGCGTCATTTACTGGGTTATCAACTATAGAACAATGAAATACGTGCTTGAAAAACGTGACAACTGGCATGGTGCCATGGTATGGCCTCACCGTGCCCCGGTTAAAAGCTGAGAAGGTTTAATTTATGTCATCATGCATGCCCTTCATAAATCGAATCATCACCGGGGAACTTCAATGCTTTCGAGAGGGAAATCACCAAGACTGAAGGGGAATCCAAATTTTCGTCCTAGTTTGTCATTCAGTTTTTTCCAACGATCAACATACCACCTCAAATGGAACGTGTTCAAATTTGACATTTTTCCGGGCTCATTTACCAAATTTAGGGGATTATGTGTATTTTCTAGGCATTAATTATGCACATAATTCAAATTCGAACAATGGGTGCATGAAAAGGTGCACAAGAACGGTCTAGAAAATCATTCTCGTGCTATTTAGTAATTCTCATGCCTTTTAGAAGGAATGGGAAGATATTTCAAGGAAATGTGTGGTAATAGTCAACCATAAACACGTCGTTTACTGGGTTAACAACTATACAAAAATGAAATACATGCTTGGAAAACATGACGCCTGGTGTGGTGCCATGGTATGGCCTCACCGTGCCCTGGTAAAAATTTGAGAATGTTTTCCTTATGTCGTCATCCACGCCTTTCATAAATCTAACAATCACCGAGGAAGTTTCATGGTTTCGAGGGGGAAATCACCAAGATTGAAGGGGGATCCAAATTTCCTTTGTCCTTTGTCCATGAGTTTTTTTCTACGGTGAACATACACCCTCCAAATCACCGTGTTCAAATTTGGCACTTTTCTGGGTTCATTTGCCATATTTAGGGGATTATGTGCATCTACTAGGTATTAATGCACATTATTCGAGCTCAAACAATCGGTGCATGAAAGGGTGCACAAGAACGACCATGAAAACCATGCTCGTGCCATTTAGTAAATTCCCATGCCTTTTACAAGGAATAGACAGATATTTCGATGAAATGTTTGGCAATAGTCAACCACAAATGTTTGTTTGTTGGGTTTTCAACTATAGAAAAAATGAAATAAATGCTTGAAAAACATGACGCCTGGCATGGTGACATGTTATGACCTCACCATGCCCTGGTAAAAATTTGAGAAGGTTTGGCTTATGTCGTCATGCACGCCCTTCATAAATCGAACCATCTCCTAGGAAGTTCCATCCTTCCGAGAGGGAAATCACCAAGATTGAAGGGAAATCCAAATTTCCGTCCTAGTTTGTCATTCAGTTTTTTTCCAATGATCAACATACCGCCTCAAATGCAATGTGTTCAAATTTGACATTTTTCTGGGCTCATTTACCATATTTATGGGATTATGTGCATTTTATAGGCATTAATGCACATAATTCAAATTCGCATAATCGGTGCATGAAAAGGTGCACACGAATGGTCTGGAAAACCATGCTCGTGTTATTTAGTAATTCTCATGCCTTTTACAAGGAATGGGAAGATATTTCAAGGAAATGTGGGGTAATAGTCAACCATAAACGCGTCGTTTACTGGGTTAACAACTATACAAAAAATGAAATACATGGTTGGAAAACATGACGCCTGGCGTGGTGCCATGGTAGGGCCTCACCATGCCCTGGTAAAAATTGGATAATGTTTTCCTTATGTCGTGATGCATACCTTTCATAAATCGAACCATCACTGAGGAAGTTTCATGGTTCCGAGGGGGAAATCACCAAGATTGAAGGGGGATCCAAATTTCCTTTGTCCTTTGTCCACGAGTTTTTTTCTACAATGAACGTACACCCTACAAATCACCGTGTTCAAATTTGGCACTTTTCCAGGTTCATTTACCATATTTACGGGATTATGTGCATTTCCTAGGCATTAATGCACATAATTCAAGTTCAAACAATCGGTGCATGAAATGGTGCACAAGAACGGCCTGGAAAACCATGCTCGTGCCATTTAGTAAATTATCATGCCTTTTACAAGGAATGGACAGATATTTCGATGAATTGTGTGGCAATAGTCAACCACAAGCGTTTGTTTATTGGGTTTTCAACTATAGAAAAAGTGAAATAAATGCTTTAAAAACAAGACGTCTGGCATGGTGTGCCATGGTATGACCTTACCATGCCCTGGTAAAATTTTGAGAAGGTTTGGTTTATGTCATCATGCATGCCCTTCATAAATCGAACCATCACCAACGAAGTTCCACGCTTTCGAGAGGGAAATCACCAAGATTGAAGGGGAATCCAATTTTTCTTCGTTCTTTGCCCTGGAGTTTTTTTTTGTACGACGAACATACACCCTGCAAATCACTGTGTTCAAATTTGTCATTTTTCCGGGCTCATTTACCATATTTAGGGGATTATGTGCATTTTCTAGGCATTTAGCGCATATAAATCCAATCAAGCAACAGCTGCACGGGTGTGATGTGAGGGACGTGGATTGTCGTTCGATTGCGGCGCATCCTACGGTGCACACGCGTGATCCGCATGGGTGGGGTTCCGGCCAATCATAATGCAACACACAATAGGCTCAGCACACACTGTTTCCGGAAGCGACGAAGAGGAACCGTGTGCGATAATGAACGAGCAAAATTGTAAGGGAAGACAAATTTGTGTTGTCGTTTGTCGTTGAGCTCTTGAATACCACCGCACTATATGGCTGCCCGGTCCCTCTGTCCCAAAGCTCTCTCCAGGCGTCGTCCATGGCACCGCGGCACACAGTAACTGGTAAGGAAGCGATGGCATCCTGCAGCGTCGCGTTCCTCGCCGCCCGCGACCGCACACATGGTAAGGAAGAGATGGCATCTCGCCGCACCGAGATCATCGCCTCCGGGGGCCACACAGTTACATGGGCGGACTTTGAGGCTGCCATGGCCGAATGGGTGGTGGATCTAGAGGCGGCCAAAGCCGCACAGAAGGAGCAGAAAAGGCAGAAAGCGGTCAAGAAAAGAGAGTCCCACTGCCGCAAGAAAGAAGAGGCTGCACGCCGTGATGAGGAGAGCTCGGCAGAGATCAAAGCACAGTGGGCTGCCACCTACAAGGCCAGGGAGGAGAACGCCGGCGTCTGGCTAGCATGCCCCGATGGCAGCATGTGAGAAGTAGTTTAAGTTTGTAGTATTAGAGCAAATTACCGGTAGTAATTTAAGTTTGTAGTATTAACATACAATGTCGGTAAGAGCATCCTTTGAGGGCTTTGAGCATTGATTAGCATGTGTGCCCGTGTGCATTTTTTTGCGCTAATCATTAGAAGATCACAAAACACACGGTTTCTATGTCGTGCCCATCTGTGTTTTTTTGCATTAATAATCCATAAGTCAGTTACCTGTGCAATGTTTCCTAATAAACTAGGCGTACCATTGACCGAAAAATCAACTACATGTGTACATTTTTTGGAGACGGGATCTGCCAAATCTCAGTTCTCTCACACATGAGTGTTTACGCGCTTCGTCTATGTTGTGTGTTTCCCCCGCCCAAGTTTCAAGTTTCATAGTGAAATTTTCATTAGGCGCACGATTTCAGAATTTATTCCTCCAACCACATCCCCACCCATCAAATTTACTCAGTATCTCTCCCCCCATGCCTCCCCCTACCGGCATCTCAAACCACCACCCCCGCAACCACAGCTTCAACCACATCTACGTTCTGCTCGGATCTAGTCAGGTAACCCACCGATCTCTATCATGGCCCCGACCTGTTTGCTTAAATGGCTCCTGCGAAACATCATCATGTCTCCAAATCCCCACCGCCAGGAGCTGATGGCGGTCCATGGTGCGATGGCCGCTGTGCATGTTGACCCGGAGGAACACCTCGCCTCCGCCGCCAGCGACATGGTACAGGCTCTGGCCCAGATGAAGTGCCCCAGCGACTACCCCCTAGGATTTAACAGGTAAGATTTGACCAGCTAAATCTTACCAATACCACTTGTAATGGCTATGTTTTTTACGGCTGATGTATTAAGCATGTTCATGCCTTGTTTATTTCAGTACTACACACTGTGTGATGTTCATATATTACCGTGTCCAGCTCAATTTCACGAATACCAACAACAAACTTACAATACATGACTCAGGATATCACTAGAGATGCTGCTCATTTGCTATTTTTAGTGGATGCTAACCCTGTTATACTTAACATGCCTGTCCATGTACTTACGCGGAGTCATAACGGCTGATGTTGTTGTTTGCTGTCGAGGCTAGCTGCATCCCATGTCTTATAGTATTTCACATCATTTGTGCAATTGCAGTTTAACTTCTACCATTTACTGGTTACCCGTAGGTACACATGTCACTAGCACTGATACACGCTTCGACCCGGAGGAATAGCTTGCCTCCGCCGTCGCTGACTTTGGGTGGGATCTGGCCAAGATGAAGTGCCCCAGCAACTACCTCTCAAGACATACCAAGTATGTACTCACCAGTTCAATCTTACCAATACCAGTTGCAATTAATGGCTATGTTCTGTACGGTCGATGTATTAAGCAAGTTCTAGTAAACATGCTTAACACGTTTAGCTACTTTCCCAACCTTTTTATAGACATCTGGGCCATTCTCTGCTCTGGTAGCACCTGCCTTGTGATGTTTAACTATGCCAATTGCATTTTTATGAGTACCAGTTTCAATGGCTATTAAGCCTGTTGCAATTAATAGTTAAATATATTTTTGAATATTTGTATTTCAATGGCTATAAACTTACAAAACATGACTTAGGATGCTGTCAAGCCTGTTGCAATTAATAGTTGTATCCATTTTTAATTTGTCCCTTTGCTACCATGCTACTCTCCGCAATGAATATATACTAGAGATGCCGCCCATTTGCTATTTTTGGTGGATGCTAAACCTGTTGTACTTAACATGCCTATCCATGTACTTACGTAGGGTCATAACAACCAATGTTGTTGTTTGCCATCGAGGTTAGTTGCATCCCATGTCTTACAGTATTTCACATCATTTGTGCAATTGCAGTTTAACTTCTACCATTTACTGGTTGCCTGTAGGTACACATGTCAGTGGCACTGATCCACACTTCGACCAGGAGGAACAGCTTGCCTCTGCCGCCGCTGACTTTGGGCGGGCTCTAGCCAAGATGAAGTGCCCCAGCAACTAGCTCTTAGGACTTACCAAGTATGTACTCACCGGTTCAATCTTACCAATACCAGTTGCAATTAATGACTATGTTTTGTATGGTCGATGTATTAAGCATGTTGTAGTAAACATGCCTAACACGTTTTATCTATTTTCCCTACCTTTTTATAGACAACTGGGCCATTATCTAGTCTGGCAGCACCTGCCTTGTGATGTTTAACTCTGCCAATTGCATTTTTTATCAGTATCGGTTTCAATGGCCATTAAGCCTGTTGCAATTAATAGTTGTATCCATTTTTAAAGAGTTGTATTTCAATGGCTACAAACTTATAAAACATGAATTAGGATGCTGTTAAGCCTGTTGCAATTAATAGTTGTATCCATTTTTTAATCCGTCCGTTTGCTACCGTGCTACTCTTTCACAATGAAGATATCACTACAGATGCTGCCGTTTTATTACCATTTGCTATTTTTGGTGGATGTTAACCCTGTTGTAGTTAACATTGGCTTTCCATGTACTTACACAGGGCTACAATGGGCGATGTTGTTGTTTGCCGTCGAGGTTAGCTGCATCCCATGTCTTATACGCCATTTATTCCTAAATATAAGTATTTTTAGAGATTCAATATAGACTACATAAGGAGCAAAATGGGTGAATCTAGATTCTAATCTAAACTATATCTATAATTCTATATACATCTGTATGTAGTTCATATTGAAATCTCAAAAAAATTACTTGTACTTAGGAACATAGGTAGTTGTATTTTACATCATTTGTGCAATCTCAGTTTAGCTTCTAACATTTACTGGTTGCTTGTAGGTACATATATGAGCGGTACTAATCCACGCTTCGATCCCTTTTGCGTATGGGGCAATGAGATATTCATGAAAAAACGTCAAGTGAGGAAACTAAGAAAGATTGTTAGGCGAAAGAAACGGGTGATTCAAATTAAGCTCTTTATTTACACTTTGTCCAAGACAACAGTGAACTTTAGGATGGTAAGTAATGCGTTGCGTTTCCCCCTGCCCACAACAAGTTACTCTATTAGACCTCAGTATCTGATATTTTTCTCTTTTCAGTGGTTTTCGAAGCTATTTACTGATGATTACCTTGCAAGCTACATGAACGAAGTGGAGGCAACTAAGGTTAAAGTATATAATTCATGCTACCATGAAAATGCTCTAGAAGTCTTCCTGTAGGCGGTGAAGGATGGGCGGGCGATCGTCACAAGGGGTTGGACAAAAGTGGTTCGTGCCTATGGCATGCAGGAAGGCACATTATGGGCATTCCGCTTCTTCAACACCATCGTCAGTCAAAATGATTTACACTTGTCTCTTCACCTTTACCGCCTTTAAGTATTGCGGTTCATCATAGTTAATTGTTGCCTAATCCTGTAATTACTGAACATATTGTACTGGCAATTTTATTTATGGATTTTTTGTTGAACCATTCTGCTGAGAATTTGAATTGCATGTTCCATATTTCAAATTTTCCAATTCGGATAATAAATTATAGGCAAAAATAAAAATATACAGGAGCTAACAAAATAATGTGCACATGGTTAGAAAGAAAACAACGTGTGCGATGTAAAAAGAGAACAAATGGTCATGGAACTTTGCAAACAGTTCTGGCAGTAAAAGCGCTTGTGATGGATAGCCCAATGCCACATAGTTTTCTTCATCAAATCATGTGTGATGTAGTTGATAAAAGCAAATAATTAACCAAGGTAGAGCGTGTGTGATAGTTACACCTTTCACACACGAGCCTATATATAAAACTATGTGGGATGTACATAAAAACGGAAACATTTAGCGGGGATTAACTGTGTGGGATGTACTTGCGACCGGAAATAATTTCGCCTGTATAATTGTATTTTTTTAGCTCTACTGTACGTATTTCAGTATTTGAGCGCTCGCCGGTCACACACGACCTCATTTTGCTGAGCATGTGTGCCAGGAGGGCATATCCCCGACGGTTTTTGGGTCATGTGGGAAGGACCCCCCCCCCCTATCGCTGTCACTCACTTGGCGATGGTTCTGAACACCGTCGCGGAAAGGGGTTAAAAACCGTTTGTATAGCACCAACGCGTACCAATGAGTCTATGTGCTTCACCTATATCTTTTGAGCTAGGTAGTTTGCTCTAGTGCTTCACTTATATATTTTTAGAGCATGACAGTGGCTTTATTTTATAGAAATTGATGAACACTCATGCTTCACTTATATTATTTCGAGAGTCTCTAAATAGCATGGTAATTTTCTTAGGTTATGAATTCAGTCATAATATGTTGGGCATCCAAGAGGGATATAATAAAAACTTTCATATAAAGAGCATTGAATACTATGAGAAGTTTGATTCCTTGCATTTGTTTTGAGATATAAAGATGGTGATATTAAAGTCATGCTAGTGATTAATTGTGGATTGGCAGAAATACTTGTGTTAAAGTTTGTGATGCCTGTAGCATGCATGTATGGTGAACCGTTATGTGATGAAGTTGGAGCATGATTTATTCTTCGATTGTCTTCCTTATAAGTGGCAGTCGGCGACGAGCGATGGTCTTTTCCTACCAATATACCCCCCTAGGAGCATGCGTGTAGTACTTTGTTACGATAGCTAATAAATTTTTGCAATAAGTATGTGAGTTATTTATGACTAATGTTGACTCCATTGATTACATGCACTCTCACCCTTCCACCATTTCTAGCCTCTCTAGTACCACGCAACTTTTGCCGGTGCATTAAACCCACCATATAACTTCCTCAAAACAGCCACTACCTACCTATTATGGCATTTCCATAGCCATTCCGAGATATATTGTCATGTAACTTCCACCATTTCGTTTATTATGACACATGCCGTCATTGTCATATTACTTTGCATGATCGTAAGATATCTAGCATGATGTTTTCATGGTTTGTCCATTTTTTATGTCATTACTATGCTAGATCATTGCACATCTCGGTACACCATCGGATGCATTCATATAGAGTCATATTTTGTTCTAGTAACGAGTTGTAATTCTTGAGTCATAAG
This sequence comes from Triticum aestivum, assembly GCF_018294505.1. Classification (NCBI taxonomy): domain Eukaryota; kingdom Viridiplantae; phylum Streptophyta; class Magnoliopsida; order Poales; family Poaceae; genus Triticum; species Triticum aestivum. Next base: position 170,915,463 of record NC_057800.1, on the reverse strand, counting down.
TAAATAGAAGTCTGATGATCATCATTATTAGAGCATTGTCCCATGTGAGGAAAGGGTGATGGAAGCTGTGTTTCCCTCACAAGTCGGAATGAGTCTCCGGACTTTATAAAAAAATTAAAGAGGCCAAAGAAGCCCAAATAAAATAAAAGAGGACAAAGAAGCCCAAACTAAAAATGAGAGAAAAAGAGAGAAGGGACAAGGTTACTATCCTTTTCCACACTTGTGCTTCAAAGTAGCACCATGTTCTTCATGATAGAGAGTCTCCTATTTTGTCCCTTCCATATGCTAGTGGGAATTTTTCATTATAGAACTTGGCTTGTATATTCCAATCATGGGCTTCCTCAAATTGCCCTAGGTCTTCATGAGCAAGCAAGCTGGATGCACACCCACTTAGTTTTCTTTTGCGCTTTCATACACTTATAGCTCTAGTGCATCCGTTGCATGGTAACCCCTACTCGCTCACATTGATATATATCGATGGGCATCTCCATAGCGTGTTAATACACCTAGTTGATGTGAGACTTTCTCCTTCTATTTGTCTTCTCCACAACCACCATATTCTATTCCACCTATAGTGCTATATCCATGGCTCACACTCATGTCTTGCGTGAAAGTTGAAAAAGTTTGAGAACACCAAAAGTATGAAACAATTGCTTGGATTGTCATCGAGGTTGTGCATGATAACATACTTTGTGCCATGAAGATGGAGCATAGCCAGACTATATGATTTTGTAGGGATAACTTTCTTTTGGCATGTTATTTTGAGAAGACATGGTTGCTTTATTGGTATGCTTGAAGTATTATTGTTTTTATGTCAATATTAAACTTTTGTTTTGAATCTTATGGATCTGAAACTTCATGCCACAATAAATAAAATTACATGGATAAATATGTTAGGTAGCATTCCACATCAAAAAATTTGTTTTTATCATTTACCTACTCGAGGACGAGTAGAAATTAAGCTTGGGGATGCTTGATATGTCTCCAACATATATATTTTTTTATTGTTCCATGCTATTATATTATCTGTTTTGGATGTTTTATATGCATTAATATGCTATTTTATATTATTTTCGGGACTAACCTATTAACCTAGAGCCAGTGACAGTTTCTGTTTTTTCCTTGTTTTTGAGTTTTAGATAAAAGGAATACCAAATGAAGTCCAAATGGAATAAAACTTTTGCGATGATTTTTCTTGGACTAGAAGACCCCATAGGACTTGGAGAGGGGCCATAAGGTTCCCGAGGAGGACGCAAGCCTGCTAGGCGCGCCCTAGGGGGCGCCTTGAGGGCTTGTGGGCCCCTCGGGAGTCCTCCAACCCTAATCTTTGCACTATAAATTCCAAAGTATTCCCCCAACATCAGGAGCATCCACCAAAATACTTTTCTGCCGTTGCAAGTCTCTGTTCTCGTGAGATCCCATCTTGGGGCCTTTTCTGGCACCCTACCGGAGGGGGATTCGATCACAGAGGGCCTCTACATAAACCTTGCTGCCCTTCAGATGAAGCGTCAGTTGTTTACCACAGACCTACGGGTCCATAGCTAGTAGCTAGATGGCTTCTTCTCTCTCTTTGATCTTCAATACAATGTTCTCCTCGATGTTCTTGGAGTTCTATCCGATGTAATATTCTTTTGCGGTGTGTTTGTCGAGATGCGATGAATTGTGGATTTATGATCAGATTATCTACGAATATTATTTGGGTGTTCTCTGAACTCTTTTATGCATGATTAAATATCTTTATATTTCTCTTCGAATTATCGGTATGGTTTGGCCAACTAGATTGGTTTTTCTTACAATGGGAGAGGTGCTTAGTTTTGGGTTCAATCTTGCGGTGTCCTCACCCAGTGGCATAGTAGGTGAAAGGATCGATATGGTTAACTAGAGGGGGGTGAATAGGCAACTACCAAATTTTAGCTTTTCTTAAGAAATTAGGTTTAGCAACAAAAAAGTTGTCTAGCTGTGCAACTAGGTGAACAACCTATATGATGCAAAAAACAACAACAATGAGTGCAAGCAAAGGATACAACACAATAACAGCTTACACAAAGTAAAGGGAAGAGATAACCACAAGTGGAGACGGTGGAGACGAGGATGTGTTACCGAAGTTCCTTCCCTTTGGGGGAATACGTCTCCATTGGAGCTGTGTGGAGGCACAATGCTCCCCAAGAAGTCACTAGGGCCACAGTATTCTCCTCACGCCCTCACACAATGCGAGATGCCGTGATTCCACAAGTGGTGCCCTTGAAGGTGGCGACCGAACCTTTACAAATAAGGTTGGGGCTATCTCCACAACTTGATTGGAGGCTCCCAACGATACCACGGAGCTTCGCCACAATGGAATGTGGCTCCGAGGTGACCTCAATTGTCTAGGGTTCTCAAACACCCAAGAGTAACAAGATCCGCAAGGGATTAGTGGGGGAATCAAATTTCTCTTGGTGGAAGTGTAGATCTGGGCCTTCTCAACCAATCCCTAGAAAATCAACAAGTTTGATTGACCAGGGAGAGACATCGGGCGAAAGTGAGATTTGGAGAAATGATGGAGCTTGGGGGAAAAGAGGTAGGTCTTCTTGGGGAAGAAGACCCCCTTTTATAGTGGGGAAGACAATCCAACCGTTATCCCCACTTCAGCCCGCACGGAGTGGTACTACCGCTCAGGGGAGCGGTACTACCATTGCCTGCAGCGGTACTACCATGAACCCCAGCGGTACTACCGCGGAGACTCTGAGGAGAAGCCTCAGAGGGGGAAGGGGCAGGAGAGTGAGTGCACGGGCGGCACTAGCAGCGGTGGTAGGTGCGGTACTAATACGTCTCCAACGTATCTATAATTTTTTATTGTTCCATGCTGTTATATTATCATTCTTGGATGTTTTACAATCATTTTATGTCAACTTTATATCATTTTTTGGGACTAACCTATTGACATAGTGACCAGTGCCAGTTGCTGTTTTTGCTTGTTTTTTTACTTCACAGAAAATCAATACCAAACGAAGTCTAAACGCAGCGAAACTTTTTGGAGTTTTTTTCTGGACCATAAGACACCTGTTGGGCCAAAGAAGTACCAGAGTGGGGCTCCGAGGGGAGCACAACCCACCAGGGCACGCCTGGGGGCCCAGGCACACCCAGGTGGGTTGTGCCCACCTCGGTGGCCTCCCACACCGCCTCTTTGCTCTATAAATACCCCCATATTCCAGAAACCCTAGGGGAGTCGACGAAAATCAATTCCAGCCGCCGCAAGTTCTAGAAGCACCAGATCTAATCTAGAGACCATCACGGAGGAGTTCATCATCCTCATTGGTGCCTCTCTGATGATGCATGAGTAGTTCAGTGTAGACCTACATGTCCATAGTTAGTAGCTAGATGGCTTCCTCTCTCTCTCTCTCTCTCTCTTGATTCTCAATACAATGGTCTCTTGGAGATCTATTTGATGTAACTCTTTTTGTGGTGTGTTTGTTGGGATCCGATGAACTTTGAGTCTATGGTCAGATATATGTTTTTATCCATAAAAGTTACTTGTGTCTTCTGATCTCTTATATGCATGATTACTTATAGCCTCGTATTTCTTCTTCGAATCTTTGGTTTAGTTAGGCTGACTAGATCATTTTTTCTTACCATGGGAAGAGGTGCTTTGTGATGGGTTCGATCTTACGGTGCTTGAACCCAGTGACAGAAGGGGAACCGACACCTATGTATCGTCGCTATTAAGGATAACAAGATGGGGTCTATTTCTACATAAATAGATCTTATCTACATCACGTCATCATTCTTATTGCATTACTCCATTTCTCCATGAACTTAATACACTAGATGCATATTGGATAGCGGTCGATGTGTGGAGTAATAGTAGTAGATGCAGGCAGGAGTCGGTCTATTAATCTTGACGTGATGCCTATATAATGATCATTGCCTGGATATCATCATGATTATTTGAAGTTCTATCAATTGCCCAACGGTAATTTGTTTACCCAGCGTATGCTATTTTTCTCGAGAGAAGCCACTAGTGAAATCTACGGCCCCCGGGTCTTCTTTATTATATTTGCCTTTGTGATCTATTTTTATTTGCTTTTATTTTCAGATATATTAATCCAAAAATACAAAAATACCTTTCTGCAATTTATTATTATTTATTTTATCTCGCATTTCCGCAAGATCTATTGATCCAATCTACTACAATTTTACCTATCGTTTTACCCGTGAGGGATTAACAACCCCTCTCTTACATCGGGTTGCAAGTATTTGTTCTTTGTGTGCAGGAGCCGTTTACGTGGTGTTGCATGGTTCTCCTACTGGTTCGATAACCTTGGTCTCATCACTGAGGGAAATACCTACCGTAGTTGTGCTGCACTATCCCTTCCTCTTTGGGGAAATACTGACCTAGTTCAAGCCGCATCAAAAGGAATTTCTGGCGCCGTTGTCGGGGAGACATCATCAACACCTACCAGGTTCCTAATCAAAAATATCATCTCCTTGCAATTTACATTATTTGTCATTTTCCTCTCATTTTCATCTCCCCCACTTCACAAAAAATTCTTTTTTTATTCACCCTCTTTTTTGTTCGTCATTTTCTCGTCAGATCTGTTTTCGTGTGCAATCTTGTTTGCTATCTTTGCGTGTGTTGCCATGTGTCTTCTATTTGCTTGCATCTTTGCTTGCTAAAAAATTATTGATACGGATCCTCATCCACTTGCTAATCTTTCCAAAAAATCCAATTATGAGGAACCAATTGTCAGTGAATTGAGTTCACTAGATTATCTTTATGTAGTTTTGCTTGAGATCTATGAATCTAAAAATTGTGATGAAGTGTTAAACGGATAAATTTATAAATTGATTCATGATAGCTCCTTGAATGAAAAGCATGATTGCAATGATGTTATTATGAATTCTATTAATGTCAATTGTGTTAATTATGTGCAAAACCCCAAGCTTGGGGATGCTAATTTTGATATGTCCACTACTTATTGTAATGATCATGATTGGGGCGATTCTTCTGATGATCTTGAAAATTTTATTTAAGCCTCATGATGAATATGAAATTGATAATAATGTTTGCAATAATATTTTAAGTGTGTTTGGAAGAGCGCCAACTCTAGGTAAAAATAATCCCACATATTTGGAGAGTGTTCAATCTTATGTAATTTTTGACAAAAGTGTGTTCGTAGAGGTCATGACTTTATTTGATGATAATCCCACTATTTTGGAAGAGTGTAAACTTTGCATGGATGTGAATCATGAAGAGAATATTTTACATGATAGTTATATTATAGAATTTCAATATGATCCCACGTGTAATTATTATGAGAGAGGAAAATATGGTTGTAGAAATTTTCATGTTACTAGATTACCTCTCGTTATGTTGAGATTGCCAATGTTTTATTCCTTTTCTTTGCATATGCTAGTTTTTTCTTGCCATGATAATTTGTTTTCTTATAAAATGCATATGCATAGGAAGTATTATAGACTTAAATATGTTTTCCACATGTTTCATGATGCTCTCTTTGTGTTTCAATTATTATCTTTCGTGTGAGCATCGTTGAAATTTTATGCCTAGCTAGGGGCGTAAAACAATAGCGCTTGTTGGGAGGCAACGCAATGAATATTTTTTTGTCTTTTTCCTTCTATTCTTGAGTGTTTGCACAATTATGCTACTGCTACGATTGTGTTTTCTATGTTTTAATTAGTGTTTGTGCCAAGCAAAGCCTTTGGGATCATGTTGGCTGATAGTTGCTTTGATCTTGTTGGAAAATAGAAACTTTTGCGTCCAGTAAAATAATTTTTAAAAATCACAGAACTGACGAAAAATTCTGAATTTTCCACAATATATTGATATACAAATTTCCTACGTTTTCCTAGTTTTCAGAATTTTTGGAGTTACAGAAGTATCGAAAGTTTTCAGATTGCTACAAACTGTTTTGTTTTTGACAGATTTTGTTTTCTTTGCGTTGTGTGCTTATTTTGATTAATCTATAGACTCTTTCAGGGGTTTGAGTCATAGAAAAGTTTGAATAAGTAGATATAATGCAAAAATAAAATATGAATGGGTTTGCAATAGTACTTATAGTAGTGATTTGCTTTCTTATACTAACGGATCTCATGAAGGTTTTGTTGAGTTTTGTGTGATTGAAGTTTTCAAGTTTTGGGTGAGATCAAGATGGATGAAGGAATAAGGAGTAAGAAGATCCTAAGTTTGGGGATGCTCATGGCATCCCTAGCTATTATCTAAATAGAAGCAAGCAACTAAGCTTGGGGATGCCCGAGTGGCATCCCCTCTTTCTTCTAACGACCATCGGTATTCTACTTGGAGGTATATTTTTATTCGTCACATATCATGAGTTTTGCTTGGAGCGTATTGTATGATATGAGTCTTTGCTTGTTTTGCTTTTTATTTTGTGTCATGAATCCTTGCTGGACACACATATTTGAGAGAGCCAAAATAATGTTATGACTTGTCAGAATTGCTCTCTATGCTTCACTTAAATCTTTATGAGCTATGGAATTGCTCTAGTGCTACACTTATATCTTTTTTAGCACAGTGTGCTTCATTATTTTTGAATAAATACTCTCATGCTTCACTTATATTTATTTGAGAGTTAGTAATTCTTTTAAGAAATTCTCTCATGCTTCACTTAAATTATTTTGAGAGAAGAAAATTTTTATGCTCTTGTTCTTCACTTAGATTTGTTTGAGCTATCAAAAGCAACATATGAAATTAGTCCCAAAGTGATAGATATTCAAGAGGGATATAATAAAAACTTTCATGAAGATCATTGGACAAAATAAACTTGATTACTTGTAATAGTTTTGCGATATGTTGATAAAATATGTGAGTCATGTTGATGAGTAATTATGCTTTAGTAAGAATATTGGTGTTAAGGTTTGTGATTCCCTATGCAAGCACAAAAGTCAATAGTTATGCAATGAAACTACATCCTACTTATGGTGCATTATTCAGTGTTAGTTATGCCTAATGCTCGCTTATGAGATTTTTCGTTTCTTGGTTGGATGCTTCTCAATCTTTTGCTAGCCTTCGCTTGCACTAAGTATGATCACTACTTGTGCATCCAAAATCCTAAAACCAGTTTTGCCATATGAGTCCACTATACCTACCTATATGTGGTATTCTTTCGCCGATCTAAGAAAATTTGTATGTGCCATCTCTAATTTTCAAAATAAATTTCTCTTTTGTGTGCTCGTACCTCTCATGAAACGGTAGGGGGTGGCTGGCATTTTTCCATACTAGATGTGTTATTCTCAAGATGAGTGTTTATTCACTTGTCATTACACGAGAGTACGTCAAAGGTATTAGGGATTCCCAATCCCAAAATGAAAAATGAATTTACTTTATGTTGTCAAATAATAAATTCCTTGGAAAGTGTTGGTATGGACGACACCCGTGGATTCGGTTAGCCGTGGAATGTGAAAGTATGGCAGAAAAAGGAATAAACTTTATTTTCTGTTTGGGAACCGCCTATGATATATCTAGCATGGAAAGTAGTGGGAACTACTCGATCATTTTCGTTCACGGGAAAAGCATGCAACCCAAAATATTTTTATCTCTACTTTTTTGCTTTGAGCTCGGGCACCTCTACTAATCCCTACTTCCCTCTGCAAAGGGCCTTTCTATTTACTTTATGCAATTTCTATTTTTATTCGAGTCCCCGTCTTCTCTTATAAAGCACCAACTAAGGGGCACTATGATCGTACTTGAGCATTGGGTGTAGGTAATATGTGAGTGTGTTTCATGAATGGATCAATGATTGAGCATAATGGGCTAGGGATAACTTGCTTTAGTGTTGATATTTTGAAAGACATGGTTGCTTGCTGATATGCTTGAGTATTGAAATCTTCATGTCAAAACTAGACTATTGCTTTGAATCACATAAAAGTCCAAATGTCTGTGCTAAAAAGAAAAGAATATGTGATGAACATATTAGGTAGCATTCCACATCAAAAATTCTGTTTTTATCATTTACCTACTCGGGGACGATCAAGAATTAAGCTTGGGGATGCTGACACGTCTCCAATGTATCTATAACTTTTGATTGTTCCATGTTGTTATATTATAATTCTTGGCTATTTTACAATCATTTTATAGAAACTTTATATCATTCTTTGGGACTAACCTATTGACATAGTGCCCAGTGCTAGTTGTTGTTTTTTTCTTGCTTTTTACTTCGAAGAAAATCAATACCAAACGGAGTCCAAACGCAACGAAACTTTTTGGAGATTTTTCCTGGACCAGAAGACACCTGTTGAGCCAAAGAAGTACAGGAGGGGCTCCGACGGGAGCACAACCCATTAGGGCGCGCCTGGGGGCCCAGGCGCGCCAAGGTGGGTTGTGCCCACCTCGGTAGCCTCCCGCACCGCCTCTTTGCTCTATAAATACCACAATATTATAGAAACCCTTGGGGAGTCAACGAAAATCAATTCCAGGCGCTGCAAGTTCCAGAACCACCAGATCCAATCTAGACACCATCACAGAGGGGTTCATCATCCTCATTGGTGCCTCTTTGATGATGCGTGAGTAGTTCAGTGTAGACCTACGGGTCCGTAGTTAGTAGCTAGATGGCTTCCTCTCTCTCTTTTGATTCTCAATACAATGGTCTCTTGGAGATCTATTTTATGTAACTCTTTTTGCGGTGTGTTTGTTGGGATCCGATGAACTTTGAGTTTATGACCAGATCTATGTTTTTATCCATGAAAGTTATTTGAGTCTTTTGATCTCTTATATGCATGATTACTTATAGCCTCGTATTTCTTCTTCGAATATTTGGTTTAGTCAGGCCAACTAGATTGATTTTTCTTGCCATGGGAAGAGGTGCTTTGTGATGGGTTCGATCTTACGGTGCTTGATCCCAGTGACAGAAGGGGAACCAACACGTATGTATCATTGCTATTAAGGATAACAACATGTTGTCTATTTCTATGTAAATAGATCTTGTCTACATCATGTCATCATTCTTATTGCATTACTCCATTTCTCCATGAACTTAATACACTAGATGCATGTTGGATAGCGGTTGGTGTGTGGAGTAACTGTAGTAGATGCAGGCAGGAGTTGGTATACTAATTTTGGACATGATGCCTATATAATGATCATTTCCTGGATATCGTCATGAGTATTTGAAGTTCTATCAATTGCCCAACAGTAATTTTTTCACCCACTGCTATTTTTCTCGAGAGAAGCCACTAGTGAAATCTACAACCCCCGGATCTCTTCTTTATTATACTCCCTCCGTCCCAAAATTCTTGTCTTAGATTTGTCTAAATACGGATGTATCAAGTCACATTTTAGTATTAGGTACATCCGTATCTAGACAAATTTAAGACAAGAATTTTGGGACGGAGGGAGTATTTGCCTTTGCAATCTGTTTTTATTTGCTTTTATTTTTAGATCTATTAATCCAAAAATACAAAAATACCTTGCTGCAATTTATTATTATTTATTTTATCTCCTGTTCCCGCGAGATCTATTTATCCAATCTACTACAATTTTACATATCTTTTTATTCGTGAGGGATTGACAACCCCTCTCTTACGTCGGGTTGCAAGTATTTGTTCTTTGTGTCCAGGAGCCGTTTACGTGGTGCTGCATGGTTCTCCTACCGGTTCGATAACCTTGGTCTCATCACTGAGGGAAATACCTACCGTAGCTGTTCTACATCATCCCTTCCTCTTTGGGGAAATACCGACGTGGTTCAAGACGCATCAGGTACTACCGCTCGCGAGCGGTACTACCACCCCTACTGCCGCTGCTATTACCGCTGAACCCGACTCGAGACATGCGGGTATTGAGTCAAGGCGGTACCAGCACGGAGCCAGAGTTGTACTACCCTTTATGGCCATGGGCAGTACTACCGCCTGTGTCTATAAGCGGTACTTCCGCTCTAGCCCAGTGATACTACCGTTGGCGCCTCTCTTATGCCACTTCTGCGATAAAGGTAAACTCCAAGAGCGAGGGATGGAGCTGGGATGCGAAAGATATGTGTACGTGAGATTCCACCCTAGCCATTCTGATGCGTAACCCCTCTTGATAGTACGGTGTCTCCTATGACTCAAGTCCACCAAAACCAAAATGAAAGAGACTACACCGTCTTCACCTTGAGCCCCGAGGGGAAAGAATCGTCTTGTGCCAATGAATGAGTATTTGAAATGCTCAATGCACACGATTATTCCACAAATGCATTGTCATCAATCACCAAAACCACTTAGAGAGATACATGCCCAAACAATCTCCCCCTTTTGGTGGATTGATGACAACACAGTATTTGCATAAATATATGACAAGAAAATAAGCGAACCCCAGAGACTACAAAATATAGACGGGCTCCCCCTAGATGTGTGCACTTAATTAGGAGTGCCTTTGGAATGCAAAGTACACACATTAGGATCAACACTCCCCCTATATTTTATAGCCTGGCAACACTTGCATCTATGATAAGAGAGATATAAGCTAGGATGCAAGGGTGTAGTAAGTGAGCAAAGTATAACCATAAGATAAGCATGCAACTCACATACTACAAAAGTACTTAGACACACACAAGATAATCATAAGATAGGGTAGCATATGTATCACACCATATGACAAGGTAACCTGGTCTCATAAGCACAAACCAAACCAAAGCAAACTAAGCAAATGAACAATTAAAGAGTTTGTGAGAGAGAAAGACACGGCAAATAAGACACACCCACAACTCGACAAATCCCTAAACTCTCTCCCCCTTTGGCATCGAGACACCAAAAGGGCAAAGAGTACTGCTACAGTCACAGGTGATAGCAGCACTGGAGGTCTCCATCATCACAACCCCGCCTGGTCTCCAGCGTCTCTATCATCAGCAGGGGGCTGCTCAGACTCTGAATTTGTCCAGGGGCAGTGCTGAGAAATCCACTCCTCTTCATCAGACCCATTGTTGACTGCAGCACCGAGCTGACACATGAGCTCCTTGTGATGACTCCTTGACTTCTTCTCAGACACATGAGCCATATACTGCCCATGAGACTCCATGCAGAAAAGCTTCTTCATCTTGCGCTTGAGATTCTTTTCCCATGAGGGCTCCACTCTAGAGGGATCATAGTCCTCATCATCCTCAGCCTCAGCCTCAACCTCGTCAGCACCTGACGGAATCCCAGTACTTTGGAATAGGAGCGCCCCAGTGCTCCTTCTGTCTCAGACGCTTAATCTCGTGAGAGATCATGTCACCAGTCTCCAGCAAGACACTAGGATAAGTGTGTGCCCATGCCTTCTCAATGAGCAACATGAGGTAGGGGGCATAGATGGGGCACTTGTGCTCAGTGATGGCAGAGAGGAGCTCTGACCACATGACATGAGAAATATCCAAGGACTCTCTTCTGTTGTTGTCGTTCTCATGCTGGCAAAACAGTAACATATCCACAAGGTACGAATGGACCATATCCAAGTTCCCAATGCAAGGAAACAAAGTTTCTTTGAAGATGCGATGAAGGATGTCCAGAAAAGGAAACAGCTCATAGGTCTTCTTCTCCATCATGGGGTGAATCTTCATAGTGTTGTAAGGCCAAGGAGCTTGCTTCTAAGTAGAAGTGTCATTCTTGTGAGGATGAAAGCCAACCGGGTTGTCAAGTCCTTGGTCTTCAACACCCAACAATTCCATGAACGCCTTCCATTTGACTGAGAGAAGTCTGCCATTTGTCATCCAAGTCAAAGTTCTTTCCTCGTCAGTGCCAAGATGGATCGTGTCATAAAACTGAGCCACCATGTCCGCATCAAAATCCTTGTTGAACTCCATGAGCTTGAGATTTCCAACTGAGCACACATATCCAGTGCCTCGCCAAAGTAGGCACGATCCTTCTCCATAAACACAATATCGATGGAGTGCACATCAACATAGAGGTTCTTCTTTGCTTTGAGCACATCAAAGTAGGCAGACCACTGAAACCAGTTCCAGAAAGGACAATTGACAAGAGCTAGATATTGATTTTGATCATAGGGGTTGCAGCGACAAGCGGCACATAATTCCTTAGTAGTCATCTCTGTCACAGACTTGGGCTTCGTCTTGGTTTTCTTTGCAACACTCTTGGAGGGTGGCTTGGGCTGAGTTGGAGGAACACTTGAAGAAGCAGCCGCTATCCCAGACGTGCGATAGCACTCTGATCCTCCAGGATGCCCGGGGTTGACACGACAAACAGGGTGCTCCAAAGGGCCATCACCTAGAACCAAACACATAGACAAAGAAGGCAAAAATAGGAAACAAGCATAAGCTAGCAGAAAAAGCAACAAAGATCAAATGATGGTATGAGAAAGATGGAGGTTGGCATCCCAGCGGTAGTACCATGACCAAGCAGCGGTTGTACCGCCTACCGCCTCCAAGCAGTAGTGCCACTCCAGGAGATCGGTAGTACCGCTCGAGGCAGAGGATGGCGGTTTGAATACTGCCGCGGCCAAATCCGGTACTGCCAGGGGTGCCAAATTCAAAAATACTCATACCAAACTTCAAACCAACTAGTCTAGCAGCCTTCAACATCCTACTCAAGCCTCAATTTGGCCAAAAATTGATAAATTCTAAGACTATTGCCCCAAAATCCTAGATATGAACACAAGAAGCAACAAGGAGAAGAACAAGGGCAATACCAGCATCCATGGCAAGAGGAAGGGGTGGGGATCGATTCCACCGATTGGAAATGCGAAGGACGGCCCAGCGGCGAGCTCTCATGGCGTGTTCGTCGCTGGAGCAAGAGAGCAACAGGCGGGGTGAGTCTAATGGGTATGGGGGAGAAAAGAAACTCCCCTGCCCGACATACCCCCCCCCCCAGTCCCGGCCCACAACCCAGTCCCGCCCCGCAGCGGTAGTACCGCTCGGGTGGGCGGTAGTACCGCTTGATGCCATTAAGCGATAGTGCCGCCCGTCCTTAGCGGTGGTACCGCCCAGCAAGAAACTCGACAAAACAGACGATAAAAAGGCTTAGCTCCAACAAAAATAAACACCAAGTCGAGCCGTGGGGCAACTTCAAAAGCAAAGCACAACCAAAGACAAAGATGCACCCACGGAGAGACTAGAAACAAAACCCACGCCAAACACAAACAAACCAATTGGAGAAAAGGAAGACCACACAACTCTCAAAGGGAGGGCAGTGGCCGAGGCCACCTATGTTTGAGTCAAGTGGTATGGCACCACAAAGATTTTAACCTTGGGCCCATCACCAAGACTCATCTTTGAAGCACAAGTACCATCAAAATGGCTAACGTGAAAGACGTGATCGATTTATGCATAATGGGAGTGAGGGAGAGTTCATTGAGAGAACAACACCCCCCCCCTGTGTCCATGCCTACATCTAGAACAAGATATAAAGATGAGTGTGGTGGGGTGTGCCTAGATTCAAGCCATATTGCTCAAATCAATGATATTTAGCTCATGACTTAACTCGCGAAATCTTGCTTCATCTAGAGGTTTGGTGAAGATATTCGGAAGTTTCTCTTGAGTGTTGATGTAGATGATATCAATATTTCCCCGCTTGATGTGGTCTCTAATGAAATGATGACAAATCTCAATATGCTTCATCTTGCTATGTTGCACCGGATTGTGAGAAATCTTGATAGCACTTTCATTATCACATAGAAGAGGCACTTTGTCACAAGTGACACCATAATCCTTTAAAGTTTGCCTCATCCAAATTGTGCACAACAACTTGTGGCGGCTACATATTCGGCCTCCGTGGACGAGAGAGAGACACAATTTTGCTTCTTTGAAGACTGACTTATCAAAGAGAGACCAAGGAATTGGCACCCTCCGGAAGTTGACATCCCATCCACACAATCTCCCGCCTAATCCGAATCCGAGTAACCCATAAGATCAAAGCTTGCTCCTTTGGGGTACCATAAGCCAAAGTTTGGGGTATGAACCAAATATCGAAAGATTCGCTTGACCACCACAAAGTGAGTTTCCTTAGGTGCGGCTTGAAACCGTGCATAAATTCCCACACTCAACATGATATCCGGTCTAGATTCACAAAGTTAAAGCAAGGATCTAATCATGCAACGATATACCTTTTGATCCACCGCTTTACCATTGGGATCATTGTCAAGCTTGCATTTGGTGGGCATTGGAAACTTGACCGGCTTGACGCCATCTATCTTGAATCTCTTGAGCATGTCCTGGGTATATTTGGCTTGGTTGATGAAAGTTCCTTCTCTTCTTTGCTTGACTTTGAATCCAAGAAAGAACTTCAACTCTCCCATCATAGACATCTCAAACTTCTCGGTCATTAGTGCGGCAAACTCATCATTGAAAGATTTGTTAGGAGAACCAAAAATAATATCATCAACGTATAGTTGGCATATGAACAGATCCCCTTTGACCCTCTTAGTAAAAAGAGTGGGATCGATTTTCCCAATTTCAAACCCACGATCTTGAAACAACTCGGTAAGGTGCTCATACCACGCACATGGGGCTTGCTTAAGGCCATAGAGTGCCTTTTTGAGTTTGTATACATGAGTGGGGAACATGGGATCCTCAAATCCGGAAGGTTGTTTGACATACACCAACTCATTCAAAGGACCGATAAGAAATGCAATTTTCACATCCATTTGTTACAATTTAAAGTCATGATGAGATGCATATGCAAGCAACATGCGAATAGATTCAAGACAAGCAACGGGGGCAAAGGTTTCACCATAGTCGATACCCTCGACTTGGGAGTAGCCATGTGCCACCAATCTTTCCTTGTTTAGAACAACCACACCATTTGCATCTTGCTTTTTATTGAAGATCCATTTGGTTCCAATTACATTATGTTCCTCCATTGGCCTTGGCACTAATTCCCAAACTTGATTGCGCTCGAAGTTGATGAGTTCATCGTGCATAGCTTCAAGCCAATCCTCATCATCAAGCGCCTCATGTACCTTTTGGGGTTCAACACACGAAACAAATGTGTGATGCTCACAAAAGTTTTGACAATTGTTTATGAGTAGTTACCCCTTTTCTCAAGCTTCCAAGCACAATCTCCATGACATGTTGTTGATGCTTGAGCTTGGAAGCCACCTTAGCAGAACAACGCTCCAAAATTTCCTCGGTGGGAATTTGAGGATCATCTTGCACATCTTGAACACCGTCTTGAGTTTGCTCTTGATCTTGAGAACCATCTTGAGCTTTCTCTTGACCTTGAGTTTGCTCTTGATCTTGAGGGCTCTCGGTGGCATGAACTTGATCTTAGGCATCATTTGGTGCATCACCATATCCATGGAGTTGATCTTGCCCTTGATCTTGTTCATATGGTTGAGGGCCTTCATTTTGTTCTTCGGAAGCGTGTGGGTCTAGCGTAGGTGATGGATCCACATGAGTAGAGCATTGTCCTTCTCCTTCGGCCACAAGGGGTTCCTCAATGGGGAGTATTTCACCAATCTCCATTCTTCTTATGGCTTGAGGAGGAATTTCATCACCTACATCACAAAGACCAGTTTGCTCCACTTGGGAGCCGTTATTTTCATCAAACTCCATGTTATACGTCTCCTCAATGAGTCTGGTGGACTTGTTGAGAACATGGTAAGCATGAGAGTTTGTGGCATGACCAACAAATATGCCCTCTTGAGCTCTAGGTTCGAATTTAGACAAACGAACACCTTTCTTGAGAATGAAACACTGACAACCGAACACCCAGAAGTAATTCAGGTTGGGCTTGTTGCCGGTAAGTATCTCATATGGAGTCTTGTTCAAGCCTTTGCGAAGGTAGATCCTATTGGATGCATGGATGCGGTGTAGGTGGCTTCGGCCCAAAAGTTGTACAGAGATTTGAATTCCGCCATCATGGTCCTTGCCGCGTCCATCAACGTCTGATTCTTCCTCTCCGCCACACCATTTTGTTGAGGGGTATAGGGTGCGGCATATTGATGCTTGATCCCCTCGTCACTAAGAAACTCATCCAAGGTGTAGTTCTTGAACTCGATGCCATTGTCACTTCTAATCATCAAGATCTTTGCTTCATGTTGACGTTGAGCTTCATTTGCAAAGTTGATGACGGTTTGTTGAGTATCACTCTTCCTTTTGAAGAAATAAACCCATGTATATATTGAGTAGTCATCCACAATCACCAAGCAATAATTTCTTCCACCAAGACTATCAAAGGATGGAGGTCCAAAGAGATCCATGTGAAGGAGCTCCAAGGGCCTCTTCGAGTAGATGATAGTCATGGGTCGGTGAGCCGTTTCATGAAGCTTTCCTTCGATACAAGCAGTGCAAGCATGGTCTTTGGCAAAACTCACATTTGTTAGTCCACGGACATGGTCCCCTTTGAGGAGACTTTGCAAAGATCTCATATTGACATGGGCTAGTAGGCGATGCCAAAGCCATCCCACATCAACTTTAGCCATTAGGCAAGTCGCGATCTTAGTGAGTCGCTCTGAAAAGTTCACCACATAGAGACCGTTCTCGACATGCCCAACAAAGGCTACTTTAAGAGTCTTGCTCCACAAAATGGCCACGGTATCAAGATCAAAGAATGTTGCAAAGCCCATAAGTGCAAGTTGACGAACGGAAGGTAAATTGTATGCAAGGGACTCAACAAGCATGACCTTCTCAATAGATAAATCTTGAGAGATGACCACCTTGCCAAGTCCAAATACCTTAGAAGTTGAGGCATCACCAAATTGGACATGGGTGGGCATAAATGGAATTGTATGCACATCCACCACCAAGTCCTTGCTCCCGGTCATATGATTTGTTGCTCCACTATCGAGCAACCATGACACTCCACCGGAAGCAAACTCCTACAAGAGATCAATGCTTGGACTTAGGTACCCATTTTTTGAATGGCTCCTTTGATGTTAGCAACAAGGGTCTTAGGAACCCAAATAGACCTTTCAATGTACTCATAAGAAGAATCAACAAATTTGGCATGAACATGCCCATCACTAGCATGACACAAAACATAAGAGGGGTTAAAGTCACCGGCTTTGTTGCTAGGGGTGGTTTTGCCCTTCTTGCCATTACCACCCACTTCCTTGGTCTTGTTTTTCTCATGAGCACCCGCACTCGCCTTGACAAAGGTGCCATTGAGCGGGAGAGGTTGCTTGGTATTGTTCGTCTTCTTCTTTGACTTGGGTACAAACCCAAGTCCCTCCTTTCCTACAACTTCCTTTTGATTTCTCAAGAGGTCATTGAGGTTCTTCTCGCCTTGTATGCAAGTCACAAGGCCCTTCTCAAGTTGTTCTTTCATCTTAGCATTTTCCTCCACAAGATGAACATGCTCACAACAAGGGTTAGTAGCATGGGCATTATAAATTAGAATGAAAGGAGGGAAAGTGGAAATCTCCTTAGTTAGTTTCACTTGGAGTTGATCATGAGACTCCTTGAGAGAAGCATGAGCACCCTTTAAGACCTTGCGAGCCTTGTCAAGTGTATCAGACTCTTCCTTGAGTCTATCATGGCCAACCCCAAGTGCAACTTTCTCGGATTTAAGCACACGAGTAAGAACAATAGCATGATCAAGATCTTTTTGTAATTTAGCATGATCAACATTGCGTGACTCCTCAAGAGTCAATCGAAGATCTCGCTCTTCCTCAAGAGCAATGGAAAGATCTGCAATCTCGTCGGCATAGTCATGACTATGCCCCTCCAACTTGGAGATAGTATCCTCATCCGACTCAATGATATCATGGCCTCACCAAGTTGTTCCAAGAGAGCAACAAAGTGCTTCTTGGACTCACCCATGAGCTTTCTCACAAACTTGGTGAACTCATTCTCATCAACTTTCTCCACCTCACTATCATCAACACAATCTAACAATGAAGGAGTAGTAATGATGGTGATTTTGATGTTAGGAGTTACCTTGTTGATAACTTTGGCCATGAGACACTTGGAAATGGTGTTTTTGTTGGGGGGCCATGAAGAGAGACACCTTAGAGGGGGAAGATGTAGCAATGGCAATGGTTGTCCTTGCCATTCCTTCTCCACTTGTATCTTCCTCATCATCGGAAGGGTACTCTTCATGTGCCACCAAGCCCTTTGGAGGAGGCTTCTTGGTGAAGTTGTTCTCGCTAGGAAAGGACTTGGCTTTGTCTTTGCGAATGAGTTTTCCACCATTGTCTTCCCTCTTCTCGTACGGGCAATCGACCACAAAGTGACTCACATTGCCACAATTGTAGCAAGTCCTTACTCGTTGCTTGTTCTTCAACCCACTTGAGTTGTTCTTGGTGAAGTTGGTCCTTGAGTTTCTCTTGTTGCTCCAAAATTGCCTTGACGCAAGAGCCATGTGCTCATGGTAAACATATTTGGTGTCTTCGGGGCCACACTCCTCTTCTTATTCCCCTTCTTCTTCCGGAATGGTCTTGGCCTTCAAAGCAAGGGTGGGAGTGCTTTTCTTTGACCGGAGACGAGCAAGAGCATTGTCGATGGTCTTGGTCATGATGTTCATGGCAATAAACTCATCCAACACTTCACTTGAGGTTAAGGTGTGAAAGTCTGGCCATTGTCAAATCACGGAAGACGTGGCCTTGTTTAATGGCATGATGGCCTTGAGGAACTTGCACTTGATCCAAGTGTGATCTGTGTCCTTGCTTCCATGGTCTTGGAGAGCAACCGCAAGAGTAGTCACCCTTCGGTAAAGATCGTTCTTCCTCATCTTGAAGCATCACAAATTCCTCGGCCTCATCAAGGACCACTTCAAAGTTGGACTATTGGATGCTTGAGCTCCCCTTGTACATAGAAACAATGTGCTCCCAACAATCCTTTGCACAAGTGAAAGGTCATAGGTGCGCTGGGTCTTTGGGAGGAACCGCTTCTTGGAGGATGAACAAAGCGGAGTGATTGTATTGGTTGTCCACTTCTTCTCTTGGGGTGAAGTTGTTTGGATCATGCGGGTAGAAGCCTTGCTCAATGATTCTCCAAAGGTTAGTTGAGCAATGATTCAAATGAGACTTAATGCAGAAGACCCAACTAGCAAAATCACCCTTAACAAGCTTGGGAGGAGGACCATGAATATTAATGCGAGTTGTGGGGACCGGTCCTCCATAGACCGCGGGATGGGAATCGAGGCAAAGGTTCCCGTCCCATTCTTATCATGAGGGAAAGGAACATGAGTATCTTTACTCGCTTCCTTGGCGGAATTGGCCTCCGACTTCGATGTCGTGGGATTAACCACAAGCAAGGGATCAGGAGTAGATTTCATCCCCTCAAGTAATTCTTTAAGCAGGGACTTGACTTCGGTCATCATATATGTCTTAAGTGAAGCTATAGCTGCATTTAAGTCGTCTTGAGTGATCAAAGTCAACTCCATAGCCTCGAGCACTTCCTCCCCGGTGTCAACCATACTCTTCGGGTGGTGAAACCCTTAATAAAGAGATGAGGCTCTGATACCAATTGAAAGGATCGATATGGTTGACTAGAGGGGGTGAATAGGAAATTACCAATTTTTAGTTTTTCTTAACAAATTAGGTTTAGCAACAAAAAGGTTGTCTAGATGTGCAACTAGGTGAACAACCTAGATGATGAAAACAACAACAACAATGAGTATCTTTGCTCAATGGGTACAAAATATCCATGCTACTGCGCCTGGCGTAACAGCTTCTGGTGCAACAACAAGTACTAGCTTAACGTGGGGAGCCAGCGAGTTAGTAGCAGTACGTGGCAAAGTGGCTTTGTTACCTATTCCATTAGGAACCGCATATTTTTTTTAGTCCATCACATTCATGCATATACCATACAAGTGATTGTATTAATACTTTTGAAAGGTGTTTTATTTGCTCGGAGTTCCCGTTTGATACCCGATAAAGCAAATCTAGGTTTTCGCTTTCCTTGCGATGGGCCTGGCCGAGGGGGGGCATGTCAAGTATCCGCCTGGGATCATGTTTTGTTAGGTTTATTCTGGATGTACAATGCAATTTCGGTAGTCATTTTCAATTTCAGTTGGAAAATGCAGTTGGATGTTTGGGGTACTATAAGTGATCAAGGGGTGGTAACTCATATTACAGGGCGGAAACTTTGCACAGAGTTCCATTACGATTAATGGGTGGCTTCGAGATTTCTTGTGGGCACAGGCATCGCAAATCATTCTGTCTTATGGTTCTTCATTATCTGCATATGGTCTTTTATCTTAGGTGCTCATTTTGTCCGGGCCTTCATCTTAATGTTTTTATTCAACGGCCGTGGTTATTGGCAAGAACTCATTGAATCTATCGGTTGGGCTGATAACAAATTCAAAGTTGCTCCTCCTACTCAGCCTAGAGCCTTGAGAATTATACAAGGACGTGTTGTAGGAGTAACCAATTACCTTCTGGGTGGAATTGCCATGACATGGGCATTCTTCTTAGCGAGAATTATTGCGGTAGGATAGTGGCTAAGAGGATTTGAAAGGCATTATGGAATTAAGATTTCCCAGGTTTAGCCAAGGCTTAGCTCAGGACCCCACTACTTGTCGTATTTGGTTTGGTATTGCTACCGCACATGATTTCAAAAGTCATGATGATATTACTGAGGAATGTCTTTATCAGAACATTTTTGCTTCTCACTTTGGGCAGTTAGCAATAAACTTTCTATGGACATCTGGAAATCTGTTTCATGTAGCTTGGCAAGGCTGGATACAGGATCCTTTACACGTAAGACCTATTGCTCATGCCATTTGGGATCCTCATTTTGGTGAACCCGCTGTGGAAGCCTTTACTCGATGAGTTGGCTGCCTGCCATAATCTTGTTGTCTTCTTCTTTCCCTAACCTTATCTTAGCCTTAGGCGCCTCTGGGAAACTTCATAATCTGAATCACTTTCCTCTCCAGGTAGTAACCATAACTTTAACTAGGAAGTCGTCATTATAGGACTGAGTCTTCTTTAGTAGTAGCTGTCTGAGTTTTTCCGCTTTCCCTAATCTCCTCCACTTCATCCGTTGTGGCACGTAATGTCATAGCTTTCAGGGTTGGGTTCTGATAGAACTCTATCCATAGAGACCTCCTCCCTTTTCTCATATATAGCACTTAGAAGAGTGACTTCTCCCCGATAAGGGTTTAGAGTATAGAGAGGATGCCTTTCTATAAATAGTAGTAATAGTAAAAGACAGAAATCAAAGACTAGATTAGATGTCCGGCATTTCTTTTTTATCGAGTTTTTCGAAGATTGATTGGACTTGAATTCCCACTTGATTGCTTTTTCTCTCTCCTCATGTTTTGCTAATAGTTTTTATCAACATGGAGATACGAAAGTAGAGAACGCATTGCATTCAATGTGTTCCCCACGAGAGGCGAGGCACCTTAGCTGTAGACTCGCGACCGTGCTCCCAATCTATATTTGGATATGAGATTGAATAAAGTTATGATATCGGATCGGAGTACCAATGCATCTGTACTGACTGGCAATAGTTGAGCCGCATAAAGCAAGCAGTTCGAGACTCAATATGCCCACCTTTTTGGTGTATCCGTAGCTTTAAAATACTTAGGTATCCCAATTCACCACATGAAGCTCCTAAATAAGGAATCGTGTAGAAGACTGATTTTAAGCTAGAATGGGTCTTTCAACTGGTGCTTGATATGTGTTACTATGATGACCAAGAATCTTCATGGAGTGGAAGTAGCAATAAGTTTGAAGCTCGTTGGCTTTGTGCAGAAGCAGTGGAATGGAAAGCAATAAATTGTTTAAGAAGAAGTAAATAGTTCAACTTGAAACCAAAGTCTAGAGTTCTTCCTTCATGCTTGCTTCCCAGTCGGTGGCCCTACTTTCACCTTCCTCATCGATTTAGTGAATGATTGATGTACAGCGGGAAGAACCGCAGATGATATATCACCTTAAAAGCTACCTATACGTCCATTTTTATATCCAAACAGAAGCCTCTATAGATGACCCAGAAGGCAGACACGAGCAAACATCTCTGTGCAGAAAGCAACCGGGTTCAAATAGAGATTGACTATCTCCTTTTCTTGCTTGATCCTCTGGAAATCGTTTGGAAGGTATATTAGCGAATAACAAGTGTGATACTGGCGACGTGCTCCTAAGGCGACTGCTTAGTTGACAAACCAACACCTATTTGGATTCGCTTGAGAAGAGAGCATTCTTGAGATGCTAACGGCTAGCCAAAGGGTTAACTAAACTAATAAGATCTCTTCTTCCTTCTCTTTTATGCTTCAGCGAATCGACTTCTTCTCGATGATGGACATTCCACAGGCATTTCTAGAGTAAGATTCATGTAAAGCCTTTCTTGATCATTTATTATTCTCGAATAGAAGATGATAAGATGCATAACCCCCTCCTCATTAACTATGTTAATTATTTCCTCACAACCTCTTGATGCAAAAAAACCTATTATTTCAAGGAAAAGACCTTTATAATTCAGTGTAGTTTTTCACTGACTATTCTAGTGTAGTTTGACTCAAGTATACGTTTTCTGAAGTCTTAGATTGCATGCATTTCTTAAACAGTATTGCACACTACTAACTAAAAAACTAGTACTTTACTGATAGGAAGTTGATAAGTATATAATATGCAAACAATCCCTCGGTTGGTAGTTTCCTTTATTTCCTACCACGCAATCAATCTCTTGCTTACTAAAAACTCTAGTTTTGTCGAACAACCTTGCTTATTTCTTATAGCAAACTGCTGAATCCATAAGCATTCGTCGGAGCCTGCCACCAATCGGTCTAAATTAGTTACTTAATTCCTTAACTACCTAGCTTGCAGAGAATAAAGTAGGCTTTGGCTGAGATACGTAAAGGAGGAATAGTCAACTATACTCGGAATGTGCTTTGAGCCGACAGATATGTAGGTTGCTAGGAAGGAGGTAAGCGCTTGTCTTTCTGATGTCAAGAAGTAAGAAGAGGTAAAACTCCTAAAATACAACTTGATCTATGTTTAAAGTTTATGTCAGCAAGCAAAGAGATTGCCTAGGGTGAAAGAAAATAAAAAGGATAATAAGAAAATAAGTGTTTCAAGCCTAAGAAAAAGATAGAATGTTGTATTGCCATAACCTATGTACTTAAGCGAACTAGCTAAGAAAGGCGAAGAATGGTTTTGTTCAAGCCCAAGTCAAAATCTATCTCTGATAAAGCATTCAATCTTTCATCTTTATATTCATTATCTGCAAGTTTCGAGTCCTTCTTTGACTTTATCCTTCCGGCACTTTTTAGTCATAGTAAAGATGTGTTGTAAGGATCAAGAGTGTACCTTATTTGTTTTCAATTCTACTTCGCTTTCATCAGCCTTATTATGGTTTTGCCTGAGGGCTACCTTATATTCAATATACTCCCCTCCATTTAATATTATTATATTTAATGCAAGAGTAAGGATAGACGTCTTATTCTTCAGTGTTGAGATAGAATGACTGTAGACCCTCTTCTCTCTTTTAGTTAGCCTTACTTATTCCAATTCCTAATCTATAACATAAAGCAATTCCCTTTTTGCGCAAGGTTCTCTCCTACATATACAATTCTCACTAATGGGAGTAATATGCCAGTAACTATAGAAGACTTTATTATTATTCTAAATAGGCAGCAATAGGTCCATCGAGATAAAGTATGACTAATAAGTAGCAATATAGCTAGTTGCTATACATAGACATGAAGTCAGGGCTTACTCATCCTAATCTTCTCTTTACTACTTAGTTAAGTTATAGGATCAGAACGAGATTTTCTTTGATTCCCGTTATAGGAAGTGCAAGCTAGACACGAAAACTCAGGATAGACGCGCTGCTCTTCTAGCTTTGGTTGGAAATAGAAAAGCAAGTTATAGGGCCCATGCTGCATTCCCTCAAATAGCAGTCTTTTTTATGTCTAAAGAAAAGTTGCCTATTAACAAGCAGTATTCCCTCTTTCATAAGGCTCTAACTTGCGTACGGAATCAAGGAGCTACAGGAGTATACCGCCGAGTACTTACTATCTTGGATAGCTTTTTGCCTTGCAAGGAGCATAGATTCAACTTCAATATATGTAGCTAACTCTCTATTGCTTTATTGCAATCCACTCCGCGCCACTTACTCGGGACTATATAGTTCTGTCTATAGCTAGTGCTTACTTTTCATAAGGTATAGTTACTGGTCAGATTCTAAGTCACATATAGTTGTAGTGCCTAATCCAAGGCAAGGGGATAAGTGCTTGCATAGGTTAAGTTGAGATAAACTCTATATTTCCAGTCTTTAACGCATCCATTCCTTGGGCTTAAGCATTGTTGAGCTTGACTTTTTCTAGCATAAGCCATCTAGTAGGCCTGTTTAGCATTCTAAGCAGCCGCCTTCCTATACGGATAAAGTGGAGTTATATTAGTACCTCACACCACAATATAAGTCTTATTCTAAGTAGGATCACCCACATTTATTTACTAAGATTTGCTTTATGAAAGTAAATGACACCAAGATGGTTTCAAAATATCTTTCTGATGATAATAATCAAGAAGGTAGCATACTCACTCTTATAGTATAAGCTTGCACAAGTAAGCCAGTATTAAACTACTCTTATTAGGCAAGCTGGTAAAGACCTACTCTTAGGCATCGATAGTAGGTATTGTCAATTTCCTTTTTTTCAAATATCCTCAACCACATGGCCAAAGAAGGGAAGTAAGGAAGAGTATAAGTCTAAGATATAAGTAAAGGTGGAGCTAAGACCTCTAAGTCAAAGAGTGAGGGCGTTAGCGAGTAGTATTTTGGAATGCTGATGTATTTGATTGATAAGCCATTGAGTCGTAAATGACCTATTTAGTTCCGGATGAAATATTGATTGACTTTCCATTATACCCTTCTTCCAGCGAAGTGCTTTAACTCTCTTACATCTACCCTCTCTTCCAATCAAGTATCTAGAGAAGGTAGCGAGCCTTTTGAGGTATGGCCTAATAGCGCCTTATAGTCTTGACCCGAATGCTTGAATTTTTGACCTCACTGGTCTCAAATAAATAGACTTTCCTATCATCTTAAGGTTCTCTATGCCCTCAGACATTGATTGCTATATAGAATTTAGCGTAAAGTAAGGATACAACACAATTATAGCTTGCACAAAGTAAAGGGAAGAGATAACCACAAGTGGAGACGGTGGAGATGGTGGATGTGTTACCGAAGTTCCTTCCCTTTGGGAGAAGTACGTCTCCGTTGGAGCGGTGTGGAGACACAATGATCCCCAAGAAGCCACTAGGGCCACTGTATTCTTCTCACACCCTCACACAATGGGAGATGCCATGATTCCACTAGTGGTGCCCTTGAAGGCCGCGATCGAACCTTTACAAATAAGGTTGGGGCTATCTCCACAACTTGATTGGAGGCTACCAACAATACCACGGAGCTTCACCACAATGGAATGTGGCTCCGAGGTGACCTCAACCATCTAGTGGGAAAATGAGCTTTGGAGAAACAATAGAGCTTGGGGGAAAAGAGGTAGGTCTTCTTGGGGAAGAAGACCCCCTATTATAGTGGGGGAGACAATCCAACCGTTATCCCCACTTTAGCCCGCACGGAGCGGTACTACCGCTGCCTACAGCGGTACTACCGCGGAGACTCTGAGCAGAAGCCTCAGAGGGGGAAGGGGGAGGAGAGCGAGTGCATGGGCGGCACTAGCAGCGATGGTATGTGTCGTACTACCGCTCGCTAGTGGTACTACCGCCCCTACTACCGCTGAACCCAACATGAGATGTGCGGGTCTCGAGTCGAGGTGGTACCAACATGGAGCCAGAGCTGTACTACCATTTATGGCCATGGGCAGTACTACCACCTGTGGCTATAAGCAGTACTGCTGCTCTGGCCCAGCGGTACTACCACTGGCGCCTCTCTTATGCCACTTTCGTGATAAAGGTAAACTCCAAGAGCGAGGGATGGAGCTGGGGGTGCGAAATATATGTGTACGTGATATTCCACCCTAGCCATTCCGATGCGGACCCCATCTTGATAGTACGGTGTCTCCTACGACTCAAGTCCACCAAAACTGAAACAAAAGAGACTACACTGTCTTCATCTTGAGCTCTGAGGGGAAAGAATCGTCTCGTGCCAATGAATGAATATCTAAAACGCTCAATGCGCACGATTAGTCCGAAAATGTATTGTCATCAATCACCAAAACCACTTAGAGAGAGACATGCCCTAATAGTAGGGGTAGTGAGGCACGTATTGTATTGTCTCCATCGAGGATAAAAAGATGGGGTTTTCATCATATTGCTTGAGTTTATCCCTCTACATCATGTCATCTTACTTAAGGCATTACTCCATTCTTATAAACTTAATACTCTAGATGCATGCTAGATAGCGGTCGATGTGTGGAGTAATAGTAGTAGATGCAGAATCGTTTCGGTCTACTAGACACAGACATGGTGCCTATATTCATGATCATTGCCTTAGATATCGTCATAACTATGCGCTTTTCTATCAATTGCTCGATAGTCATTTGTTTACCCACCGTATGTTTTCTTTCAAGAGAGAAGCCTCTAGTGAAACCTATGGTCCCGGGGTCTATTTTCCATCATATATTTTCAGATCTATAATCCAAAAAAGCCAAAAAATACCTTGCTGCAATTTATTTATATTTACTTTAGTTTGCTCTTTTATTTATCATTTATACCTATCTCTATCAGATCGCACTCATGTTTGTGA
Organism: Triticum aestivum; assembly: GCF_018294505.1. Taxonomy (NCBI): domain Eukaryota; kingdom Viridiplantae; phylum Streptophyta; class Magnoliopsida; order Poales; family Poaceae; genus Triticum; species Triticum aestivum. Next base: position 170,888,965 of record NC_057800.1, on the reverse strand, counting down.
CCGTGAAGGGATTGACAACCCCTTTTTCGCGTTGTGTGCAAGTGTTTGTTAGTTTGTGTAGGTGCATAGATTAGACACTTGCTTGTGCCTCCTACTGGATTGATACCTTGGTTCTTAACTGAGGGAAATACTTATCTCTACTTTGCTGCATCAGCCTTTCCTCTTCAAGGAAAAAATCAACGCAAGCTCAAGAAGTAGCAATATGTTAGGTAGCATTCCACATCAAAAATTCTATTTTATCATTTACTACTCGAGGACGAGCAGGAATTAAGCTTGGGGATGCTTGATAAGTTTCCAATGTATCTATAACTTTTTATTGTACCATGCTATTATATTATCAATCTTGGATGTTTTATATACACTTTCAAGCAATTATATATCTTTTTTAGACTAACTTATTAACTTAGTGCCTAGTGCCAGTTGTTGTTTTTTGCTTGCTTTTGGTTTCACTGAATATTAGTACCAAATGAAGTCCAAATGCCATGAGACTTTTCGAAGATTTTTTTTCTAGACAAAAGGGTCACTAGAAGCTTCGGGAGAAGACTAGATGATGAAGCATGGGCCCACGAGGAACCAGGGCATGCCCTAGGGGGTAGGCGCACCTTGGTGGCTTGTGGGGCCCACGAGGCTCCGTTTGACCTAACTCTGCCTCTATAAATTCTCTAAAATTGTGAAACCAACAAAGGAATCCACGAAATACTTTTTTCGCCATCGCAAGTTCAAGAACCATGAGATCCCATTTGGAGGCCTTTTCCAGCGCTCTGTCAAAGGGGGAATCGATCACGGAGGGGGCTCTACATCATCCCTGTTGCCCCTCTGATGATGTGTGAGTAGTTTAGCACAGACCTATGGGTCCATAGTTAGTAGCTAGATGGCTTCTTTTCTCTATTATATCTTCAATCGAATGTTCTCCTCGGTGTTCTTGGTGATCTATTCGATGTAATGACTTTTTGCGGTGTGTTTCTTGGGATCCGATGAATTGTGAGTTTATGATTAGATCTATCCATGAATATTATTTGAGTTTTCTGAACTCTTTTATGCATGATTAATATAGCTTCGTATTTCTTCTCCAATTTATTGGTTCGGTTTGGCCAACTAGATTGATTTATCTTTCCATGGCAAGAGATGCTTTGTAATGGGTTTGATCTTACGCTGCTCAATCCCAGTGACAGAAAGGGACATGACATGTATGTATCATTGCTATTAAGGGTAAAAACATGGGGTTTATTCATACGTGAGTTTATCTTGTCTACATCATGTTATCTTACTTAAGGTGTTACTCCGTTTTTCCATGCACTTAATACACTAGATGCATGCCGGATAGCGGTCATGTGTGGAGTAATAGTAGTAGATGCAGAGTTGTTTCGGTCTACTTGTCTCAGACGTGATGCCTATGTATGATCATTGCCTTGGATATCATCATAATTATTTGATTTTCTATCAATTGCCTGATAGTAATTTTTTACCCACTGTATGCTATTTTCTTGATAAAAGCCTCTAGTGAAAACTATGTCCCCGGGGTCTATATTTTATCATATATTAAAACCAAAAATACCTTGCTGCAATTTTATTTTATTTATTTTATTTTGTATTTTTCTGATCTATCAATCAAAAACTATACAATTTAATCTTGCTCGTAACCGTTAAGGGATTGACAACTCCTTGTTCGCGTTGGGTTGCAAGTATTTGTTGTTTGTGTGAAGGTGTCGTTAATGAGTCGTTGCTTCATTCTCCTACTGGATTGATAACCTTGGTTTCATAACTAAGGGAAATACTTATCTCTACTTTACTGCATCATCCTCTCCTCTTTGGGGAAATCCCAACGCAACTCACAAGTAGCACCAGCCTCCACGGGCTACTGTTCATCCATTGTCGAATTCCTCCAGCCTCCACCGCCTACTATTCATACAGCCTCCACGGGGTATTATTCATCCACCCCAACCGGCTGTGGAGTGTGGCGGCCTCCTCGGGTTCATCCAGCGGCAACCGCCTACTACCACACAGTCCTATTCATCCAACCCCCACCGGCTGGGGTGGGCACACGTATGAGTGGGCGGCAGCAAAGGGGATTGTTCATCCATAGCCAACCAACCAACTAGACGCACCACACGTCTCGACTCATTTCTCGTATCGCGTGCATGACAGCAACGGGAACTGTTCATCTAGAGGCTACCCAACGCACCGGCTGGCTACGTTTCGTATGGGGGGCTCAATCAGCTTCAGATAGCAGCGAGAAGGATTGATTGGGTTCCGATGGCAGCGAAGGAATCAGTCGGTTTCATTTAGTAGCGAAAGGATCGATCGATAGGCTTCAGTACGTATTGGGATCGATCGGCTTCAATACATAGCTAGCTAGCGCAATCGCTCGGGTTTAGTAAGAGAATGCCTCGCAATGGTTCAGTTAATGAGCGCCTCGCACACACGCGCGTACGAGAGAAATGCGCAAACCACACTGCATCGCTCGGCCCCGACCACCCACCGTAACCAGGAACTCCTTGAAAATTTCCTCGCCCTCACATCTACCATGATTTTTTATGTCATGGACGGCACAAAGAATGTCATGCAGGTGCATCTCCAGCAGGCCCAGGACGAAAAGCCCATTTTTTGTCATGATTTTATGTCATAGAAGTAGGAGCCCACCACATCAATGATGACACGTGTTTTTGTCACAATTATCGTCATAGAAGTGTCATAAGCATGACACAAAAAGTTTTCATTCGGGCCATAATGTCACGGATGTGTCTTCTTTTGTAGTGGCACCTTCACGTCTGAGTGAACCACCTTGTGCGAACGATAATGCGTAACTGAGTACTCGTTGAGTCACGACACTACTGCAGGATGCTGCTAACGCGACACTACGATCAGAGACCCTTCGAGAAACTGTGTGCGATACCATAATTGCAAACGGTGCTGTATGAAAACCATCAGAAATGATGCAAAACATTTGCGATGAATGATACATCAAACATGGTTCAGATTATAGTTGCGTGTGCGATGAGGGGCATACGGTTGATCTGTACGAACTGTGTGCGATGAGATAGAACAACAGATGCGGGAAGCCATATCAATGTGTGTGCGATATATGGCATACAGTTTGCTCCGATGAACCCTTTGCTATTAGGGAGTGCAACATAAACGGTTAGCCAGATCAAGGTGTGTGTGATATAGGGCATACGGTTCACTCGGATGAACTATTTTCGACTAGCGAACGCAATAGAAGGTTAATCTGTACGGTTGATCTGTACGAACTATTTTCAACTTAACAAGATGTGTGTGATACATGGCAAACAGCCGACTCGGATGAACTGTTTGCAATGAGAAATTACAACACAGAAGGTTAATACAGTTAGTTCGTGTGCGATTCTGTGTGTATGAAAAACTTTGAAAAATGCAAACTAGTTGCTTGCGGTGGCTAGGAGTATCGCACACGATGCGTCTGCGAGTACTCGTGTGCGATGATTAGTAAGTTACACATATGTTTCCTTATGTTAACACTTGTGTGATAAATAACACGTGGCACAGGATATGGTATTCGGGTTGTGTGTGTGCTCCACTTAGTCTTCCCGCGCTCCACATGGATGAATTGTAAAATACATGGCTATTCCCTCACCGGTTTCCCGCCACCAGCTAACGGCTTGCTACATATAACCCAGGCGGCAACACACCGTTGCCATACTCTACGAAGATCTAGTCCTCACCCATCTATCATTACTTATTCCAAGCATGCCAGGCAACGACCAAAGCTTCGACGTCGATGCCTACCTGCGTTACATCTTCGACGAGGAGAACGAGCCAGAGCAGGTCGGGGAGCAAGAGCTTCATCGTCCGGTGCAGGCACCATGGCCCATCGGCAGCGATATCGGCATCATGGTCCTTGGGAGCACAATCGACAAATTGCAGAGGACGTGTGATGAGCAGTTTGCCGTCCACCGTGCAAAAGATACAAAGTTGCTCGGCAGCATGATCGACGAGCCACCTAAAGAGCCGCCGTCAACAGTGCTCATCGAGAGCCTGATGCCCCACAAGGAATGGGCAGAGGACCTCTGCGATTCAGTCAAGATAAAGGCAGCCTACGGCTTCATCATTGCCCACGGCGGCTGTGTCAACCTTGATCCCGATGATGTGGTGGCTAGGTTCGAGCGCATCCTTGGTGTAGTTGACGTCCCTGACGAAGTAGAACATCGCCAATGTGATATCTTGAGGATGCAGGCGATCGACGGAATTTGCTACCAGGCCAGAGACATGGAAATGGAGTGGTTCCGCGGAGTTGTCATGCGCGTGATTACACGCTGTCAAGCTCTTCTGGAAGAGGCCCAGCAACCCCAAGAGCCTCCCAACGCTAGCAGCTCCGTAGGCAGAGGTGGGTCGGGACACTTGGAGTGAATGGCCGCAAGGGTGCTATGCTGATCATGGAGTCCGAGAAGACCATCGTGGGAAGGCCGCCAGCTCAACCTTTTAGCTTATATTTTATTATATTTGTATGCATATGTAGGTCGTGAGTGTTCTGGGTCTTGTCGCATTTGGCATTTCAAATTATCCCAAATATGTAAGACAATTATTAAGAATAATTAACACTTGCCATTGTAAATTTTCCTCAATGGCGATCAGAGCGTGCGCAGGGACACCGGAGCGGAGCGCGCCACGGCCGCCTCAACGGCGAGCAACCTCGTGGTCAACCTTCTGCCATTAATAAATTTTGACCTTTGCTACCTCTTTAGAACTGCGTTGGATTTCCCCGAAGAGGAAAGGATGATGCAGCAAAGTAGCGTAAGTATTTCCCTCAGTTTTTGAGAACCAAGGTATCAATCCAGTAGGAGGTTGCACGTGCGTCCCCTAGTACCTACACAAAGCAAATAACTCCTCGCAACCAATGCGATAAGGGGTTGTCAATCCCTTCACTGTCACTTACGAGAGTGAGATCTGATAGATATGATAAGATAATATTTTTGTTATTTTTGTGATAAAGATGCAAAGTAAAATAAAATCAAAGGAAATAACTAAGTATTGGAAGATTAATATGATGAAGATAGACCCGGGGGCCATAGTTTTCACTAGTGGCTTCTCTCAAGAGCATAAGTATTTTACGGTGGGTGAACGAATTACTGTTGAGCAATTGACAGAATTGAGCATAGTTATGAGAATATCTAGGTATGATCATGTATATAGGCATCACGTCCAAGACAAGTAGACCAACTCCTGCATGCATCTACTACTATTACTCCACTCATCGACCGCTATCCAGCATGCATCTAGAGTATTAAGTTCATGAAAACAGAGTAACGCCTTAAGCAATATCACATGATGTAGAGGGATAAATTCATGCAATATGATAAAAAAACCATCTTGTTATCCTCGATGGCAACAATACAATACGTGCCTTGCTGCCCCTACTGTCACTGGGAAAGGACACCGCAAGATTGAACCCAAAGCTAAGCACTTATCCCATTGCAAGAAAGATCAATCTAGTAGGCCAAACCAAACTGATAATTCGAAGAGACTTGCAAAGATAACCAATCATACATAAAAGAATTATGAGAAGATTCAAATATTGTTCACAGATAAACTTGATCGTAAACCCACAATTCATCGGTCTCAACAAACATACCTCAAAAACAAGATTACATCGAATAGATCTCCACAAGGGAGGGGGAGAACATTGTATTAAGATCCAAAAAGAGAGAAGAAGCCATCTAGCTAATAACTATGGACCCGAAGGTCTGAGGTAAACTACTCACACTTCATCGGAGAGGCTATGGTGTTGATGTAGAAGCCCTCCATGATGTATACCCCCTCCGGCGGAGCTCCGGAACAGGCCCCAAGATGGGATCTCATGGATACAGAAAGTTACGGCGGTGGAATTAGGGTTTTGGCTCCGTATCTGATCGTTTGGGGGTATGTAGGTATATATAGGAGGAAGGAGTACGTCAGTGGAGCAACAGGGGGCCCACGAGGGTAGAGGGCATGCCTGGGTGGTAGGCGCGCCTCCTATCTTGTGGCCTCCTCCTTTGTTTCTTGACATAGGGTCCAAGTCTCCTGGATCATGTTCGGTGAGAAAATCACGTTCCCGAAGGTTTCATTCCGTTTGGACTCCGTTTGATATTCCTTTTCTTCGAAACCCTAAAATAGGCAAAAAAACAGCAATTCTGGGCTGGGCCTCCGGTTAATAGGTTAGTCCCAAAAATAATATTAAAGTGGATAATAAAGCCCAATAATGTCCAAAACAATAGATAATATAGCATGGAGCAATCAAAAATTATAGATATGTTGGAGACGTATCAAGCATCCCCAAGCTTAATTCATGCTCGTCCTCGAGTAGGTAAATGATAAAAACAGAATTTTTGATGCGGAGTGCTACTAGGCATAATTTCAATGTAATTCTTCTTAATTGTGGCATTAATATTCAGATCCGAAAGATTCAAGATAACAGTTCATATTGACATAAAAATAATAATACTTCAAGCATACTAACAAAGCAATTATGTCTTCTCAAAATAACATGGCCAAAGCAAGTTCATCCCTACAAAATCATATAGTTTAGTCATGCTCCATTTTCGTCACACAAGAATACTCTCATCATGCACAACTCCGATGACAAGCCAAGCAATTGTTTCATACTTTAGCAATCTCAAACCTATAAACTTTCACGCAATATATGAGTGCGAGCCATGGACATAGCACTATGGGTGGAATAGAATATGATGATGGGGGTTATGTTGAGAAGACAAAAAGGGAGAAAGTCTCACATCAACGAGGCTAATCAATGGGCTATGGAGATGACCATCGATTGATGTTAATGCAAGGAGTAGGGATTGCCATGCAACGGATGCACTAGAGCTAAAAATGTATGAAGGCTCAACAAAAGAAACTAAGTGGGTGTGCATCCAAGTTGCTTGCTCACGAAGACCTAGGGCACTTGAGGAGGCCCATTGTTGGAATATACAAGCCAAGTTCTATAATGAAAAATTCCCATAGTATATGAAAGTGACAAAACAAAAGACTCTCTATCATGAAGATTATGGTGCTACTTTGAAGCACAAGTGTGGGAAAGGATAGTAGCACTGTCCCTTCTCTCTTTTTCTCTCATTTTTTATTTGGGCCTTCTCTTTTTTTATGGCCTTTCTTTTATTTATATATATATATATTCCTCACTTGGGACAATGCTCTAGAAAATGATGATCATCACACTTCTATTTATTTACAACTCGATACTAGAACAAAAGATGACTCTATATGAATGCCTTCGATGGTGTACCTGGATATGCAATGAATCACGAGTGACATGTATGAGAATCTTCTTGCTACCTCTTGAGCACTGCGTTGGATTTCCCCGAACAGGAAAGGATGATGCAGCAAAGTAGCGTAAGTATTTCCCTCGGTTTTTGAGAACCAAGGTATCAATGTGTTGGATTTCCTTGTTGATGTGAGACTTTCTCCCTTTTTGTCTTCTCAACATAACCCCCATCATCATATTCTATTCCACCCATAGTGCTATGTCCATGGCTCGGTGGAGCAACAAGGAGCCCACGAGGGTGGAGGGCGCGCCTGGGGGTAGGCGTGCCCCCTACCTCGTGGCCTCCTCCTTTATTTCTTGACGTAGGGTCCAAGTCTCCTGGATCATGTTCGGCGAGAAAATCACGTTCCCGAAGGTTTCATTCCGTTTGGACTCCGTTTGATATTCCTTTTCTTCGAAACCCTAAAATAGGCAAAAAAACATCAATTTTGGGCTGGGCCTCCGGTTAATAGGCTAGTCCCAAAAATAATATAAAAGTGGATAATAAAGCCCAATAATGTCGAAAACAGTAGATAATATAGCATGGAGCAATCAAAAATTATAGATACATTGGAGACGTATCAACCTTGTTTCTTGTCACATTGCTGATTACAATGCAATAAGTAATTGCAAATCTATTCACACCTATCAAACTAATATGTGTTCACCCTTAGCACCGGGCAATAAAAACTACCCACTCGAAAATTACTTAACAGTTCCTCTCCTCATCACCCACAAAACTGGTTTTCTCTGTCAAGTCATTCCACCATGACCGGTAGGAGGATTTTAGGGTGGACATATAACCAGGCAGCAAAGACCAAGGCCGCGGAAGCACTAGAGAGGTCCCTTCGCGAAGCCACAGCCGCAGCAAAGATGTCCGGGCGCACCGCGGAGCCCTCGAACAAGGTCTCACGGGCACGCGAGGGTTCTCACAAGCGCATTCGTGGCGTCGTCCATCGCGATGAGCCGGCGTTCCTGAAGTCCTTTGTCGGTGATGACGACATTCTCGTTGGCGTCACTACGCAACAGGAGCTGGTCGACGGCTTGATGAAGCTATTCAAGATCAGAGATGCCTCGGTTGACAAGGCAACCGGCCTCGTCGAGCAACTCATGGATGACAATGCGAAGCTCCTCAAGTTTGTCGCCGAGAAGGAGGAGGAGGCCGATGGCTGGAAGATGTTGCATGAGCAGAGAAGTACCTCGGAGATGATGCTGAAAGCGATCATCGAGGAACTGATAGGTGGCTTGAGGAAGCTCCAGATCAAGCGCGAGTAGGAGGTGGAGGAATCTGTGGCTGCTTTCAAGCAAAGTCGTGAGGAATTGAAGAAGGAGCTGCAGGATTTCGCCGCCCGACGATCCATCAACGAGTAGAGACAGTAGCGACCTAGATCGTTGTCTGCAATTTCCTTCTTCTCTTGCCCCCGTGTCTTCCAGGCTTTCCCGCATGTGGCAATTTAAATTATCTAGAATATGTAAGACAATTATTATATGCGCCATTGTAAATTTGTCGTCGTATTATCTGTTGCCATTTTATTTGTGGTCGTATTATCCGTTGCCCTATGTGGCAATTTAAATTAGGGCAGAATACTAGTTGAAAATCCGAACAAAGCAAATGCTGCCATGGGATCACAAGCAAACACCCTCCGTACAGGTGCTTTAATTAACCCATTAATGGAGAAGTTGTGAGCGAGGCGGGCGGCGGCTGGTGCATGGAGGTTAAAGAGCTTGCTTCCCGGTGAGCATGGGCGGCCTTGCTGCTCGCACGTGTCCCGTCGAGCCTGTGAGGTGGACAGGATGCACGCGTCCTATCGAGTCTGCGCGGCGGACTGCTCGCACGCGTCCCGTCGAGCCTGCACGGCGGACTTCTCGCGCTCGTCCCGTCTAATCAAACAGCTGCACGCACGCCACCGAGTATGGTTAAATTTCGACACAGCAAATATAATACAACCGTTTGCGATATTAATATGTCAGCTTTTTGTTTCAAAAAGGACTTCGTTGGATACTAATGCGTGCGCCTCTTCTCAAACTGGACAAATTTTTTTACCACGGCATATATGTGCCATGTCATGAAACCGTGCCAAGTTTCATGTTTTTTGGGTTACTTTTTTATTTACTGGGATTTAAAAACCGAGATTCTCATCATTTCAGGATGATGACAAGTTTGTAATTCATCTTCATTCCTTAAACGAGACCTAAACATGCACCCAATGACACATGTATGATTTCCCACCCATTTTGCTTCACTGGAGCATGTGGTTGTAGTTCAAATTTGAATTATGGACTACATTAAATGCATAGAAAACTTAGTAATTAGTAATATATATACAATGGCCAAACGAACCCAGAACAGTTTCAAATTTCATCCCGACACTCCTGTTATTCTATGTTGCCTATAAAAAACAAAGTTCAAGGCAAGAAGAGGCATCGATTATTGTTTCGCCCACAAGAGGGGCATGTTTCCCTACCGGAACCACGAGGGTTGCGATAGGCTCCAGTTTGTAAAAGGCTTGTAATATAGCTTCGCCCAAATTGGACAACTATATATACCATGTAGTGACACCATGCCAAGTTTCATGATTTCCTGGTGAGTTTTGGATTTACAGACATTTAAAAACTGAGATTCGCAATGTTTGTGGCCAGGCCAGGACAGCGAGACGGTTGAATTCGTTCCCATTCGTTCCATGGGATCTAAACATACACTCCAAGGAAACATGTATGTTTTTTCTAGCCATTTTGGTGCACTAGAGCATGTATTTGTAGTTCGGATTTGAATGATGGACATTAAATTCCTAGAAAACTCAATTAATGAATAAAAAAGGTTAAACGAACCCTGAATAATTTCAAAGTTTAGCGTGAATCTCTAGTTGCTCCGTGTCGTGTGTAGAAGAAAATACGAGGTTAGAAGAGGGAGTGATTATTGTTTGGCCCACAAGGGGACATGTTTCCCTATCGAAACCATGAGGGTTCTTGCGACAGGCTCCGGTTTGTAAGAGGTTTGTAATAATGCTTGGCCCAAATTGGAAATGTTTTTACCATGACATATATGTGCTATGACAAGACACCTTGCCACCTTTGATGACTTTCTGGTGAGTTTAGGATTTATGGGGACTTAAAAACAGAGATTCGAAATGTTTGAGTACGAGCCAGGACACCGGTACGGTTGTAATTCGTTCACATTCCTGGCATGAGACCTAAACATGCACCCAAGGACACATGTATAATTTTTCTAACTATTTTGGTGAACTGAAGCATTATTTGTAGTTCAGATTTGAATTATGGACATTAAATGACTAGGAAACTCAATTAGTGTATAAAAAGGCCAAACGAACCCTAAATAAGTTTAAATTTCAGCATGGATATCCTGTGGTTCCATGTTGACCGTGGAAGAAAATACAAGGCGAAAAGAGGCAGTGATTACATTTCGCCCACAAGGGGAACACATTTCCCTATCAGAACCACGAGGCTCCTTTGAGAGAAGCTCCAGTTTTTGTAAGAGGTTTGTAATAAAGCTTGGCCCAAATTGGACAATGTTTTTACCATGACATTTATGTGCCATGACGTGACACCATGCCACCTTTGATGACTTTCTGGTGAGTTTAGGATTTATGGGGACTTAAAAACCGAGATTCGAAATGTTTGAGTACGAGCCACGACACCAGTACGGTTGTAATTCGTTCCCATTCCTAGCATGGGACCTAAACATGCACCCAAGGACACATGTATAATTTTTCTAGCCATTTTGGTGAACTGGAGCATGTATTTGTAGTTCAGATTTGAATTATGGACATTAAATGCCTAGGAAACTCAATTAGTGTATAAAAAGGCCAAACGAACCATGAATAAGTTTAAATTTCAGCACGGATATCATGTCGTTCCATGTTGCCCGTACAAGAACATAAAGGTGAAAAGAGGCAGCGATTACGTTTCGCCCACAAGGGGGACACGTTTCTCTAACGGAACCATGAGGCTTCTTTGAGAGAAGCTCCAGTTTGTAAGAGGCTTGTAATAAAACTTGCGCCACAAAGGATGAAAAAATTCATCGACATATAAGTGTGATGTCGTGACACCATAGCGGGTTTCAAGATTTCCAGCTTAGTTTTGGATTTACGGGGATTTAAAAACCGAGATTCTTCTCATGAAATGTTTTCAAATAGTACACGGTTCACTCACGAAAGTCGATATCAATGAAAACTTCGTGGAAACCATATTTTAAAGTTTCATAAAAATCTGAAAAAAAAATGTGGGATGTTAAGAAGGTGATGTTTTATTGCGAAACAAAATTTCAAGTTGAAAAACATTACGAGATGTGAGCTATGAAAAAGACAAATTCTGCCCTGAATAGTGACATTACTATTCGGCACTATTCAACACTGATTTTGTCTTTTTCATAGCTCACATCTCTTATGTGTTTCAACTTGAAATTGTGTGTGCCAATTAAACATCATCCTCTTAACATCCCGCATTTTTTTGAAACTTCAAAACATCTTTTTCTCGTGGTTTTCACCGGTGTCCACCGAATGTTGGTTTCCGTATGATATCCCCCCCCCCCCCCGCTGCGCGCGCGATTTGAGTCATGCATTCTGACTGGCCAGAACCCAAACCCCACGGATCGTACGTGTGCATCGTTGGATGCTCCTAGATCGAACGGCAACCCTGAGCCCTTTCGACAGCACATGCAATACATGGGTAAGCACTGTGTGCATGCGTCATGTAGCTCACGCTTCCTTCTCTACTAGGTTTTCATTCAAAATAGGCTACCGTTTCTCACCACTCCTCTCATCGGTTTCCCGCCTCTTCTCCCAGATATGCATGATGTAGATATTCGTTTAATTCTTATAGTTCATCTCATCCAAAATCAATTAGTTTTGTAAAAAAAAACTATTTTAAGATTCATGGAATTGTTCATTGTAAAGGTAAAAACAAAAAGTGACAATTCATTTAGAAAAAAAAGTTTGGGCAATTAATATATGGAAGATTCTAGAGAACAAAGGAGAAGTGCTTGTGTTTAGAGGTTTGTGCATTATGCTTAAGTTCAACCATGGAGTCTTCTAGATTGTACATGTGGCAGAATCTGGTGGAATGTAGATGATATCCAACGACCAGTAGTGCTCGGATTTGCCATCTCTGTACCGTCAGATTGGCTTCATCCAACGAGAAACTTTCATAGTTATTCGCACACTATATATGTGTATAGATGTATAGATATATATAGATGTGACCCATGCTAGACAAAATAAAGTTTGAGCGCATGCGTGGGACGACCCCCCCCCCCCCGCCACTGCCGCCTCGAAGTTGGGAAATTGACATCATAGGTATTGAACAAGGCTTGGAGTCGGGTATGGTGTTTGGTTTGTAAAGTACTTGGCGTGTGTTGGGGAACGTAGTATTTCAAAAATTTCCTACGATCACGCAAGATCTATCTAGGAGATGCATAGTAACGACAGACGAATGCACGGCACCTCCGCGATCTGCACACATTCAGCTTGATGTCCCTCGTACTCTTGATCCAGCAGAGGCTGAGGGTGAGTTCTGTCAGCACGACTGCGTGTTGACGGTGATGATGAAGTTACCGATGCAGGGCTCCGCCTAAGCACTACGACAATATGACCGAGGTGGAAAACTATGGAGGGGGGCACCGCACACGGTTAAGATCAACTTGTGTGTCTATGGGGTGCCCCCCTCCCCTGTATATAAAGGAGGGGAGGAGGAGGAGGAGGGCCAGCCACAAGGGGTGCACCCAAAGGGGGATTCCTACTCCTAGTAGGAGTAGGTTTCCCCCTTTCCTAGTCCAAGTAGGAGAAGAAGGAAGGAGAGGAGAGGGAGAAGGAAAGAGGGGGGCACCGCCCCCTCCCTACTCCAATTCGTACTAGCCCATGGGGGCACGCGGCCTCCCCTTGCGGCCCTTCTCTCCTTCCTACTAAGGCCCATGAAGGCCCAATACTTCCCCCGGCGAATTCCCGTAACTCTCCGGTACTTCGAAAAATACCCAAACCACTCAGAACATTTCCGATGTCCGAATATAGCCTTCCAATATATCGATCTTTACGTCTCGACCATTTCGAGACTCTTCGTCATGTCTGTGATCACATGCGGGACTCCGAACAACCTTCGGTACATCAAATCACATAACTCATAATACATATCATCATCGAACGTTAAGCGTGCAGACCCTATGGGTTCGAGAACTATGTAGACATGACCGAGACTCATCTCCGGTCAATAACCAATAGCGGAACCTGGATGCTCATATTGGTTCCTACATATTCTATGAAGATCGTTATCGGTCAAATCGCATAACAACATATGTTGTTCCCTTTGTCATCGGTATGTTACTTGCCCGAGATTCGATCGTCGGTATCATCATACCTAGTTCAATCTCGTTACCGGCAAGTCTCTTTAGTCATTCCATAATGCATCATCCTGTAACTAACTCATTAGTTACATTGCTTGCAAGGCTTATAGTGATGTGCATTTCTGAGAGGGCCCAGAGATACCTTATCGGTACACGGAGTGACAAATCCTAATCTCAATCTATGCCAACTCAACAAACACCATCGGAGACACCTGTAGAGCATCTTTATAATCACCCAGTTACGTTTTGACATTTGATAGCACACAAGGTGTTCCTCCGATATTCAGGAGTTGCATAATCTCATAGTCATAGGAACATGTATAAGTCATGAAGAAAGCAGTAGCCATAACCTAAATGATCATAGTGCTAAGCTAACGGATGGGTCTAGTCCATCACATCATTCTATAATGATGTGACCCCTTCATCAAATGACAACACATGTCTATGGCTAGGAAACTTAACCATCTTTGATTAACGAGCTAGTCAAGTAGAGGCATACTAGGGACACTCTGTTTTGTCTATGTATTCACATATGTACTAAGTTTCTGGTTAAACAATTATAGCATGAATAATAAACATTTATCATGATATAAGGAAATATAAATAACAACTTTATTATTGCCTCTAGGGCATATTTCCTTCAGTCTCCCACTTGCACTAGGGTCAATAATCTAGTTCACATCCCATGTGATTTAACACCAATAGTTCACATCGCCATGTGACTAATACCCAGAGGGTTTTACTAGAGTCAATAATCTAGTTCACATAGCTATGTGATTAACACCTGAAGAGTGATCATGTTTTGCTTGTGAGGGAAGTTTAGTCTGCGGGTCTGCAATATTCAGATCCGTATGTATTTTGCAAATTTGTATGTATACAATACTCTGCACGGAGCTACTCTAGCTAATTGCTCCCACTTTCAATATGTATCTAGATGGAGACTTAGAGTCACCTAGATTGGTGTCAAAAGCTTGCATCGGCGTAACTCTTTATGACGAACTCTTTTATCACCTCCATAACCGAGAAATATTTCCTTAGTCCTCTAAGGATAATTTGACCACTGTCCAATGATCCACTCCAGGATCACTATTGTACCCTCTTGCCAAACTCATGGTGAGGTACACAATAGGTCTAGTACATAGCAGAGCATACTTTATAGAACATATGACTAAGGCATAGGGAATGACTTTTCATTCTCTTTCTATTTTCTGCCGTGGTCAGGGTTTGAGTCTTTACTCAATTTCACACCTTGCAACACAGGCAAGAACTCCTTATTTGACTGTCCCATTTTGAACTACTTCAAAAACTTGTCAAGGTATGTACTCATTGAAAAATATTATCAAGCATCTTGATCTATCTCTATAGATCTTGATGCTCAATATGTAAGCAGCTTCACTGAGGTCTTTCTTTGAAAAACTCCTTTCAAACACTCCTTTAAGCTTTCTAGAAAATTCTACATTATTTCTGATCAACAATATATTGTTCACATATACTTATCAGAAATGCCGTAGTGCTCCCACTCACTTTCTTGTAAATACATGCTTCACCGCAAGTCTGTATAAAACTATATGCTTTGATCAACTCATCAAAGCGTATATTCCAACTCCGAGATTCTTGCACCTGTCCATAGATGGATCGCTGGAGCTTGCACACTTTGTTAGCACCTTTAGGATTGACAAAACCATCTCGTTGTATCATATACAACTCTTCTTTAAGAAATCGATTAAGGAATGCAGTTTTTACATCCATTTGCCAGATTTCATAAAATGTGGCAATTGCTAACATGATGCGGACAGACTTAAGCATTGCTACGAGTGAGAAAATTTCATCGTAGTCAGCACCTTGAACTTGTCGAAAACCATTTGCGACAATTCGAGCTTTATAGATAGTAATACTACTATCAACGTCCGTCTTCCTCTTGAAGATCCATTTATTCTCTATGGCTTGCCGATCATTGGGCAAGTCCACCAAAGTCCATACTTTGTTCTCATACATGGATCCCATCTCAGATTTCATGGCCTCAAGACATTTTGCGGAATCTGGGCTCATCATCGCTTCCTCATAGTTTGTAAGTTCATCATGGTCTAGTAACATGACTTCTAGTACAGGATTACCGTACCACTCTGGTGCGGATCATGCTCTGGTTGATCTACGAAGTTCTGTAGTAACTTGATCCAAAGTTGCATGATCATCATCATTAACTTCCTCTCTAGTTGGTGTAGGCATCACAGGAACAGATTTCTCTGATGAACTACTTTCCAATTTGAGAGAAGCTACAGTTACCTCATCAAGTTCTACTTTCCTCCCACTCACTTCTTTTGAGAGAAACTCATTCTCTAGAAAGGATCCATTTTTAGCAACGAAAATCTTGGCTTCAGATCTGTGATAGAAGGTGTACCCAATAGTTTCCTTTGGGTATCCTATGAAGACCCATTTCTCCGATTTGGGTTCGAGCTTACCATGTTGAAGCTTTTTCACATAAGCATCATAGCCCCAAACTTTAAGAAACGACAGCTTAGGTTTCTTGCTAAACCATAGTTCATATGGTGTCGTCTCAATGGATTTAGATGGTGCCCTATTTAACATGAATGTAGTTGTCTCTAATGCATAACCCCAAAACGATAGTGGTAAATTGGTAAGAGACATCATAAATTGCACCATATCTAATAAAGTACGGTTATGATGTTCGGACACACCATTATGTTATGGTGTTCCAGGTGGCATGAGTTTGTGAAACTATTAATTGAAGGCCAAACTCATAACTCAAATATTCGCCTCCGCGATCAGATCATAGAAACTTTATTTTATTGTTACGATGATTCTCTACTTCACTCTGAAATTCTTTGAAATTTTCTAATGTTCTAGACTTGTGTTTCATTAAGTAGATATACTCATATCTGCTCAAATCATCTGTGAAGGTCAGAAAATAACAATACCCACCCTGAGCCTCAACACTCATTGGATCGCATACATCAGTATGTATTATTTCTAATAAGTCAGTTGCTCGCTCCATTGTTCCGAAGAACGGAGTCTTAGTCATCTTGCCCATGAGGCATGGTTCGCAAGCATCAAGTGATTCATAATTAAGTGATTCCAAAAGCCCATCAACATGGAGTTTCTTCATGCGCTTTACACCAATATGACCTAAACGGCAGTGCCACAAATATGTTGCACTATCATTATCAACTTTGCATCTTTTGGCATCAATTTTATGGATATGTGTATCACTACGATCGAGATTCAGTAAACCATTCACCTTGGATGTATGACCTCAGAAGGTATTATTCATGTAAACAGAATAAAAATTATTCTTTGACTTAAATGAATAATCGTATTGCAATAAACATGATCCAATCATATTATGCTCAACGCAAACACCAAATAACATTTATTTTAGGTTCAACACTAATCCCAAAGGTAAAGGGAGTGTGTGATGGTGCTCTTATCAACCTTGGAATCACTTCCAACACACATCATCACATTGCCCTCAACTAGTCTTTGTTCATTTTGTAACTCCTGTTCCGAGTTACTAATCATAGCAACTGAACCAGTATCAAATACCCAGGGGCTACTATGAACACTAGTAAAGTACACATCAATAACATGTATATCACATATACTTTTGTTCACTTTTCCATCCTTCTTATCCGCCAAGTATTTGGGGCAGTTCCGCTTCCATTGACCATTTCCTTCGTAGTAGAAGCACTCAGTTTCATGCTTGGGTCTAGCTTTGTGCTTCTTCATGGGAGTGATAACTTGCTTGTCATTCTTCTTGAAGTTCCCTTTCTTTTCCTTTGCCCTTTTTTTGAAACTAGTGGTCTTGTTAACCATCAACAATTGATGCTATTTCTTGATTTCTACCTTCGCTGATTTTAGTATCGCGAAGAGCTTGGGAATCATTTTTGTCATCCCTTGCATATTATAGTTCATCACGAAGTTTTAGTAACTTGGTGGCAGTGACTAGAGAACTTTGTCAATCACTATCTTATCTGGAAGATTAACTCCCACTTGATTCAATCAATTGTAGTACTCAGACATTCTGAGCACATGTTCATTGGTTGATCTATTCTCCTCCCATCTTGTAGGCAAAAAATACTTGTCAGAGGTCTCATACCTCTTGACTCGGGCATGAGTCTGAAATACCAATTTCAACTCTTGGAACATCTCATATGCTCCATGGCGTTTCAAAACATTTTTGAAGTCCCGGTTCTAAGCTGTAAAGCATGGTGCACTAAACTATCAAGTAGTCATCATACCGAGCTTGTCAAACGTTCATAACGTCTGCATTTGCTCCTGCAATAGTTATGTCACCTAGCGGTGCATTAAGGACATAATTATTCTGTGCAGCAATGAGGATAATCCTCAGATCATGGACCTAGTCCGCATCATTACTACTATCAACTTTCAACTTAGTTTTCTCTAGGAACATATCATAAATAAAACGGGGAAGCTATACGCGAGCAATTGATCTACAACATATATATGCAAATACTATCAGGACTAAGTTCATGATAAATTTAAGTTCAATTAATCATATTACTTAAGAACTCCCACTTAGATAGACATACCTCTAGTCATCTAAATGATCACGTGATCCATATGAACTAAACCATGTACGATCATCACGTGAGATGGAGTAGCTTTCAATGGTGAACATCACTATGTTGATCATATTTACTATATGATTCACGTTCGACCTTTTGGTCTCAGTGTTCCGAGGCCATATCTGCATATGCTAGGCTCGTCAAGTTTAACGCGAGTATTCTGCACATGCAAAACAGGCTTGCACCTATTGTATATGAACGTAGAGCTTATCACACCCGATCATCATGTGGTGTCTCAGCACGAAGAACTGTTTCAACGGTGCATACTCAGGGAGAACACTTATACCTTGAAATTTTAGTAAGGGGTCATCTCATAATGATACCGTCGTACTAAGCAAAATAAGATGCATAAAAGATAAACATCACATGCAATCGAAATATGTGACATGATATGGCCATCATCATCTTGTGCCTTTGATCTCCATCTCCAAAGTACCGTTATGATCTCCATCGTCACCGGCATGACACCATGATCTCCATCATCTTGATCTTTATCGACGTGTCGTCACATGGTCGTCTCAGCAACTATTGCTTTTTCAACTATTGCTATTGCATAGCGATAAAGTAAACCAATTATATGGCGCTTGCATCTTATGCAATAAAGAGACAACCATAAGTGTCGTGGAATTGTCACGGCAGATGTCCTAGTGAAAGGACTTAGTCGTGGAGCCATCGCAACTAGGAAGCTTAAAGGGGTTAATTGGGACAAAGGACACGAGAAGTTTATACTGGTTTGGCCCCTTACGGTGAAGGTAAAGCCTTGTCCAGTTGATGTGGTATTGATAGGTTTCGATGACCAAGGAGTGAATACGCTAGCTTGGCCCTCGATCTGTTGTTTCTTGCCTTAAGCCACCGACGGGTCGTCCCCTTATATACACTGGTTGACGCCTGGTGGCCTACAGAGTCCTGGCCGGCTCATACAACATGTACGGCTCGGTGACTTCTTTTACATGCCTTACTTTACAAGTCTTACTCATACATGGCGGTTTACAATTATGGGCCTTAAGCCGCCTCTGGGCTTGGGCCTACTACAAGTCTTATAATGAACCGTCGCCTTGTATACTCGTCGGGCTTCTTTTAATAACCCACCATTAGGATTGACCCGGACCCTCCTGGGCGGGTCATACCTGGTAGTTATATCCCCAACATTAGGCCCCAGGTTGATTCGAACTTTGGTCTTATCAATCTCCAACACTTAGACGAAATCCATCTTCCGCTGTTTGTAAAAGCTCTATAACCCGCCATGACGTCATCTTCAGAAAATTTGGAAATCTACCTCGACGTCATCTTTAACGGATCCTTGTCCTTAAATGTTTTCCGAGAATCGAGGCGTCCATTTAGCTGGATAATCATTACTTTGGTCTTCCCCGATTTTCGCACCCGCCCGTTCACCTATCTCCTTATAAATAGACACGGCTAGTCCTTCTTCTTCCTTCTCTCGCCACCTCTCTACCTCTTGAGCTCCGCTGCCGCCGCAGCGCTCACCGTCGTCCTCAACTTTGGTCGCTGCATCACCCTGAGCTCGTCCAGAGAACGGCGGCGATCCTCCGTAGTAGCTCTGCATCCGTAAGCTCTTGCTTTCTCACCCCTTAGATCTACATTAGGGTTCGTGAGTTTTCTTTCTTGTGTTCTTTGCTGTTCGTCGTAGATTTCTTGCAGCTTCTCCACCACACCCTCTTTTGATCTGAAAGAAGTGTAGAACCTATGCGGTAGTTGTTTTACATCCATTTTAGATGCTAGCAGATCCCTTTCTCTTGTTCAAAGGCCTCGTTAGAGCTGATGAACTCATATGTGTTGGTTTTTTAGTTCTAAATTTATTTTTCTTTTCTGGACCATCTTGATCCAGAATAATAGCAATAGCTTGTGAAACTTGTTTGTCTCAACACTTAGCCAATTCTGTTTCTGGAAACCTTCGAATATCTTTAGGCATGGCGGCTTATCATGCCGGCTCATTTTTCCTTTATATATCATTAGCCCTTACTTAAGCCTCCATTACTCATGTGTACTATAATCATTAACCTGTAATTCCACCAATTAATTTGAACCGGAAAATTGCTTTCTTTTCAGCTTGTCCTTTTCCATCATGCCGTCAAAAGCGCCAACAATCTGCAACTGGGTCCCTTCCACAGTCACTGATGACACTTTGAAGGACTTTGTCACCATCGGATATTTGCCGGAGAAGAACATTATGTCCTATCGTGCTCCTGACCCGACCGAAGAACGACCTCAGCCTAAAGACGGTGAAGTTATCATCTTTACTGATCACATGAATCGGGGTTTTTCACCACCTGACTCAAAGTTCTTCAGAGCCGTTCTGCATTTTTTCAAGCTTCATCCACAAGATCTAGGACCCAACTCCATATCCAACATCTGCAATTTTCAAGTTCTTTGTGAGGTTTATCTGCAAGAAGAACCTACTATGGAACTCTTCAGAGAGTACTTCTATCTGAACCGCCAGAACAAATGCACCAACGGTCTTAGCTTGGAACTTAGTGGAATCTCAATCCAGTGCCAACAGGGTGCTGTCTTTCCCTTAAAAATCTTACGAAGCCATCCCAAGGATTGGAACCAAACTTGGTTCTATTGCCAAGACACGTCGCCAGCTGATGAAAGACCACTGCCGGGTTATCGCGCAGAGCATCTGGATTCTAAGTTTGTGCTCCCTGACAAGCTTACTGCTCCTGAACGCAAGAAGCTTATCCCATCTATCAAAAGGATTCAAGCTTTACTAGGAAACGGCTGTCGGCGTTCTGGGAATGGGGGTCCCCAGACTTGCCTGCCTGCGGCCTGCGGCGTGGCTCAAAGGGGGGTCCAGCATGGCCCATCTTCACCAACACAGACCCAAGACCCTCGCGAGGGGCCAAGCCTCGCGGGGCGGACGACGCGGAGCTTCCTCAGGCACGGCCTCATCAGGCTGGCTCGCGAGGAGGCAGAGAGATCAAGGCGGGGTACCTCACGAGGTGCCCGTGACACAAGCCATGACGACCAAAGGCGCCAGGCGGGTGCCAGCCCGCGCAGCGTCCTCCTTTCCTCTTTGGTGCAAAGGGAGCAAGCGCAGCCGCAGAGTACCGAGGCATCAGGCAAAGGTTGCCATTTCGGTGCAACAAGACCAAGACCAGGAGGACTACGAGATGGAGGTCATTGTGGAGCCCAAGACGGCGTCACCACCAGAGCTTTGTGCAGGCGAAGACTACTTTTGTCAGGATAGATAGTACTAGCTCTTCCCCTTCAAATTAGCCCGCCATTGTTGGCTCCCTTCCCGCTCGATATTTGGGACCAGGGCCTCTATAAATAGGACCAGCCACCCACAGAGTAGGAGGGAGAAGAGAGGGACGACGGGAAGAGATCTGGTAGAACTCTAGCAGAGAGAAAGCAAGCAAGTAGACGGAGGAGAGAGAGAGAGAGAAAAGGGTGACTGAACTCCTCCTAGTAGTTCATCTCCCCAGCCAAGAGCAGACCCTCGCGAGGCTGTTCTTTCTTGTATTGTTCATCATCATCAGCCCAAGAGGCAATCCACCACACCACACACTGGAGTAGGGTATTACACCACAACGGTGGCCCGAACCAGTATAAACCTTGTGTCGTTTGTGTTGTTCTTTCCGTCGCTTAGATCTTAGCAAGGCAGAGGGGTGCAAGTAGGTAGGAAGCGAAATCTTCACGCGCACCCCAGTGTTTGAACCTCAAGGGTCTGCCGGAACCCGAAATCCGACATTTGGCGTGCCAGGTAGGGGTGCGCCGGAATCCACCTTCTACCGCTTCGTGCCCCGTCGCGTCGTCATCACCATGTCCGGCGACCAGGCTGGCAACCCAGATCCATGGGCGGCGTGGCCCGCCCGCGCAGAGCCGCTTGCCTCGGGTGACCCCGTGCCCCTGGCAGCTCGCGGTCCGTGGGGCACTGCTGGCCGCGGGCGACGCGGACAGGCTTCAACAGCTCTCACACCGCGGCAGGCGCGATCGGCAGCAAGGGCCTCCAATCACGCCGCGGCCACGACACCATACACCCGCCGGGAGTAGGCGAACACGAGGGCCGCGCTCACGGTGGCCCGAGAGCTACTGTAGTGCAGGCTGCTGGAGGGCGGCCGCGACCTTCTGTTGGAGCGGGTGGCAGAGCTCCTGGACTTCGCCGCCTCGGGGGCTCACCCCTTCTGCACCCAGCTCCCATCTCAAGCCCAGGGCGGCCCGCGCGGGGGCTTCGCGCGCGCCCGCGGGATCCAAGGCTACTCCAACGCCAGCGAAGCTGTCAGCACCGGACCGGTGGCGGCGCTGCCCCCGCTCCCGGTCCGTGAAGAAGAAGGACTCGACGCGACCCGCGGCCCCAGTGGACAGCCGCGCGGCCACCCCACGGTGGGCGCGTCAGGCAGGACCACGTGGCACGCGGAGCACTACGGCGTGGCCTTCGGGATGACGGCGCCAGAAGAATACATGCCCCTCATGATGGACCAAGGACACCCTCACGAGAGCGAACAAGGCTCACTCCTCAGCCCAAGCTGGGGGGACGAGGCACTAGAAGTTGAACCTTTCCAGGAGCACCGGGACGGTCCCACTGGCCACGCTGGAGGCAACGATTATCGGGTACCGCTAATTCTTCAAGAGCAGGCATATGCTAACCATGGATCGCAGGAGGTGCAGGTCATCACAGCGAGCAGCTGCCCCGCTCCAACAGTCTCCTACCCCTCGAGAGGAGGGCACAGGGGGCTGCAGGAGAGGGGCCGAGATCCGACATCACCACCGCGGCGTTCGGAGCAAGGTGTTCTCAGGAGGTAGGCCCTCTGCTGGGGAGGTGCCTCAGGGCCTACCCCTAGCGGAGGACCCGTGGTCGTCGGGGGAACCGCTGGCGACCGCTCTACCCCATCGGGCGGCGTCCTGGTTTCCGGTCGTTGTTGATGGCACTAGAGTGTGGCGCAAGGCGGGGCCCTCATCTGGCGATATGAAGCAAGGCCAGTACCTATGAAGAAGGCCCGGTGCCTGTGAAGCTCGCCGCCCCGTGACACTCTCACGTAATAATGAGTGGGGTTGTCCACGCCCCGGAGTCTCAGGGGTGCCAGCCTCAGGCCCTGGGGCTCCCTCCCACGCCCAGTGGCAGCACTTAGCTCCGTGCTGGTGAGAAGACGTCCAAGACTAGATTAGGTGCCGGACGCGGCCTTTTGTCTGCTTTTGTTGCTTTTCCCTTTGGCTGTCGTTTTCCCCCGCTGGATTCAAGTTGGATTCGAATTTGAGATTTGCGTGTGTTCGGGGAAGGGGTGCTTAGTCTCATTCGAGTAGTTTCTCGCGTTTTGGTTACCACTTCGCCTCAGCTGCCTCCCCTCGTGAGCCCCTCGCGAGCCGGGTCAGGCCTAGCTTGCGCGCAGCCCAGACTGCCGCCGCCGCGTCCTCTCAGGAGGGTGTTTTGCTGCAGGTCCTATAGATCCAGTCAGGGAACACTCGGGACACCACAACCTCCCACAGGCTGCCTCAGGGCCAGCACAGAACCAAGGTAAACTAGCCGACCAGCGTGTTGCTTAAGCCAACCACTTGGCGCGGGCGCATGGGAAATGTAGCGACTACTAATACGATGAACACAAGTTTTACAAAAGGGGCTCCCCCTCCCAAATGCTCTCACTGCCATCAGGCCAAAACCTGAGTTCTATTTATACAGGGTAAGGAAGAAGGAACGATGCACAATCAGTCAGATAAATCCCCCAATGCATCCTCAAGAGCACCACCCGAGCCGCAGCTGGCACCGCTGAGCTCGCCATCGCTGTCCGCGTCACTGCCAGCGGCGTCAGGGCCGTGCGCCGCACCGTCCTCGTCGGCAGCCACGACCACATCGTTGTTGTCTGAAGCGAAGGCCTTGATAAGAGCATCCACATTGTCTTCCACCCAGCGCGCCAGGTCGCCTCGGATGGCCTGGGGGACTGGGGCGATGGCGGCGTCGAAATCGAAGTGGGGATCCATGTCCTGGAGATGGCTGAAGACGCGGGAAAAGGCACGCCCGAGCAGGGCGTGGCTCCTCTCCTCCACCAACCTGTCAGCCCTGACCGGCCGCGCCTCCAGCTGTGTCACCACGTCAGTGAAGAACTAAAGATTGCCGGCGTAGTTGACTGCATGCGGCTCGCCAACAGTCGCCTCGCAGATGTTGCCCAAGGCTGTGTTGGCTCTCTCCCGGAGCGTGGTGAGCATGGGGCCGTGATCATGCTCCAGGATCCGCCGCTGACGAATCTCATCCGCATTCTGGCACACGACGGCCTCAGCCTCCTCCACCCGCTGGCGAAGAAGGAGCACCTCGGCCTGGGAGGTGGTTAACTCACCTTGCACCACCTCAAGGGCAGCCCGAAAAGCATCGGCCTGCCGTGTCGCCCCCTCCAGCTTGTCTCTCAAGGCGGCAGTCCTGCCTTCAGCCTCGGCCCGGATCAACCCCAGCTTCTCCTTGAACTCGTGCTCGAGGTTCAAATGTGCCATCACCACTCGACGTCCGACCTCCTCCAGGACGCGGGCTTCCTGTGCAGTGACATCATCCTCCGCCTGCGTCACCAAGCGCTCCCTCATCTCCAGACGCTGGTACTCACGGGTACGTTCGGCGGCTTCCAGCGTCAGCGCCTCCTCACGCTTCTGGAGCTCTGCTGAGTCGCCAGAGGCCACCTTCATCGACACGAGGGCTGCCTCGCGCAGCTCCACCTGCTCCTCCAGCGAGTGGCACCAGGCCAGGAGCTCCCGAGCCCGCTCCTCCGCAACCGTTCGCCGCCGGTCAGCTTCCAGGGCCTCCTCAGCAGCCCGAGATCGAGCCTCCCGAGAGGCCATCAGCGACGCCTTGGCCTCTGTGTCGCCAAGATCGCGCTAGCAGCGCGCAAGGGCAATGGCGCCCTCTATCGGATTTCGGGTTCCGGTAGACCCTTAAGGTTTGAACTCTGGGGTGGGCGCGAAGATTACGTCTTCTACCTCTCCGTCTCGCAAGGATCTAGACTACTGAAAGAACTGCACAAGAGACACAAGGTTTATACTGGTTCGGGCCACCGTTGTGGTGTAATACCCTACTCCAGTGTGTGGTGGGTGGATTGCCTCTTGGGGCTGATGATGATGAACAATACAAGGAAGAACAGCCTCGCGAGGGTCTGCTCTTGGCTGGGGCGATGAACTGCTGGGAGGAGTTCAGCCACCTTTCTCTCTCTCTCTCTCTCTCTCTCTCTATGCTTCCAACCTCTCTATTGAGCATCCCCTTCCTTTTTTCCCAACCCCCCTTGCTCTGTGGGCGGCTGGTCCTATTTATAGAGGCCCTAGTCCTCTTCCCAAATATTGAGCGGGAAGGGAGCCAACAATGGCGGGCTAATTTGAAGGGGGACAGCAAGTATCAGCTATCCTGACAAAAGTAGTCTTCGCCTGCACAAAGCTCTGGTGATGACGCCGTCTTGGGCTCCACGGTGACCTCCATCTCGTAGTCCTCCTGGTCTTGGTCTCGTTGCACCGAAATGGCAACCTTTGCCTGATGCCACGGTACTCCGCGGCAGCGCTTGCTCCCTTTGCACCAAAGAGGAAAGGAGGACGCTGCGCGGGCTGGCACCCGCCTGGCGCCCTGAGTCGTCATGGCTTGCATCACGGGCACCTCGCGAGGTACCCCGCCTTGATTTCTCCGCCTCCTCGTGAGCCAGCCTGATGAGGCCGTGCCTGAGGAAGCTCCACGTCGTCTGCCTCGCGAGGCTTGGCCCCTCGCGAGGGTCTTGAGTCTTGTGTTGGTGAAGATGGGTCGTGCTGGGCCCCCCTTTGAGCCACGCCGCAGGCCGCAGGCAGGAAAGTCTGGTGACCCCCGTTCCCAGAACGCCGACGGTAGCCCCTGGGCCCAAGGAGCATCCGGACTTGGCCGTGGTGAGAGGCGAAAGGGCAAGGGCGAAGCGCCGCGGGCCCTAACAGCCTGCGGCCTTGGGCGCCGCGTGGCGGTTGATTGGACGTGGGCGTCTCCGCTTCCCCATGATGCCTCAGTGATCGTGCGGGTTGGACAAGTCCCTGCATGCAAATCGTGTCATGATTACCTGTGGTCGTGAAGGCCGGCGGTTGGCCTTCGCTGGCTATAAGTATGGAACTACACGTGCCCTTCCAGTCCATCCCTCCTTGCTTCTCCTTCTTCCCGATCCTTGCTCCGTCTTGCCGCGATGGCTCCGATTCGCCGGTTCTCTGCAGCGGAGAAGGGAAAGGCTCCTCGAGAGGGACCAGACCTGCTCCCGCCTAAGAAACGGCTCGCCCTCTGCAGCCAGGACGAGGAGGACCGTCAGGTGGTGTCGAGGTCTCGGTGCGAGCGTTCTCCGCCGGGGTTCCCGCTTCCCTTGTATGCCCACGTCGAGGGCCTCGAAGGGGTCGATGCCGATCCCTGCGGTCAGCGCCGTCGTCGGCGCCGACGGGTCACGAAGGTGTGCGTTGTTCCTCCTGGGGTCCATGCCGAGGGCTCCTCCGAAGAGTTCGTGTTCCATGTCGCCATTCCTCTCCAGTCTTGGATCCGCCTGCGTCCCTTCTTCGCCTCCATCATCTCGCGGGGGGTGCCCTTGGAGCTCCGGCTGTAGCACACCGGCTGCAGCGCCCTCGCGACCGAGGCAGAGGTCGCGGTCGTTGCCCCGGGCGAGGTCTACATGACTCGTGGCTGGAGAGAGATCGCCCGGGTTTGTAGGGTGAGGGGCGTCTTCGCGGTCCACTTGGAGTATGATGGCGCTTCGGTGATGTTCTTCAAGGTCTTCGACGCGGATGGGCGCCGGCTGGAGTGTTGCCCCGGGAGAGGTGGCCAAGACCTCGCCATGGTGAGAGCTAGGCCCGTTGACCGCTCCCTTGGTGGCTCTGCAGGCGACGGAGGCGCCGGGGGATCCAGCGACTCCAGCGAGATCTTCGCGACTCCGGAGACGAGTGACGACAGCTACAAGCCCGCGAGCCGGCGCCGCTCCTGGAGCAGGGCGGGCTCGTCTGGCCGTCGCCGACTCTGATCTGGATGGGGTTGGCGCCGGCGCTTGACGGCCCACTGTTGATGATGGCATCTTTTGCAGGAGCGCGTTTAGTTAGCATCCCTTAGGATCCGTTCCCTGCGAGGAATCAAAATGCGCCCCATGGGGGCTTGTAAGGTGCCTGTAATCCTGTTTGTTAATACATAACCCTTGCTGTAGAGCTATGCTAGTTGCTGATTTCGTCTTAGCTCAGTTCTCCCTTTCGAACCTCGAGAGGGCTTGGTGCTCTGCGTCGATAGGTCCCAGTCCCAAGGCGGCGTCAGCCGTCGCTGGTATGCCAGGTCGCGATGCCGTGGTCAAGGCCAGGAGGTGAGCAACTCGGGGTCCGGTAAGAGCCCCTGAGTCGCGATGCTCAGGAGGTCCCCTTTGGCGCCCAAGCAGCCGTCGCTCGGCGAGAAAGGAGAGCGGCGTCGCTGACACGGAATTGCATTAGGTGCGGGGGTAGTGCTACGATAGCCGGTGCTTTCGGGTGGTGACTTATCTCGAGAGTCGGGGATTACTCCTGGTGTGTCGTCGGGTCCGCACGTCGGCAGGAGCGGAATCGCTCGGCGAGGTCCTCGCGCGCCCCTTCTCCCCCGCCTTTGCTCCCCTTTCTGCTCTACGTCCTCGGGTCCCGGCCCTCGAGCTAGTCTCAGCCGTCGCTGGTATGCCAGGTCGCGATGCCGTGGTCAAGGCCAGAGGGTAAGGGCTGGAGAGCCAGTAGGAGCCCTGAGTCGCGATGCTCAGGCACCCCCCCCCTTTAACGTGCAAGCGGTTCGCGCGGACGAGAGTGAAAGGAACACCGCGAGGGCCTTGCTGGCGCAACTCCCTTAGGGGATCCTATAAACTCATCATAGAAGGAAGAATAGGTTGCCATGAAAATTATTAGTCTGCCGTTAGTTGCTTCTGAGGGGAGGCGAGGCATTGGAGGCTTGACGAGGTGGCGCCATGCGGGGCTGCCGCGGCCAGAGCTCAGCCATTCAGGTTTGTCGGCGTTGTAGGGACGGACCAATGCACAAGCGTCGTGCCGTTATGGGAGCAATTCCGTCAGTTGGCGTCAGTTGAGCAGGCAACTAGATCAAACACGTTAGCCGCGAAGGAGAGGATTCATTCAAATAGACGCTGGGAAGGTAGACATCACTGGGTCGGGCCCGAGCGACTTGGGGATGATGCAGCCCGGGGGGCGCCCCCAACAAAGCAAGCTAACGACATGAAATAAAAGGGATACATACCGCAGGGACAGACCCACGCGGCCTGGGAACGATGCAGCCCTGGGAGGGCGCTCCCAGCTGGAAATGAAACTTGTAAGATGTCACCTGAAGGTGTCGAGGGCGAAGGGGTGTTGGTGCAGCAGACCCGGTGGGCTGCGGAAGCCGATCCTCACGAGCCCCCAGGCCCAGGGGCCTCGAGAGGCTCCGGAGGCACTGGTAGCTCTTCGCGAATCATCTCCATCTCCGCCAAGGCTGCGGAATGCCTGCCTTCTTGAGCCTCCATGATGCCCCTCATGAGGCGCTGGCACGTTGCAACCGCGCTCGGCAAGCCATAAGGCATGCGAACATAGCTGTGGGGCGGACCCCCGCAGCGCCCCACTCGCGAGGGCCAGAGGCGCTCCATCGTAGCGACTTGGTTGAGCCCTGGTACGTCGATGCAGACGTGCAGCCTACCATCCCCGCCTGGATGGGGAGTCACAGCCGGTAAACGGCGGCAACCTCTCATGATTCTTGATTCCTGTAGTTCTTGAATGGCCTTGTCGACGAACTCCTGCGGGTCTGACCTTCCTTGCCTTGCTCCTTCTTGAGGGAAACGTGCTTCGTAACACGCCTCCATGTGGTGCCCAAGCGCCTCCCTCGTGACCCTTGGCCAGGTCGGTGGCCCTCCAGGGGAGAGCCCCCGAGCCCTGCCTGAGGAGGGCGCCGGGCGCGCTTTCCTATGCGATGGAAGGAGGTTCCCCCTAGGCAGATGCGAGCCCTGAGGGGCCCGCCTCCCGAGGGGCTGGTCCGGACGATGTCTTCTTCTTCTTGGGGTGGTCTCGGGAAGCCTCCTGCTTCCGCGATCCGGGTCTTCCAGTGATGCGGCCTGAAAGGCTCGCTCCAGGGAACACACTGCATCCTTCTCTTCACATGGCACCGTGATGACTCCGCCACTTCCTGGCATCTTGAGGACGTTGTAGCCATGGTGAGTTACGGGCATGAACTTGGCCAGCGCTGGGTACCCGAGGATGGCGTTGTACGGCAGGCGGATGTGGGCGACGTCGAAGTCGATGAGCTTGGTGCGGTAGTTGTTGTGTGCCCCGAAGGTGACAGGGAGGCGGACCTGCCCAATCGGGACCGTGGAGCCGTCGGTGACTCCGGAGAAGGGCTTGGTTGGCTGAAGCTGGTCGTAGGCACTTGGAGATTGTTGGACGTTTCCACGGACAGGACGTTGAGCCCTGCCCCACCGTCTATGAGGGTCCTGGTGACCAGTACATTGCTGATGACTAGGAAGCAAAGCATCGGGAGGACCCCGGCTGTGGCCGCGCACTTGAGCTCATCCACTGAGCTGAATGTGATGGAGCAGGCCGACCACCTGAGAGGGCGTGTTGCTTCAAGCCTGGGGAGGACTACATTCACTTTGCGGACAAACTTGAAGATGTGTTGTGAGGCTGGGGCTTGAGCTCCGCCCAGGATGCAGGCGATTGCGCATGGCTCCTGGAAGCCCCCAGCCCCTTCGTCTCGATGGCAGTCCTCGTTTCTCCTTGGCTGAGGCGGCAGTGGAGGGAGGCCTGTGTTGCCCTGTGGGAGATCCTCACGAGGCTGATCCCTCCAGTCCCCCTCGCGAGGCAGGTCTCGCCAGCGATCCTCGCGAGGTTGATCGCGTCACCCTTGGCGCGGGCCGTGGTCTTCCCAGCGTCCTGCGTTTCTTCCTCCTCCTCGGTCGTAGCCCCGATCGGCGCGTTCAGGACGACGGCCGATCCTTCCTTCTCGCACGGCACGGAGTTCTTGGCATTCGTTGGTGTTGTGGGTGTGGAGGTCGTGGTACACACAGTACCGGCCGCCCCTGGAGGACTCGGGCAGATCTTTGCCCCGCATGGTGTCTGGTTCTGCCGCGAGCACGGCAGCCCCCTTGCGCTTCACATCCTTGGCCTTGGGCTTCTTCTCTTCTGGGTCTGCGACAGGCAGCTCGAGGAGGGAGAGGCGTCCCTCCTCAGCCCTGGCGCACTTGGTCGCCAAGTTGAACAACTCCAAGGAGGTGCACAGGTCTTCATGCATCGCCAGCTCCTCCTTCATCTTGACATCGCGCACACCATCGGAGAAGGCCGAGATGATGGCCTCCTCGGACACCTTGGGGATCTTGAGGCGCGCGCTGTTGAAGCGCTGGATGTACTTTTGCAGGGTCTCTCCGGGTTGTTGCTTGATGCGGCGCATGTCGCTCACGGCGGGTGGCCGGTCGCGAGTACCTTGGAAGTTGGCGATGAAGCGGGTGCGCATCTGGTCCCAGGAAGAGATCGTGCCTGGAGCCAGATTCAGGAGCCAGGTGTGAGCTCCTTCCTTGAGCGCCATGGGGAACCAGTTCGCCATGACCTTCTCGTCCCCGCTGGCAGCTTCGATGCCCAGCTCATAGAGCTGGAGGAACTCTGCAGGGTCAGTCGTGCCGTCGTAACGAGGAGGCAGGTCTGGCTTGAACTTGCCGGGCCACGCGACGCTACGCAGCTCGGTGGTGTAGGCACGGCAGCCTGCGGTGGCCACGAAAGGCTTCGGCTGGTGGAGAGCTCGGTCTTGAGGGTCCCCACGCGCTGCAGCTAGGAGCAGTGCGGGGTCTTGGCGTGCCGGAGCCGGAGCAGGGTCGCGGCGTGCCGGAGCAGGGAGCGCCCGGGCAGCTCCTTGCGGGCGAGGGACTTCTTGGCAGCTTCGTTCTTGCTGTGCTGGCACCTGACGGAGCGGGTTCTGCCCAGGGGCCACGCGCCTTGGAGCCATGGCGTCTTCTTGGGGAGGAGGCGGCTGGTACGCCCCCGGAGCTTCGTTGCCCGCGCGGGGCGGGGTGCGGCACAGCGGAACGGACGGCGCGGGAGAGCCCCCCGCGGCGCGGATGAGCTCGGCGACGCGGTCGAGCCACTCTTCGTAGACGTCGTCGACGAGACGGTAGCGCAGGAGCTCATTTGCCGTGATGAGCGCAGCTCGAGCCTCCAAGGGTGCGCGGAGCGCGCGGGGCAAAGAACCAGCTGGTGTGAGCGGTGGAGTAGCGGTGCGGCCGTCTTGCCGCACGGATGGATGCTGAGACGATGCTTTCTGCTCGCCCCCCGCTGGGCCGGTGGCGGCGTTGATGGCAGGTGACAGGGAACGGTGAGGGTGTCCGCCGACGGGCGCCATCTGGGCGACGCGGGAAGCGATGGCGGCCTGGCGCTCGGCGCGGGCCCGACGAGCATCGGACATGGACGCGATGGTCGGAAGAGAACGGTGCGGTGGAAGACGAACTCCGGCGCACCCCTACCTGGCGCGCCAAATGTCGTATTTCGGGTTCCGGCAGACCCTTAAGGTTTGAACTCTGGGGTGCGCACGAAGATTACGTCTTCTACCTCTCTGTCTCGCAAGGATCTAGACTACTGAAAGAACTGCACAAGAGACACAAGGTTTATACTGGTTCGGGCCACCATTGTGGTGTAATACCCTACTCCAGTGTGTGGTGGGTGGATTGCCTCTTGGGGCTGATGATGATGAACAATACAAGGAAGAACAGCCTCGCGAGGGTCTGCTCTTGGCTGGGGCGATGAACTGCTGGGAGGAGTTCAGCCACCTTTCTCTCTCTCTCTATGCTTCCAACCTCTCTATCGAGCATCCCCTTCCCTTTTTCCCAACCCCCCTTGCTCTGTGGGCGGCTGGTCCTATTTATAGAGGCCCTGGTCCTCTTCCCAAATATTGAGCGGGAAGGGAGCCAACAATGGCGGGCTAATTTGAAGGGGGACAGCAAGTATCAGCTATCCTGACAAAAGTAGTCTTCGCCTGCACAAAGCTCTGGTGATGACGCCGTCTTGGGCTCCACGGTGACCCCCGTCTCGTAGTCCTCCTGGTCTTGGTCTCGTTGCACCGAAATGGCAACCTTTGCCTGATGCTTCGGTACTCCGCGGCTGTGCTTGCTCCCTTTGCACCAAAGAGGAAAGGAGGACGCTGCGCGGGCTGGCACCCGCCTGGCGCCCTGAGTCGTCATGGCTTGCATCACGGGCACCTCGCGAGGTACCCCGCCTTGATTTCTCCGCCTCCTCGTGAGCTAGCCTGATGAGGCCGCGCCTAAGGAAGCTCCACGTCGTCCGCCTCGCGAGGCTTGGCCCCTCACGAGGGTCTTGAGTCTTGTGTTCGTGATGATGGGCCGTGCTGGGCCCCCCTTTGAGCCACGCCGCAGGCTGCAGGCAGGCAAGTCTGGGGACCCCCATTCCCAGAACACCGACACCCTCCAGCTCGCGCCTCTCTGCAGCCAGGCGCAGGCCCTCGGCCTCAAGGCGCGCGTCTTCATCAGCAAGCTCCTCACCAAGCAGGCTTACCGCGTCAGCCGCCCTTCGAAGGAATCCTTGGCGGAGAGCGCGACGCTCCCGAGCGCGCTCGAGCACGTCTTTCACGCCATCATCTGCCCCAAGAAAGCGTTGGGGGCCACGGACCAGCACCCCCCCTCCGGGCTGGGGGCTGGGGGCTGGCACCCTCGCGACGGTCGGGCACGCCGCGCCAGAAGCCCGGCCTGGGGCCAGCCCGTCCCCAAGAGAAGAACGCAAGGAGCGCCTCAGCCAATTGCAGTCCATGACCAGGCGGGAAGCCCACGGCAGCCTGGCTATGCCATGAGAAGGCCTGCGGAAGAGGATCGCGAGGTGCGCAGGGCCACGATGCGCCTCGGGACGGTCCGCCTCTTCGATCGCCTTCACCACAAGGGCTCTGCTGCTCGAGGCACTTGAGGGCGATGGAGGGGGCGAAGCCAAGGGGGACGGCACCTCAGCCGTCTCCGCAAACTCGGCTGGAAGGGGCCTGCAGAGCAAGGGTCAGTAAAAGCAACAGAAGGATCGGGAGCTGGGAAAGCAGAAGGCTTACTCATCAGTGGCGAAGTACTTCCTACGCTTCAGTAGGCGACAAGGGTAATCGTCGCCCAGGGCCTCCCTTCTCTTCTGGAGGACCTCAAAGTCCATGCGGAAGCGGCCCAAGAGTTGGGCGCAGGGATCAACCTGTGACGAAGAAGGAGCATCAAGGCGATCTGCGTCAGGGGCGCCCGCCTGATGCGCGCTGCCAATCGCCTCGCCAAGGGAGGCAGCCGGAGCTTCAGGGGCCTCAGTCGCAAGCGCTGAGAGCAGCTGCTCGTCACCCTCAGCCTCAGCGGCACGGGCCCCAAGAGCCGCTCCCTCATGAGCGTCGCCTGGCGCCGTCAGCCCGCCGAGAGCCCCCTCGGCCTCTGGCGCCTCATGCTTCCCTGCTCCGCCGCTCGAGGAAGATCCGCCTTGGCCGACTGGAAGGGCGGACACCACAACTGGATTCTTGCGAGGCCCCTGGAGGCCGGCGGGGCGCGGCCCCCACTCATCAAAGACAGGCATCTGCTTCACAAAATCGCCCCTGCTCTGGCAGAGGTATAGCAAGGCCCCTCCCTGCGGGATGCTACCAGGGTTGGGGTCCCCAGTCAGGGTCAAGAGCGTTGTCCTCAGCACTTCAGGAGTCAAGTCCTCTTCCTGGAGCCTCATACGATCATCGCGCCCCCTGAAGGTCCACATCCGGCAGGAGTGGCGTTGGAGAGGGGCAACGCGGCGTAGCAGGAACTCCTTCACCACCTTGGGCGCTGTCATGCCGAGCGACCTCAAGAACGCGAAGCGGTGCCAGACGAAGACGAGCCGGGGGCTCTCAAGCGTCTCCTGGCCCCAGCCCGAATTGGGGACAGCAGGCGAAGTTGGCTTCGGTAGCAGGGGGCTGGGCACCCTTGCGTCCACATACATCCACCGCTCGCGGAACCCAGCCGCGGGTGGGGGGAGCTTGAAGTCTATCCCCGAGGCCGCAGTCCTAGACGCGGCAACAAAGCTCACGCACGCCCAGCATTGGGTAGGGTCGACAAGGCGCAGCGAGAAGAAGTGGCGCAGCAAGGCAACCGAAGGGAGGATGCCCATCATAGCCTCGCAAACAAAGGCGAAGACCGAAAGGAGGGTGATGGATTCAGGACCCAGATGCATCATGTGGATCTGATAGTGGGAAAGCACGGCATTGAAGAAATCAGAAAAGGGAGGAACCAGACCCGCCCACAGGGCGTCGGCGAAATACGGGACCTCGGTGACTGTTTTGTCGGTGGAGGAGTGGGACGCGGGCCAGGCCGTCGTCCTCCCGCACTCGTTGAAGATAGTGGCCAGAGCCGAGCTGACCTTGCCTAAGCTCTCGGCGGGGGCCGCCAACAGCGGCGGACCAGGCGGAGACACGGGTTTCTTCCCTCTTCCCTTCTTCGTTGGAGCCATGGCGATGGAAAAGGGGGGGGGGAGTTCGAGATTGGGTTGAAAACAGAAGCTGGAGTTCGAGCGGAGGAAGGATAGAGGGCGCTCGAGCGACAGAAAGGGGAGCGGCTGTGTACAACTACGAGTCCGCCTAGCATGGCGCAAAATCAGGAAGGCATGGGGGAGCAGTGTCGCCCACGTCCAATCAACCACCACGCGGCGCCCAAGGCCGCAGGCTGTTAGGGCCCGCGGCGCTTCGCTCTTACCCTTCCGCCTCCCTGCACGGCCAAGTCCAGGCGCGCCTTGGGCCCGGGGGCTACTGTCGGCATTCTGGGAACGGGGGTCCCCAGACTTGCCTGCCTGCGTCCTGCGGCGTGGATCAAAGGGGGGCCCAGCATGGCCCATCTTCACCAACACAGACCCAAGACCCTCACGAGGGGCCAAGCCTCGCGGGGCGGACGACGCGGAGCTTCCTCAGGCACGGCCTCATCAGGCTGGCTCGTGAGGAGGCGCAGAGATCAAGGCGGGGTACCTCACGAGGTGCCCGTGACGCAAGCCATGACGACCAAAGGCGCCAGGCGGGTGCTAGCCCGCGCAGCGTCCTCCTTTCCTCTTTGGTGCAAAGGGAGCAAGCGCAGCCGCGGAGTACCGAGGCATCAGGCAAAGGTTGCCATTTCGGTGCAACAAGACCAAGACCAGGAGGACTACGAGAATGAGGTCATTGTGGAGCCCAAGACGGCGTCACCACCAGAGCTTTGTGCAAGCGAAGACTACTTTTGTCAGGATAGATAGTACTAGCTGTTCCCCTTCAAATTAGCCCGCCATTGTTGGCTCCCTTCCCGCTCGATATTTGGGAACAGGGCCT
This sequence comes from Triticum aestivum, assembly GCF_018294505.1. Classification (NCBI taxonomy): domain Eukaryota; kingdom Viridiplantae; phylum Streptophyta; class Magnoliopsida; order Poales; family Poaceae; genus Triticum; species Triticum aestivum. Next base: position 170,853,524 of record NC_057800.1, on the reverse strand, counting down.
CTATAAATAGGACCAGCCACCCACAGAGTAGGAGGGAGAAGAGAGGGACGACGGGAAGAGATCTGTTAGAACTCTAGCAGAGAGAAAGCAAGCAAGTAGACGGAGAGAGAGAGAGAGAAAAGGGTGACTGAACTCCTCCCAGCAGTTCATCTCCCCAGCCAAGAGCAGACCCTCGCGAGGCTGTTCTTTCTTGTATTGTTCATCATCATCGGCCCAATAGGCAATCCACCACACCACACACTGGAGTAGGGTATTACACCACAACGGTGGCCCGAACCAGTATAAACCTTGTGTCGTTTGTGTTGTTCTTTCCATCGCTTAGATCTTAGCAAGGCGGAGGGGTGCAGGTAGTTAGGAAGCGAAATCTCCGCGCGCACCCCAGTGTTCGAACCTCAAGGGTCTGCCGGAACCCGAAATCCGACAACGGCCTAACTGGAGTCGATCTGATCCGTTGTTGGATCGCATGGCGGGTCATCCCTCTAAGCCGCCGTTCCGCCTTGATGCATACCTACACCGGAGGACTAGATGACCCTCTGCATCATAGCCCTATGCAACTGACTGAAGAGGCTATTGTAGAGATGTCGACCACCCTCGTAAACGACAAATATGAGGACTGCAGTAAGATTGGATTAAACCCCTACTACAAACTTAACCTGGCACCAGAGGTGAACCCCCTTGACTTCCTTTTTTCTTCAGTAGTTAAATACTTGCATGGATTTTAACCTGTTATTCGCCTACAGGCCAAATTTGACTTCTGTAAGGCCAAATATGATCATGAAGCTGCCAAGAAGGCTAGAGCCGCTGCCATAGCCACCAGGAAGACGACCCGGAAGTCCAAGAAGAAGAAGACTGCTTCTAACATGTTCAAGCTGGATGATGTTTCTGAGTCCGAGGTAGCCCTTGACTCCCTTGGCCTATTTTTTAACAACCTTATTGACACCGACTATTGCCAGGACGACATGGGGGCCACCAGGCAGTAGAAGTAGAGGTAACTATTTCCTCTGACTCGGAACCTTTGCCGAGACAGAAACTTCAACCGGTAACCCGGAAAGTAAGGTTTTCACACCCTTTGGCTTATTTGGACCCTCATTTTCTTTTGAAAAAGCAGCAACATGAGAGCCGCCGTCAGGCCCGGACTAGTGAAGATAATGAACTACCCTCCAGCTTACCAAAAACTCTTCAGAAACGCCAGAATGGGGTTTGTTTCACCTTTGTCTCTTGCTTTTATCATTGAATGTATTTCCTTACTCTCTTAACTTTGTTTTTACTTTTGCAGGAGGTTTCTCGCTCTTCTGGCGATTCTTCACAAACTCAATTCCTAGCTTTCAAGACTACCCCTGGGTAAGGAAAATTATATTTCTTCTGCATCTTTAAGTCTGCATCATTATACTAACTCATAAAATCCTTCTTAGCGGTCAAGCAAAGTCCAAGAAAGCCAAGGTGGCTAAGCCGGCAAAAGACCCGAAAGACCCTGCTCCTGAGCCGGCAATACCAACTCCTCCTGAACAATCTGAAGCACCAAAAGACCCTGCTGTCTATGTTCAATCAGACCCTCCTGAGCCGTCAGTTGATGAGACCATTCTCAATCCGTCTACCGCTGAACCATCTAGCTCAGCTAACCCGCCGACGACTTCTGACAATGATGTCTTAATTACTGGTAGTTGATTCGTTGAGCCGGGCAACCCAACTGTACTGGACCGGCACTCTGCCAAGCAAGAAGCTTTAGAGAGGCAGAAGGTGCGGTTTGACGTCTCTCACTACGCTCATCTGAATGTTAGTGATGTGTTGTCTGGATACCTCAGTCATGTGCATTCCAGCCATGACTCGGAAATTGTGATGGTCAAGCAATTGCAACTGAAATATGAGGTACGTTCTCCGGCTTTCACTAGCTTACATATGCTCTACCAGCCCCCAAGTCTCCGGATTATGATGAACCTGAATGATCCGTAGACTTATGATATAGGTTGATGCTCTGTCTTAGATTTTCCTTAAGCCCAGCATAAATTTCATCTGTAGTCCCCAAGGGCCAGCTCAATTTATCATGAATGAGCCGGTACTTGACTTCATAATTGTCTTGAATCAGTCCAAACAAATAGTGTGATCCGGCTCAACATGAAAAAACTTTCTTAATATCATGCATTAGCCCCCAACTGCCAAGCGGTGTTACTTGTAAAACACTTGGGACTTTAAGCATAGAAGAGCCATTTTGCATTTAAAAAATTTCTTTGGCAGACATTAGCCCCCAAGTGCCGAGTGGTGTTGCGTTGCAAAGTACTTAGGACTTTAATTATTATAACCTTTATGGAAATAAATTTTAACACACCTGTGCATGTTTGTAGACCACCATAACTGAATTGAGCTCTCAATTGACTGATGCAAAGACCCGGCTGGCGGATCAAGAGGCAGAGATAAAGAACATTGACTCCAAACTCCAGTTGAGCCTCTCTGAAGCTGAAAAACTGAAGACCAGATTTGATGCGAAGAAGAAATCCTGGGCCAATGAGAAAACATTGCTGATACAGCGTGCAGAGACAGCAGAGGCGGCTCTCAAGGAGGCTACCATGGAGCTCATCGGCTTAAAAAACCATGTGTCTCAGATGGTCTCCGCAATCTTTGGTAAGTCATTTGCATAAATTACTTACACTCTATTTTTGCCAGAAATATAACCCGCCTGCTTAGCCTTTGTAAAATACTTATAGGTCCACGGAGCAACAATCTGAGTCAAAACAGTGTGACAAAACTCAAGGCAGTTTACACCTCGGTGGAGCAACTGTATACTGGGGCTCAATGGGCGCTTTCTATTATCACCCCTACCAACCAAGGACCCAACCTCTTGAGTGATGTTTTAAAGAAGTTATCTATCTCATCCGCCAGATTCCAAGAAGTCAAGCGGTCTTGTGAAAGAGCCGGAGCCCTGACTACCCTAAGCCGCTCCAAAGCCTGGGTGCCGGAATTAGACCCGGCAGACGTGGCCAAGGGGTACCCTACCTTGAAGGAAGACGGGACTCCATTTGATCAAGATGATTTTATTTCTTGTGTGAGGGGAGTTCGTCCTCAGGCTACCATTCTTGGCGAGGAGACCAACATTGACAAGTATCAGCCGGGTTTTGATGTTGATAATAAAAAGATGGCAACTCCTTCGTATAAAGTGATAGATCTTATCCCGCCGGTTCGCCAACACACCTTTGCTCTAGACATTGACCCGGCTGGTCTAATTGATGATGAAGTTGAGTTTGTTGCTCTTGATGGCTTTGATTGGTCCAAGCCCAGCTTCCAACCAGTGAAGGGAGATGAACCGGCGAGGGAGGAGTTATAACCGTCCGAATAACCCGGTCGAGACTTAATGAACCGGTCTTAAATGAATATCTGCTTAGGAGAAAAACAGTTTGAACCTTTTGGGCTCCCAATGCCTTGTAATATGCTAGCTTGAAACTGCATTTTCTGCCTATGCCGTCGTGCATATGATACTGTGTATGACTGTTTTATCCGTCACGTCAATATATGCATTATATCCTTTATCACATCTGCAATGTTTAAATATGTTCCTGTATGCAAGAGATGAAGAACTATCCTGGCGGTTTGTCGCTGGACGGGTCAAAACACCCAATACATAACTGTGTTCTTTGAGTCTGAAATGCCGGCTTATGTGACCCGGACAGTAAGGTTGATAACCCAATCTTTTTAGAAGTCAATACTTCCATATACCTGATGATTGTTATACCTTGGCAACTCATTGTCAAATAACCGAGCCGGTTTAATTCAAACCATACTTACAGTTAGATTTGAGACAACAAAAAACCAGTAAAACAAAACAGCATGTTTCAAACAATGTAAATCAAGCATTCAAATAAAATTTGGAGGCTTATGATTCGATTACGATCAGTAAACCGGACCAAAGGGGTTAAGCTAGGATTCGAATACGATCATGTAGCCCCCAGTGGCTTTGGCATTGCGCCAATCAAGAGGGTACCGACGGCTATGTTCTCTTTGGTTTGAATATGACATATGTTTGAACAGGAAGCCCCCAAATGACCTTGGGAGTTTTTTAATGACGCTGATTCGAATACGATCAACGTCGGACCCACAAGGGGTTGAGCATTGATTCGAATACGATCAGGAAGCCCCCTAGTGAGCTTGGCAGTGTGCCGATCAAAAGGGTACTGACAGCTATGTTCTCTTTGGTTCGAATACGACCTATGTTTGAACAGGAAGCCCCCTAGTGACCATAAGGTTTTAACGGCTAGATTCGAATACGATCATGAGCCGGAGCGAGGGGGTTAAGCTAGATTCGGATACGATCAGCCCCCAACTGGTCATTTTAGTAATTAGAAAAATAAGGATATGTGATCATTGAGGATGAAAAGGACAGAGGTTCTGCTTTATTACTTATCATAATATATACAACGTCAAGGTATGTACATTATGAGAGCCAGTGGCTCAAGTGTATTAAGGCCGAAAATGAGCAATATTCCACAGCCGGCGGGTCTCTTCCTCCGACTTACGTGAGTCTTCGTGCTCTCGAACATCGATAAGGTAATATGACCCGTTGTTCAAGTTCTTGCTGACCACAAAGGGTCCTTCCCAAGGTGGGGATAGCTTGTGTGCCTCAGACTGATCCTGGATGAGCCGGAGCACTAGGTCACCTTCTTGAAAGGTTCTGGACCTAACCCGGCGGCTGTGATAATGGCGCAGGTTCTGTTGGTAAATCGCTAAACGAGCCGCTGCCAAGTCTCACTCTTCGTATAATAAGTCAAGCGCATCCTGACGGGCTTGTTCGTTATTAGCTTCAACACAAGCCGCCACGCGGGGCGAGTCATGGCGGATGTCACTAGGCAGGATTGCTTTTGCTCCATAAACCATGAAGAAAGGCGTATAACCCGTAGACCTGTTGGGGGTGGTATTGATGCTCCATAGTACCGAGGGTAACTCCTCTACCCAACAACCCGGTGTCCGTTGTAAAGGAACCATAAGCCGGGGCTTGAGACCTTTTAAGATCTCCTGATTTGCTCTCTCATCTTGACCATTGGATTGGGGGTGAACTACTGACGAAACATCAAGCCGGATATGCTAACGTTGACAAAACTCCTCCATAGCGCCTTTGGACAGATTGGTACCATTGTCAGTTATAATGTTGTGTGGAAAACCAAAACGAAAGATCACATTTTTCATGAACTGAACCGCCGTGGCTGCATCACACTTACTAACCGGCTCTGCCTCAACCCATTTTGTGAATTTGTCAACTGCCACCAAAAGATGTGTCTTTTATCCTTGGATCTTTTGAAAGGTCCAACCATATCCAGCCCCCAAACTGCAAATGGCCAAGTAATTGGAATCATCCGTAATTCTTGAGCCGGCATGTGCGCTCGTCGTGCAAACTTTTGAAACCCATCGCACCTACTGACCAGATCCTCCGCATCAGCATGAGCCGTTAGCCAGTAAAAACCGTGATGGAAAGCTTTGGCCACAAGAGACATTGAGCCGGCATGGTGGCCACAATCTCCTTCATGGATCTCACAAAGAATTTCTTGACCTTCTTCAGGAGAGACACAACATTGAAACGCTCCGGTGACACTGCGATGATACAACTCGCATTTAGAAATCGTCATTGACTTAGACCGTTGGGTTATTTGTCTAGCCAAGGTCTCATCCTCTGGCAACTAGCCCCGGGTCATATAAGCCAAAAACGGTACTGTCCAATCTGGAATGACATGAAGAGCCGCCACCAACTGTGCCTCAGGGTCTGGAACGGCCAAGTCTTCCTCTGTGGGCAACTTGACAGAAGGGTTATGCAGAACATCTAAAAAGGTGTTAGGTAGCACCGGCTTACGCTGAGATCCCAACCGGCTTAGAGCGTCGGTCGCTTCGTTCTTTCTGTGGTCAATGTGCTCCACTTGATAACCTTTGAAGTGTCCAGCAACAGTGTCAACCTCACGAAGATAAGCCGCCATGAGAGGATCCTTGGAATCCCACTTGCCTGATACTTGCTGAGCCACCAAATCTGAGTCGCCAAGGCACCGTACCCGGCTTAAACTCATTTCTTAGGCCATTCGAAGACCATGGAGCAAGGCCTCATATTCTGTTGCGTTGTTACTACAAGGAAACATCAATCGCGACAGGATAACCCACAAGTATAGGGGATCGCAATAGTTTTCGAGGGTAGAGTATTCAACCCAAATTTATTGATTCGACACAAGGGGAGCCAAAGAATATTCTCAATTATTAGCAGCTGAGTTGTCAATTCAACCACACCTGGAAACTTAATATCTGCAGCAAAGTGTTTAGTAGCAAAGTAATATGATAGTAGTGGTAATGGTAGCAAAAGGTAATGATAGCGAAAGTAATGTTTTTGTTATTTTGTAGTGATGATAGCAATAGCAACGGAAAAATAAATAAGCGAAGAACAATATGTGTAAAGCTCGTAGGCAATGGATCAGTGATGGAGAATTATGCTGGATGCGGTTCATCATGTAACAGTCATAACCTAGGGTGACACAGAACTAGCTCTAGTTCATTGATATAATGTAGGCATGTATTCCGAATATAGTCATACGTGCTTATGGAAAAGAACTTGCATGACATCTTTTGTCCTCCCCTCCCGTGGCAGCGGGGTCCTTACGGAAACTAAGGGATATTAAGGCCTCCTTTTAATAGAGTACCGAAATAAAGCATTAACACATAGTGAATACATGAACTCCTCAAAGTACGGTCATCACCGGTAAGTATCCCGATTATTGTCACTTCGGGGTTAACGGATCATAACACATAATAGGTGACTATAGACTTGCAAGATAGGATCTAGAACTCTCATATATTGATGAAAACATAATAGGTTCAGATCTGAAATCATGGCACTCGGGCCCTAGTGACAAGCATTAAGCATATCAAAGTCATAGCAACATCAATCTCAGAACATAGTGGATACTAGGGATCAAACCCTAACAAAACTAACTCGATTACATGATAGATCCCATCCAACCCATCACCGTCCACCAAGCCTATGATGGAATTACCCACGCACGTCGGTGAGCATCATGAAATTGGTGATGGAGGATGGTTGATGATGACGATGGCCACGGATTCCCCTCTCCGGAGCCCCGAACGGACTCCAGGTCAGCCCTCCCGGGAGATTTTAGGGCTTGGCGGCGGCTCCGTATCATAAAACGCGATGAATCCTTCTCTCTGATTTTTTTTCTCCCCGAAACCAAATATGTAGAGTTGGAGTCGGAGGAGCTCAAGGGGGCCCACGAGGTAGGGGGGCGCGCCCCCCACCCTCGTGGACAGGTGGTGGGCCCCCTGGCCTTCATCTTTTGCAGGTATTTTTTATATTTTCCAAAAAGTTACTCCGTGAAGTTTCAGGTCATTCTGAGAACTTTTGTTTCTGCACATAAATAACACCATCGTAATTCTGCTGAAAAAAATGTTAGTCCGGGTTAGTTCCATTCAAATCATGCAAGTTAGAGTCCAAAACAAGGGCAAAAGTGTTTGGAAAAGTAGATACGATGGAGACGTATCAACTCCCCCAAGCTTAAACCTTTGCTTGTCCTCAAGCAATTCAGTTTACAAACTGAAAGAGAAAAAGAAAAACTTTTACAAACTCTGTTTGCTCTTGTTGTTGTAAATATGTAAAGCCAGCATTCAAGTTTTTAGCAAAGATTATAACTAACCACATTTGCAATAATGCATAGGTCTCAAGTTTACTCATATCAGTAGCATAATCAACTAGCGAGCCATAATAATAAAACTCGGATGACAACACTTTCTCAAAACAATCATAATATGATATAACAGGATGGTATCTCGCTAGCCCTTCCGGAGACCGCAAAACATAAATGTAGAGCACCTTTAAAGACCAAGGACTGACTAGACATTGTAATTCATGGTAAAAGAGATCCAGTCAAGTCACACTCAATGTAAACTAACAGTAATGAATGCAAATGACAGCGGTGCTCTCCAACTGGTGATTTTTAATAAGAGGATGATGACTCAGCATAAAAGTAAATAGATAGGCCCTTCGCAGAGGGAAGCAGGGATTTGTAGAGGTGCCAGAGCTCGGTTTTGAAACAGAGGTGAATAATAATTTGAGTGGTATACTCTCATTGTCAACATAACAACCAAGAGATGGTGATATCTTCCATGCTACACACATTATAGGCGGTTCCCAAACAGAATGGTGAAGTTTATACTCCCCATTCCACCACAAGCATCAATCCATGGCTTGCTCGAAACAACGAGTGCCTCCAACTAACAAGAGTCCCAGGGGGAGTTTTGTTTGCAATTATTTTGATTTAGTTTGCATAAAGCATGGGACTGGGCATCCCGGTGACCAGCCATTTATCTTGTGAGTGAGGAGCGGTGTCCACTCCTCTTGAGAATAACCCGCCTAACATGGAAGATACAGACAGCCCTAGTTGATACATGAGCTATTCGAGCATACAAAACAGGATATTTATTTGAAGGTTTAGAGTTTGGCACATACAGATTTACTTGGAACGGCAGGTAGATATCGTATATAGGTAGGTATAGTGGACTCATGTGGAATAACTTTGGGGTTTAAGGAGTTTGGATGCACAAGAAGTATTCCCGCTTAGTACAAGTGAAGGCTAGAAAAAGACTGGGAAGCGACCAGCTAGAGAGCAACAATTGTCATGAACATGCATTAAAATTAATCAACACCGAATGCAAGCATGAGTAGGATATAATCCACCATGAACATAAATATCGTGAAGGCTATGTTGATTTTGTTTCAACCACATGCGTGAACATGCGCCAAGTCAAGTCACTTAAATCATTCAGAGGAGGATACCACCCTATCATACCACATCATAACCATTTCAATAGCATGTTGGCACGCAAGGTAAACCATTATAACTCATAGCTAATCAAGCATGGCACAAGAAACTATGATCTCTAGTTGTCATTGCAAACATGTTTATTCATAATAGGCTGAATCAGGGACGATGAACAAATCGTATTTACAAAAACAAAAGAGGTCGAGTTCATACCAGCTTTTCTCATCTCAGACAGTCCACCATATATCATCATAATTGCCCTTCACTTGCACGACTGAATGATGTGAATAATAATAATAATAGTGCACGTGCATTGGACTAAGCTGGAATCTGCAAGCATTCAATAAACAGGAGAAGACAAGGCAATATGGGCTCTTCTGTCAGATCAACAATAATGCATATAAGAGCCACTTCAACAATTTAATTATGGTCTTCTCCTATCAACCCCCAAAGAAAAGAAAAGAAATAAAACTATTTACACGAGAGAGCTCCCAACAAGTAAAAGAAGAATAGGAAATCTTTTTGGGTTTTCTTTTTAATTACTACTACAAGCATGGAATGTAAACTAATTAAAAGCTACAACTAATTTTTTTGGTTTTTCTTAAGGTTTATTAAACACACCAGAAGAAAGCATAAAAAAGGAAAATAAACTAGCATGGATGATACAATGAAAAAGTATGAGCACCGACATCTAGCAATGAGTGTGTGAGCATAAATGTAATGTCAGTGAGAAATACGTACTCCCCCAAGCTTAGGCTTTTGCCTAAGTTGGTCTATGGCCACGGCTGGCCTGGCTGATATCCATAATAGTAGCTGGGGTCGTACTGTGATGCAGAACCTATCGCCTGCTGAGCTGCAGTGTGGCGACGAGCGGCCTCCTCTCTCCTATCGTACTCATCTGCCTCCTCTCTGGTAATAGTATATCCTCCTCTTGCCTGATAATCAAAGAAAGTAGGAGCAGGGAGAGTAATACGGACAGCACGGCGTCTGTCAAAGATTAGTCGATACTGGAGAGGTGATTCGTTCCTCTCGACAAACTGGTGGTGAACCATAGCATTAAAATCTAGATAGGTAGGAGGTAACTCAATATCATCTTCGCGTACATCTATATCAAGAAAATTAGCTATGCGGGTTGCATAAATTCCACCAAAGAAATCTCCATTAAATCTATTAAGATGCAACCTACGTGCAACAATGGCTCCCAAATTATAAGATTGGTCTCCTAACACAGCACTCCTAAGAATACTGAGGTCAGGGACACAGATGTGACATGCCTCATCTTTACCATTTATGCATCTACCTATGAAGAGAGCAAAATAATGTATAGCAGGAAAGTGAATGCTCCCTATGGTAGCTTGTGTAATATCTCTAGATTCTCCCACAATTATGCTAGCAAGAAAATCTCTAAATTCAGATTTGCGAGGATCCCTTATACTACCCCATTATGGAAGTTTGCATGCAGTGGTAAAATCCTCTAAGTCCATGGTATAAGATTTATCATAAAGATCAAATAGGACAGTTGGAGAATTACGTGAAGTTGAAAATTCAAACCTCCTCACAAAGGAACTGGTGAGATTATGATACTGACTGCACTTCTCTTCCTCGAAGCTCACGAGATCAGCGTTACGCAAATGTGCGTTGAATTCTTCTTTTATTCCAGCTCGATCCATCAAATTTTCAGAAGACCACTCACAAGGACGCACTGGAGCGTCTCTTGGTGTCTCTTCATCAGCATCTCGCATTGCAAGCCTGGGTCCTTGCTTCCTTGAAGAACCACCTTGGAACATTTTCCTAAGAATTTTTCTTCCTCTGAAAAATTCTGAAAATTTTTAGTAACTTCAAAATAAAAGTGAACCAAACTCAATAATATTGATAGCAACTACTCCTACAAGTGCCTAGGGCCTATATCATGCATCAAAACTACTTTTGACCATATAAATTTAACATGCAAGCTCAAGAACAGGGTCACCTAAGCAGCAAAAATTTGCAATGAATAAAGCACGAACAAAAACTAATTGGACCAATGGGGGAGTCACATACCAAGGAACAATCTCCCAAGCAGTTTTGTGAGAGGTGCTTTGAGCAAGGAGATCGAAAATGGCAGCAAAACGAGCTTCGACTCGGGTTTGAGCTGGTTATTCGTGTTTGGGGGAGGAAGAAGGAGTGTATGGGTGAAAGGATAAGTGGAGGAGGGCCACCATGGGCCCACGAGGCAGGGGGCGCGCCCTCCACCCTCGTGGGCAGGTGGTTGGCTCCCGTGGTGTGTTCTCGGTTCCATAAATCCTCAAATATTCTAGAAAAAATTATATTTAATTTTCAGGGGATTTCGTGAACTTTTATTTTCGAGGTATTTTTATATTGCACTGATAATCAGATAACAGACAGAAAAATATTTATTTTCATTTTATTTAATATAAATAACAGAAAGTAAAAGTGGGGTACAGAAGGTTGTGCCTTCTAGATTCATCCATCTCATGGTCATCAAAAGGAATCCACTAACAAGGTTGATCAAGTCTTGTTAACGAACTCATTCCGAATAACATGGAACCGGAGAAATTTCGAATAACACTATGTTACCTCAACGGGGATATGCACAATCCCCAATAACAAGAATATCATATTTCTTCTTGACTGTAGGAAGAAGAAATTCAAAACCTCCAAATATAATCGATGGAATTTTTCCAATAGAGTTGATACTATGAACTTGAGGTTGTTTCCTCGGAAAGTGTACCGTGTGCTCATTACCATTAACATGAAAAGTGACATTGCCTTTAGTGCAGTCAATATAAGCTCCTGCAGTATTCAAAAGGATCTTCCAAGAAAAATAGACATACTATCGTCCTCGGGAATATCAAAAATAACAAAGTTCGTTAAAATAGTAACATTTGCAACTACAACAGGCACATCCTCACAAATACCAACATGTATAGCAGTTGATCTATCAGCCATTTGCAAAGATATTTCAGTAGGTGTCAACTTATTCAAATCAAGTCTACGATATAAAGAGAGAGGCATAACACTAATACCGGCTCCAAGATCACATAAAGCAGTTTTAACATAGTTTCTTTTAATGGAGCATGGTATAGTGGGTACTCCTGGATCTCCAAGTTTCTTTGGTATCCCACCCTTAAAAGTGTAATTAGCAAGCATGGTGGAAATTTCAGCTTCTGGTATCTTTCTTTTATTTGTAATAAAATCTTTCATGTACTTAGCATAAGGATTGGTTTTGAGCATATCAGTTAATCGCATACGCAAAAAGATAGGTCTAATCATTTCAGCAAAGCACTCAAAATCCTCATCATCTTTTTTCTTGGATGGTTTGGGAGGAAAAGGCATGGGTTTCTGAACCCAAGGTTCTCTTTCTTTACCATGTTTCCTATTAACAAAACTTTTCTTATCATAACGTTGATTCGTTGATTGTGGGTTATCAAGATCAACAACAGGTTCAATTTCTACATCATTATTATTACTAGGTTGAGCATCATCATGAACATTATTATTAGCATTATCACTAGTTTCAGGTTCATTACCAGATTGTGTTTCAGCATCAGAAATAGAAATATCAATTGGATTCTCAGGTGTTTCAACAATAGGATCACTAGAAGCATGCAAAGTCCTATCATTTTTCTTTTTCTTCTTTTTAGAAGAACTAGGTACATCTATATTATTTCTCTGAGAATCTTGCTCAATTCTCTTAGGATGGCCTTCAGGATACAAAGGTTCCTGAGTCATTCTACCAGTTCTAGTAGCCACTCTAACAGCATTATCATTATCTTTACTATTCAATTCATTGAGCAAATAATTTTGAGCTTTAAGTACTTGTTCTACTTGAGTGGTAACCATAAAAGCATGTTTACTAATAAGTTTAAGTTCACCTTTGACATTAGCCATATAATCACCCAAGTGTTCAAGCATATTTGAATTGTATTTCAGTTGTCTACCAAAATAAGCATTAAAATCTTCTTGCTTAGCCATAAATTTATCAAACTCATCTAAGCATGGGATAGCAATTTTAGTAAATGGGATTACAGCTTTATCATATCTATAAAGAGAATTTACCTTTACTACCTGTGTCGGGTTATCAAGACCATGAGTTTCTTCAATAGGTAAAGGATTTGGATTATATGTTTCTTCAATAGGCGGTAAATTAAGACCATGTATTTCTTCAATAGGAGGTAAATTCTTAACATCTTCAGCTTTAATACCCTTTTCTTTCATAGATTTCTTTGCCTCTTGCATATCTTCAGGACTGAGAAATAGAATACCCCTCTTCTTCGGAGTTGGTTTAGGAATAGGCTCAGGAATTGGCTCCGGAGGTGTCCAATTATTTTCATTTGTCAACATATTATTCAATAGAATTTCAGCTTCATCCGGTGTTCTTTCCCTGAAAACAAAACCAACACAACTATTCAGGTAATCTCTGGAGTCATCGGTTAGTCCATTATAAAAGATATCAAGTATTTCATTTTTCTTAAGAGGATGATCAGGCAAAGCATTAAGTAATTGGACAAGCCTCCCCCAAGCTTGTGGGAGACTCTCTTCTTCAATTTGCACAAAATTATATATATCCCTTAAAGCAGCTTGTTTCTTATGAGCAGGGAAATATTTAGCAGAGAAGTAATAAATCATATCCTGGGGACTATGCACACAACTAGTATCAAGAGAATTAAACCATATCTTAGCATCACCCTTTAATGAGAACGGAAATATTTTAAGGATATAAACGTAGCGAGTTCTCTCATCTTTAGTAAACAGGGTAGCTATATCATTTAATTTAGTAAGATGTGCCACAACAGTTTCAGATTCATAACCATGAAAAGGATCAGATTCAACCAATGTAATTATATCAGGATCAACAGAGAATTCATAATCCTTATCAGTAACAAAGATAGGTGAAGTAGCAAAAGCAGGGTCAGGTTTCATTCTAGCATTTAGAGATTGCTTACTCCATTTAGCTAATAATCTTTTAAGTTCAGTTCTATTTCTGCAAGATAAAATAGCTAAAGAAGCATCTTGATCAAAAACATAACCCTTAGGAATAGCAAGTGGTTCTTCATCATCAGTATCATCAGATTCAATATTTTCATTTTCTCTAGCCCTAGCAAGTTGTTCCTCAAGAAAAGCACTAAGTGGCATAGTAGTATCAGTCATAGAGGTAGTTTCATCATAAGTATCATGCATAGCAGAAGTGGCATCATCAATAACATGCGACATATCAGAACGAATAGTAGAAGCAGGTGTAGGTGTCGCAAGCTTACTCAAAACAGAAGGTGAATCAAGTGTAGAGCTAGATGGCAGTTCCTTACCTGCCCACGTAGTTGAGGGATAGATCTTGGTTTTTGGATCTCTCAAGTTCTTCATAATGATAAGTAGATATATATCCCAAGTGACTCAAAGAATAGAGCTATGATCCCCGGCAACGGCGCTAGAAAATGGTCTTGATAACCCACAAGTATAGGGGATCGCAACAGTTTTCGAGGGTAGAGTATTCAACCCAAATTTATTGATTCGACACAAGGGGAGCCAAAGAATATTCTCAAGTATTAGCAGCTAAGTTGCCAATTCAACCACACCTGGAAACTTAATATTTGCAACAAAGTGTTTAGTAGCAAAGTAATATGATAGTGGTGATAACGGTAGCAAAAGGTAACAGTAGTACAAGTAATATTTTGGTATTTTGTAGTGATGATAACAATAGCAACGGAAAAGTAAATAAACGAAGAACAATATATGGAAAGCTCGTAGGCAATGGATCGGTGATGGAGAATTATGCCAGATACAGTTCATCATGTAACAACCATAACCTAGGGTGACACAGAACTAGCTCCAGTTCATTGATATAATGTAGGCATGTATTCCGAACATAGTCATACGTGCTTATGGAAAAGAACTTGCATGACATCTTTTGTCCTACCCTCCCGTGGCAGCGGGGTCCTTACGGAAACTAAGGGATACTAAGGTCTCCTTTTAATAGAGAACCGGAACAGAGCATTAACACATAGTGAATACATGAACTCCTCAAACTACGATCATCACCGGTAAGTATCCCGATTATTGTCACTTCGGGGTTAACGGATCATAAAACATAATAGGTGACTATAGACTTGCGAGATAGGATCAAGAACACTCATATATTGATGAAAACATAATAGGTTCAGATCTGAAATCATGGCACTCGGGCCCTAGTGACAAGCATTAAGCATAGCAAAGTCATAGCAACATCAATCTCAGAGCATAGTGGACACTAGGGATCAAACCCTAACAAAACTAACTCGATTACATGATAGATCCCATCCAACCCATCACCGTCCAGCAAGCCTACGAAGGAATTACTCACGCATGGCGGTGAGCATCATGAAATTGGTGATGGAGGATGGTTGATGATGACGATGGCGACGGATTCCCCTCTCCGAAGCCCCGAACGGACTCCAGATCAGCCCTCCTGAGAGGTTTTAGGGCTTGGCGGCGGCTCCGTATCGTAAAACGCGATGGTTTCTTCTCCCTGATTTTTTTCTCCCCGAAACTCAATATATGGAGTTGGAGTTGGAGTCGGAGAGTCAACAGGGGGCCCACGAGGTAGGAGGCGCGCCCCCCACCCTCGTGGCAAGGTGGTGGCCCCCTGGCCTTCATCTTTGGTAGGTATTTTCCTTATTTTCTGAAAAGTGTCTCCGTGAAGTTTCAGGTCATTCCGAGAACGTTCGCTCTTGCACATAAATAACACCATGGTAATTCTGCTGAAAACAGCGTCAGTCCGGGTTAGTTCCATTCAAATCATGCAAGTTGGAGTCCAAAACAAGGGCAAAAGTGTTTGGAAAAGTAGATACGTTGGAGACGTATCACACGCCGTCTGTCAAAGATTAGTGGAGAGGTGATTCATTCCTCTCAACGAACTGGTGGTGAACCATAGCATTAAAGTCTAGGTAAGCAGGAGGTAAATCAATATCATCTTCACGTATGGCTACACCAAGAAAATTAGCTATGCGGGTTGCATAAATTCCACCAAAGAAATCTCCATTAAATCTATTAAGATGCAACCTACGTGCAACAATAGCTCTCAAATTATAAGATTTGTCTCCTAACACAGCACTCCTAAGAATACTGAGGTCAGGAACACACATATGACATGCTTCATCTTTACCATAAATGCATCTACCTATGAAGAGAGCAAAATAATGTATACCAGGAAAGTGAATGCTCCCTATGGTAGCTTGTGTTATATCTCTAGATTCCCCCATAGTTATACTAGCAAGAAAATCTCTAAATTCAAATTTGCGAGGATCCCTGATACTGCCCCATTGTGGAAGATTGCAAGCAGTGGTAAAATCCTCTAAGTCCATAGTGTAAGAATTTTCATAAAGATCAAACAGGACAGTTGGAGAATTACGTGAAGATGAAAATTCAAACCTCCTCACAAAGGAACTAGTGAGATTGTGATATTGGCTGCACTTCTCTTCCTCGAAGCTCACAAGATCAGCGTTACGCAAATATGCGTTAAATTCTTCCTTAATTCCCGCTTGATCCATAAAGTTCTCAGAAGGCCATTCACAAGGACGCACTGGAGCGTCTCTTGGTGGTTCTTCATCAGCATCACGCATTGCAAGCCTGGGTCCTTGCTTTCTTGAAGAACCACCCTAGAACATTTTCCTAAGCATATTTCTTCCTCTGAAAAAAATTTAGTAACTTCAAAATAAAAGTAAATCGAACTCAATAATATTGATGGCAACTACTCCTACAAGTGCCTAGAGCCTATATCATGCATCAAAACTACTTGGAACCATATAAATTTGACATGACAGCTCAAGAACATGGTCACCTAGGCAGCACAAATTTGCAATGAATAAAACTAATTGGACCAATGGAGGAGTCACATACCAAGGAACAATCTCCTCAAGAAGTTTTGTGAGAGGTGCTTTGAGCAAGGAGATCGAAAATGGCAGCAAAACGAGCTTGGACTCGGGTTTGAGCTGGTTATTCGTGTTTGTGGGAGGGAGGAAAAAGAAGTGTGTGGGTGAAAGGATAAGTGGAGGAGGGCCACCATGGGCCCACGAGGCAGGGGGCGCGCCCTCCACCCTCGTGGCCAGGTGGATGACCCCCCTACTGTGTTCTCAGTGCCAAATATTGCACGGATAATCAGATAACAAGCAGAAAAATACTTATTTTTATTTTATTTAATATAAATAACAGAAAGTAAAAGTGGGGTACAGAAGGTTGTGCCTTATAGTTTCATCCATCTCATGCTCATCAAAAGGAATCCACTAATAAGGTTGATCAGGTCTTGTTAACAAACTCATTCCGAATAACATGGAACCGGAGAAATTTCGAATAACACTATGTTACCTCAACGGGGATATGCACATCCCCAATAATAAGAATATCATATTTCTTCTTGACAGTAGGAAGAGGAAATTCAAAACCTCCAAATATAATCGATGGAATTTTTCCAATAGAGTTGATACTATGAACTTGAGGTTGTTTGCGCGGAAAGTGTACGGTATGCTCATTACCATTAACATGAAAAGTGGCATTGCCTTTAGTGCAATCAATAACAGCCCATGCAGTGTTCAAAAAGGGTCTTACAAGAATAATAGACATACTATCGTCCTCGGGAATATCAAGAATAACAAAGTCCGTTAAAATAGTAACGTTTGCAACTACAACAGGCACATTATCATTACTATATCATTGATTGTGGGTTATCAAGATCAACAGCAGGTTCAATTTCTATATCATTATCATTACTAGGTTGAGCATCATCATGAACATTATTATTAACATTATCACTAGTTTCAGGTTCATTACCAGATTGTGTTTCAGCATCAGAGATAGAAATATCATTTGGATTCTCAGGTGGTTCAGTAATAGGTTCACTAGAAGCATGAAAAGTGCTATCATTTTTCTTTTTCTTCCTTTTAGAAGGACTAGGTGCATCTATATTATTTCTCTGAGAATCTTGCTCAATTCTCTTAGGATGGCCTTCAGGATACAAAGGTTCCTGAGTCATTCTACCAGTTCTAGTAGCCACTCTAACAGCATAATCATTATTCTTACTATTCAATTCATTGAGCAAATCATTTTGAGCTTTAAGTACTTGTTCTACTTGAGTGGTAACCATAGAAGCATGTTTACTAATAAGTTTAAGTTCACTTTTAACATTAGCCATATAATCACCCAAGTGTTCAAGCATATTTGAATTGTATTTCAATTGTCTACCAAAATAAGCATTAAAATCTTCTTGCTTAGCCATAAATTTATCAAACTCATCTAAGCATCGGCTAGCAAATTTAGTAAATGGGATTTTAGCTTTATCATATCTATAGAGAGAATTTACCTTTACTACCTGTGTCGGGTTATCAAGACCATGAGTTTCTTCAATAGGTAATGGATTAGGATCATATGTTTCTTCAACAGGTGGTAAATTAAGACCATGTATTTCTTCAATAGGAGGCAAATTCTTAACATCTTCAGCTTTAATACCTTTTTCTTTCATAGATTTCTTTGCCTCTTGCATATCTTCAGGACTGAGAAATAGAATACCTCTCTTCTTCGGAGTTGGTTTAGGAATAGGCTCAGGAACTGGCTCAGGAGGTGTCCAATTATTTTCATTTGTCAACATATTATTCAATAGAATTTCAGCTTCATCCGGTGTTCTTTCCCTGAAAACAGAACCAACACAACTATCCAGGTAATCTCTAGAAGCATCTGTTAGTCCATTATAAAAGATATCAAGTATTTCATTTTTCTTAAGAGGATGATCAGGCAAAGCATTGAGTAACTTGAGAAGCCTCCCCCAAGCTTGTGGGAGACTCTCTTCTTCAATTTGCACAAAATTATATATATCCCTTAAAGCAGCTTGTTTCTTATGAGCAGGGAAATATTTAGCAGAGAAGTAATAAATCATATCATGGGACTACGCACACAACCAGGATCAAGAGAATTAAACCATATCTTAGCATCACCCTTTAATGAGAACAGAAATATTTTAAGGATATAAAAGTAGCGAGTTCTCTCATCATTAGTGCACAGGGTAGCTATATCATTTAATTTAGTAAGATGTGCCACAACAGTTTCAGATTCATAGCCATGAAAAGGATCAGATTCAACCAAAGTAATTATATCAGGATCAACAGAGAATTCATAATCCTTATCGGTAACACAGATAGGTGAAGTAGCAAAAGCAGGATCAGGTTTCATTCTAGCATTTAGAGATTGCTGATTCCATTTAGCTAATAACCTCTTAAGTTCATATCTATCTTTGCAAGCTAAAATAGCTAAAGAAGCTTCTTTATCAAAAACATAACCCTCAGGAATAACAGGCAAGTCTTCATCATTAATTTCATCAGTACTATCAGATTCAATATTTTCATTCTCTCTAGCCCTAGCAAGTTGTTCATCAAGAAATTCACCAAGTGGCACAGTGGTATCAAGCATAGAAGTAGTTTCGTCATAAGTATCATACATAGTATAAGTGGCATCATCAATAACATGCGACATATCAGAATGAATAGCAGAAGCAGGTTTAGGTGTCGCAAGCTAGATGGCAGTTCCTTACCTCCCCTCGTAGTTGAGGGATAGATCTCGGTTTTTGGGTCTCTCAAGTTCTTCATAATGATAAGTAGATATATATCCCAAGTGACTCAAAGAATAGAGCTATGCTCCCCGGCAACAGCCCCAGAAAATAGTCTTGATAACCCACAAGTATAGGGGGTCGCAACAGTTTTCGAGGGTAGAGTATTCAACCCAAATTTATTGATTCGACACAAGGGGAGCCAAAGAATATTCTCAAGTATTAGCAGCTGAGTTGTCAATTCAACCACACCTGGAAACTTAATATCTGCAGGAAAGTGTTTAGTAGCAAAGTAATATGATAGTAGAGGTAACGGTAGCAAAAGGTAATGATAGCAAAAGTAATGTTTTTGGTATTTTGTAGTGATGATAGCAATAGCAACGAAAAAGCAAATAAGAGAAGAACAATATGTGGAAAGCTCGTAGGCAATGGATCAGTGATGGAGAATTATGCCGGATGCAGTTCATCATGTAACAGTCATAACCTAGGGTGACACAGAACTAGCTCCAGTTCATTGATATAATGTAGGCATGTATTCCGAATATAGTCATACGTGCTTATGGAAAAGAACTTGCATGACATCTTTTGTCCTACCCTCCCGTGGCAGCGGGGTCCTTATGGAAACTAAGGGATATTAAGGTCTCCTTTTAATAGAGTACCGGAACAAAGCATTAACACACAGTGAATACATGAACTCCTCAAACTACGGTCATCACCGGTAAGTATCCCAATTATTGTCAGTTCGGGTTTAACGGATCATTACACATAATAGGTGACTATAGACTTGCAAGATAGGATCTAGAACTCTCATATATTGATGAAAACATAATAGGTTCAGATCTGAAATCATGGCACTCTGGCCCTAGTGACAAGCATTAAGCATAGCAAAGTCATAGCAACATCAATCTCAGAACATAGTGGATACTAGGGATCAAACCCTAACAAAACTAACTCGGTTACATGATTGATCCCATCCAACCCATCACCGTCCAGCAAGCCTATGATGGAATTACTCACGCACGGCGGTGAGCATCATGAAATTGGTGATGGAGGATGGTTGATGATGACGATGGCGACGGATTCCCCTCTCTAGAGCCTCGAACGGACTCTAGATCAGCCCTCCCTGGAGGTTTTAGGGCTTGGCGGTGGCTCCGTATCGTAAAACGCGATGAATCCTTCTCTCTGATTTTTTTCTCCCTGAAACCAAATATATAGAGTTGGAGTTGGAGTCGGAGGAGCTCCAGGGGGCCCACGAGGTAGGGGCGCGTCCCCACACTCGTGGACAGGTGGTGGGCCCCTGGCCTTCATCTTTTGCAGGTATTTTTTATATTTTCAAAAAAGTTGCTCCGTAAAGTTTCAGGTCATTCTGAGAACTTTTGTTTCTGCACATAAATAACACCATGGTAATTCTGCTGAAAACAGCGTCAGTCCTGGTTAGTTTCATTCAAATCATGCAAGTTAGAGTCCAAAACAAGGGCAAAAGTGTTTGGAAAAGTAGATACGACGGAGACGTATCATGACACATAACAAAACTTGTCACCTTGAGGAGAAGTTAAAGCAACTCCAGCCCCCGAGCCTTCCAACTGTCTGGACCCATCAAAGTGAATTGTCCAATATGTGTTGTCTGGCTTCTCTTCAGGTATTTGCAACTCCGTCCAATCGTTAATGAAGTCCACCAGCGCTTGAGACTTGATGGCAGTACATGGCACATACTTTAAACCATGAGACCCAAGTTCAATGGCCCACTTGGCGACTCGTCCTGTGGCTTCTCTGTTTTGAATAATATCCCCTAAAGGAGCAGAGCTAACCATAGTGATAGGATGACCCTGAAAGTAATGCTTAAGTTTCCGGCTTGCCATGAACACCCCATAAACAAGCTTCTGCCAATGAGTATATCTCTATTTGGACTCAATGAGCACCTCACTGACGTAATAAACCGGTCGTTGAACCGGATGTTCCTTGCCATCCTCCTTGCGCTCTACAACAATGGCCACGCTGACAACCCGTGAGTTAGCAGCCACATATAACAACAGCGGCTCCTTCTCAATGGGAGCAGCAAGAACCAGTGGCTCAGCGAGCTGTCTTTTCAGATCTTCAAAAGCAGAGTTAGCAACGTCGCTCCAGACAAAGTCATCCTTCTTTTTCATCATTTGATACAACGGCATAGCCTTCTCACCTAACCGGCTTAAAGCTGCAACACGGCCCGCCAGCCACTGAACGTCATTGATGCACGCCGGCTTAGCCAAAGGAGTAATTGACTTGATTTTCTCCGGGTTAGCCTCGATGCCTCTGTTAGACACCAAAAAACCCAAAAGCTTGCCAGCTGGGACTCCAAAAACGCACTTGGCCGGGTTAAGCATAATCTTGTAGACCCGGCGGTTATCAAAGATTTCTTTCAGATCATCGACCAAAGTTTCCTTTTCTCTGGATTTCACTACTATATCGTCCACGTAAGCATGAACATTACGCCCAATCTGATTATGAAGGCAGTTCTGCACACACCGCTGATAAGTCGCCTAGGCACTCTTAAGCCCAAAAGGCATAGACACGTAGCAGAAGGCTCCAAACGGAGTAATGGAAGCCGTTTTCTCCTGGTCCTTAACTGCCATTTTGATCTGATGATAGCCAGAATAAGCATCCAAAAAACTCAGACGCTCACAACTCGCCGTAGCATCAATGATTTGATCAATATGGGGGAGAGCAAAAGGATCAGCTAGACAAGCCTTATTTAAATCTGTGTAATCGACACACATACGCCAGGTGCCGTTCTTTTTTAGCACAAGCACCAGGTTAGCCAACCACTCAGGGTTAAAAACTTCAACAATAAACCGGGCCGCCAAGAGTCGGGCCACCTCTTCTCCAATAGCCTTGCGCCTTTCCTCGTTAAACCGCCGAAGAAACTGCCTGACCGACTTAAACTTTGGATCAATATTGAGAGTGTGCTCAGTGAGTTCTCTCGGTACACCCGGCAGGTCAGAAGGCTTCCATACAAAGATGTCCCGGTTCTCACGGATGAACTCGATGAGCGTGCCTTCCTATTTTGGATCCAAGTTAGCACTGATAATGAACTGTTTGGATGAGTCGCCAGGCACAAAATCAACCATCTTGGTGTCATCAGCTGACTTAAATTTTAGCGCCGGCTCATGCTCCGTAGTTGGCTTCTTCAAAGATGTCATGTCTGTCGGGTCAACATTATCCTTATAAAACTTCAATTCTTCTGTTGCACAAACAGACTCGGCATAAGCAGCATCATCTTCTTCACGTTCCAAGGCTATCTTCCGGCTTCCATGCACTGTGATGGTGCCCTTATGACCCGGCATTTTGAGTTGCAGATAAACATAACACGGTCGTGCCATGAACTTAGCATAAGACGGCCGTCCAAACAGAGCGTGATATGGGCTTTTGATCTTAACCACTTCAAAAGTTAACTTCTCAGCCCTAGAATCATACTCGTCTCCAAAGGCTACTTCCAGCTCAATCTTACCAACTGGGTATGCCGACTTACCAGGCACAACTCCATGAAAAATAGTGTTGAACGTCTTAAGACTTTTGTCAGTCAACCCCATGCGATGGAACGTCTCATAATAGAGGATGTTGCTGCTACTGCCTCCGTCCATGAGCACTTTAGTGAATTTATATCCACCAACCTGAGGCGCCACCACTAAAACCAGATGACCCGGATTATCAACCCAGGGAGGGTGATCTTCCCTACTCCACACAATAGGCTGCTCGGACCATCTCAAATAACGTGGAACCGCCGGTTCAACAGGATTCACAACCCTCTTATGAAGTGTATGGTCCTGTTTGCACAAACTGGTAGTGAATACGTGGTACTGCCCACTGTTTAGCTGCTTTGGGTTACTCTGATACCCGGACTGCTGTTGTTGTTGACTACCTTGGCCGGATTGCTGATTATAGCCGCCTTGATTACCTTGGGGGCCCTGGCCATGAAAACCTCCACCACTTGAGCCGCCGCCCGGGCCATGGAAACCGCCACCACCTGAGCCACTACTAGGTCCATGATTACCGTCGAACATGTTAGAATTCTTGAAAACCTTCATGATTGTACAGTCTTTCCATAGATGGGTGGCTGGCTTCTCTCGGGTGCCATGTCTCGGACAGGGTTCATTTAGCAATTGTTCGAGGGTGGGACCTGACCCGCCTGATCGAGGAGGTAGCCTCCCCTTGCGCTGTTGATTGTTGCCTTGTGCGTTGCTGTTAGCCACAAACTCCAGACTACCGTCAGCCTTACGTTTATTGTTACCTCCTTGATTTGCCGGGTTATGCTGGTGACCCTTGCCGTTGTCGTTCTTCTTTCCCTTCCCTGTCTTCTCTTGTCAGACGCGGGATCCTTGGTACTGTTAGAGTCGGCGTACTTGACCAGAGCCGCCATCAGCTGGCCCATGTCATTACAATCACGCTTGAGCCGCCCCAGCTTCTGTTTCAGAGGTTCAAAACGGCAATTTTTCTCCAACATTAAGACCGCGGAGCCGGCATCCATCTTATCAGATGAATGTATTATTTCCTTCACCCGGCGCACCCAATGGGTTGTGGACTCACCTTCCTTTTGCTTACAATTAGTCAAGTTCACAATCGACATGGGCTGCTTGCATGTATCTTTGAAGTTCTGAATGAACCGGGCCTTTAAATCCGTCCATGAGCCGATGGAATTGGGTGGCAACCCTTTTAACCAAGTGCGAGTTGTTCCATCTAGCATCATAGTGAAGTACTAGGCCATTGCTGCGTCACTGACCTCTAACAATTCCATGGCCATCTCGTAACTTTCAATCCATGCCCCGGGCTGTAAGTCGATTGTGTAATTAGGCACCTTGCGAGGCCCCTTAAAGTCCTTTGGCAAACGTTCATTACGCAGAGCCAGCACCAGACAAGGGACACGTCCTGTCCTTGTGGCCACACCTGCTTCAACAGAAGCCGTTGGATAAACCGGAAAAGCCTGGTGAGCCGCCTGCTCAGCTGCCTGTTGAACCGCCCGCTCAGCCTCTTGGCGGATCCTCTCCTGGTCCACCAAGTTAAGTGCTCCATCATGCGCCGGGTCATACCTACGTGGCTGGTTATGGCGCTGAGCATTGCTTGACATGGCCGTTGAATCCATGTGCTTGATATAGCTTGGGCTCCGGCTTGGGCGAGGGGTTGAATGAATCCTGTCTCGACTGTAAGAGTATGACTCCTGTTGTGCTAGAGCTGTCTGAAGAAGATCTCTGACCCTTCGTGTTTCGATCGCTGTTGGGGAATCACCTTCCATTGGGAGAGCCTCCAAACGTGCTGATGCAGCAATCAGATTCTCCAAAGGGTTAGAAAAATGAGACGGCGGTGTTGGTGTGTGACGAGGTGGAGCCGTATTCACCCGAGGGGCTTCCATAGCTTGCGGCTGAACCGGTGCCCCAGCGCCGGGTGTTGTAATCCGGTTTGCCTCCGGCGGGTTACTGGGACCAGCCCCGGGTGTGTGGAAGAGATTCCTAGGATCATAAGTCAGGGGCAAACGTGATTGAGTTTTCTGGTGCCTTCTCCTCATGACCTCGTTTTACGCGTTCAGATTCATCGATAACTGAAAAGCCTCTGATTGAAGTTGCTGAGCCCGAGTGTCCAAAGCCGCCCGCTCTACAGCTATCCTGACATCCTCTGCCGCCAAGTCTTCCTTGGCTTTTGCTACCTCCTCGCGTAACTGTGCCAACTCCGCATCATGTTGATCTTTGTCCACCGGTTCAACCACGGCGGTCAATAGGGTCGTCATCCTATCCATGAGATCCATTAGCACCTGAGCTGGCGGGCGCGTGGGGTCTCCTGGCCCGGCCGCTGCCGATTCGGTGGTTATCGCTGCCACAACCGTAGAGTTTTGAACGGGCTGTGTACCAGCCATGAAGATCCCGGCTTTGTTCGGCGGCTCAAAGGGGTCTGGAATACTGTTGCCATCGGAACAGCCCCCAAGCCCGCCATCATGTAGTTGATACAATGAATCTGTCTCACCTGTGGATGACTCACCGTCAGAGTGGACGGCCGTCTCACCGCCATCCACAGATCCTTCAGAAAACTCCCCTCCATGGATGCAACCCACGAAGGCACACCTCACAGCGGGCTGAGTCCGGGCGGGTCTCGCACGCTGAGCCGTCTCGATGATGTTGGTGCAGATGTCCGGCTCAGGGCCTGGCTCACCGATCCGGCCGATGAAGACGTGGATTCCGCCAAAGGGGACCCGGTACCCGTACTCAATTGAGCCGGCGTCGGGGCCCCAGCCTGCGTCTTCGATGTAGAGCTTGCTGCGACGACTCTTGGTCATCCGGCCCACAGCGTATCCCTTGAGTCCTTCGAAGCTGCCCTTCAAGAACTCAAATCCACCGTGCGCTGGCCCCGCGGTGGGCGCCAATTGTCGTGGAATTGTCACGGCAGATGTCCTAGTGAAAGGACTTAGTCGTGGAGCCATCGCAACTAGGAAGCTTAAAGGGCTTAATCGGGACAAAGGACACGAGAAGTTTATACTGGTTCGGCCCCTTACGGTGAAGGTAAAGCCTAGTCTAGTTGATGTGGTATTGCTAGGTTTCGATGACCAAGGAGCGAATACGCTAGCTTGGCTCTTGATCTATTGTTTCTTGCCCTAAGCCGCCACCAGGTCGTCCCCTTATATACACGGGTTGACGCCTGGCGGCCTACAGAGTCCTGGCCGGCTCATACAACGTGTCCGGCTCGGTGACTTCTTTTACATGCCTTACTTTACAAGTCTTACTCATACATGGCGGTTTACCATTATGGGCCTTAAGCCGCCTTTGGGCTTGGGCCTACTACAAGTCTTATAATGAACCGTCGCCTTGTATACTCGCCGGGCTTCTTTTAATAACCCGCCATTAGGATTGACTCGGCCCCTCCTGGGTGGGTCATACCTGGTAGTTATATCCCCAACAATAAGGCTCCTGCCAGTTGCCGATAACTTTAACAAAACATGATCATCTCATACAACAATTTATATCTCATCATGTCTTGACCATATCACGTCACATCATGCCCTGCAAAAACAAGTTAGACGTCCTCTACTTTGTTGTTGCAAGTTTTACGTGGCTGCTACGGGCTTCTAGCAAGAACTGTTCTTACCTACGCATCAAAACCACAACGATTTTTCATCCGGTGTGTTGTTTTAACCTTCAACAAGGACCGGGCGTAGTCAAACTCGATTCAACTAAAGCTGGAGAAATAGACACCCACTAGCCACCTATGTGTGAAGCACGTCGGTCGAACCAGTCTCATGAACGCGGTCATGTAATGTCGGTCTGGGCCGCTTCATCCAACAATACCACCGAATCAAAGTATGACATGCTGGTAAGCAGTATGACTATTATCGCCCACAACTCTTTGTGTTCTACTCGTGCATATACCATCTACGCATAGACCTGGCTCGGATGCCACTGTTGGGGAACGTAGTATTTCAAAATTTTCCTACGATCACGCAAGATCTATCTAGGAGATGCATAGCAACGAGAAAGCAGAGTGTGTCTACGTACCCTCATAGACCAAAAGCGGAAGCGTTTAGTAACACGGTCGATGTAGTCAAACGTCTTCGCGATCCAACCAATCAAGTACCAAACTCACAGCACATCCGCGATCTACACACGTTCAGCTCGGTGACGTCCCTCGTACTCTTGATCCAGTAGAGGCCGAGGGTGAGTTCTGTCAGCACGACGGTGTGTTGACGGTGATGATGAAGTTACCGATGCAGGGCTTCGCCTAAGCACTACGACAATATGACCGAGGTGGAAAACTATGGAGGGGGGCACCGCACACGGCTAAAGATCAACTTGTGTGTCTATGGGGTGCCCCCCTCCCCCATATATAAAGGAGGGGAGGAGGAGGAGGAGGGCCATCCACAAGGGGTGCGCCCAAAGGGGGATTCCTACTCCTAGTAGGAGTAGGTTTCCCCCTTTCCTAGTCCAAGTAGGAGAAGAAGGAAGGAGAGGAGAAGGAGAAGGAAAGAGGGGGGCGCCGCCCCCTCCCTAGTACAATTCGGACCAGCCCATGGGGGGCGCGTGGCCTCCCCTTGTGGCCCTTCTCTCCTTTCCACTAAGGCCCATGAAGGCCCAATACTTCCCCCCGGCGAATTCCTGTAACTCTCCGGTACTCCAAAAAATACCCGAACCACTCAGAACCTTTCTGATGTCCGAATATAGCCTTCCAATATATCGATATTTACGTCTCGACCATTTCGAGACTCCTCGTCATATCTGTGATCACATCCGGGACTCTGAACAACCTTCGATACATCAAATCACATAACTCAAAATACATATCATCATCGAACGTTAAGCGTGCAGACCCTACGGGTTCGAGAACTATGTAGACATGACCAAGACTCATCTCCGGTCAATAACCAATAGCGGAACCCAGATGCTCATACTGGTTCCTACATATTCTATGAAGATCTTTATTGGTCAAACCGCATAACAACATACGGTGTTCCCTTTGTCATCGGTATGTTACTTGCCCGAGATTCGATCGTCGGTATCATCATACCTAGTTTAATCTCGTTACCGGAAAGTCTCTTTACTCGTTCCGTAATGCATCATCTCAGAACTAACTCATTAGTTACATTGCTTGCAAGGCTTATAGTGATGTGCATTACCGAGAGGGCCCAGTGATACCTCTCTGATACACAGAGTGACAAATCCTAATCTCGATCTATGCCAACTCAACAAACACCATCGGAGACACCTGTAGAGCATCTTTATAATCACCCAGTTACGTTGTGATGTTTGATAGCACACAAGGTGTTCCTCTGGTATTAGGGAGTTGCATAATCTCATAGTCATAGGAACATGTATAAGTCATGAAGAAAGCAGTAACAATAAACTAAATGATCATAGTGCTAAGCTAACATATGGGTCTAGTCCATCACATCATTCTTTAATGATGTGATCCCGTTCATCAAATGACAACACATGTCTATGGCTAGGAAACTTAACCATCTTTGATTAAGGAGCTAGTCAAGTAGAGGCATACTAGGGACACTATGTTTTGTCTATGTATTCACGCATGTACTAAGTTTCCGGTTAATACAATTCTAGCATGAATAATAAACATTTATCATGATATAAGGAAATATAAATAACAACTTTTTTATTGCCTCTAGGGCATATTTCCTTCAGCGTGGCCCATCAAAGTTGTGCATTTGGGATTTAAACACATCATACACCATCATACCCATACATATTTTTGGGCCGCATGCAGTGTATACGGGGTCTTCTGATCGACCACGTCTCCCTTGTGCGTTTTTTTGTGACGACAAGGATATCTGTGGGCTCCCCGAGTGTATATACATCATCCCTTTGACCAATAACGAGAGGTGTGTGTTGGCCATGAATGAATTCCTCCTAGTTCATGTTAGGGCCGTTCACCATCAAATGTCGGTCAACCAAAGCTCGAGCTCATGCGTTGTCAGGATTCCCTCCCAGATGCTCGGATTGCTGGGTTCGACCTACATCAAACCCTGCGTACGTATCTCGTCCTTAACTACCTTGCCTTCATGGTTGTTGTCTGTATCGAGAGGTAGGCACCACATTACTCTATATTGAAAACACACATCACCTCTTCCCAACGTACATCATTTTGGGCCGCATGCAAGAGGTGCTAGTTTTGTGGTCCCTCTCGTGCGATGTTTATGATGGTTCAATCTATTGGCCCAAGCGGTTTATCGACAACAACAACTGTCATTTGACCAAACGAAAGATTCATTGGTCCGTCTTATGCTAGGTCATGGCTACATGCATGTATGACCAAAGTATCGATCATTAGATGCATCTGCCCCGTTGACAAGAAGTGGGAGGTGGTGGGCCAAGCATCCTAGCTAGGTACGACATTATGTCATTATATATATCCTAGCTAAGTGGTTGTTAGGGTGCTTTCGGGTTTGCGAGGTAGGTGCCACCAAAGTTATGCATTGTGTATTTAATGTTTTAAACATCCCCAATATTCATACATATATTTGGCCACTTCCAGGTGGTTCTTGACTTCTGGCCCCTCTCATCGATCTTCAATGACACGCCCAACCGTGGGCCCGCGGGGTCAAAGTTGTGCATTGGAATTTTGAACATCACATACCACCCTTTTCACTCATATATATTTGGGCCACATGCTGGTGTGGCTGTCTTTTGACCCTCCCTAACGTTATATTTTGCTGCAAAGACTCTGATGATCCTCAACGGACACGGGGTATAATATCTAAACTGTGTGCGATACAAGTGCGATGTGAATCACCACGACCGCGCAAGCGCGAGCAAATTAAGGTGGAGGTACTGGCTCAACCGTGTGCGATGCAAGTGCGCTGAAATCACCACGACCGTGCAAGAGCGAGCAAAGGGTGGAGGTACTGGCTCAACCGTGTGCGATGCAAGTGCGCTGAAATCACTACGACCGCGCAAGCACGAGCAAAGGGTGGAGGTACTGGCTTAACTGTGTGTGATGCAAGTGCGTTGTAAAACCACCACCTGTGGAAGCTAAAGGCGGGTAAGTGTATTTGGAAATTAGGACGAACCGTGTGCGATAGACCAGCTAGCTAGAAATATAAAAAACAAACTACCCGCCTTGAGCGTTGCAAAAATCGGCGGATCCGCGCCACCTTTCCTTATTATCATACACGCATATTGTTATTGGACCATGCACGATCTTGGGCACTCCCGCCCCGCATCAATTCCTTTACTCAAATTTTAGTAGCCGTCGTACTTCAACCGTCGCCCACACTCTTCCAGCACCGACCTTATAGTAAAATTTTAGCAGCCGAGGCATTTGAACCGTCGTCCTCCCTCGTCCACCACCATCTCCACCCACCATTACTAAAATTTTCAGTAGCCACGGCGTATCCTCAAACACCACCCTCCTCCATAGTCCCCCACCCGCCCCCCTTCCCCCCTTCGAACCCTAGCTCGCGGCCGCAGCCGCCGCCAACCCTGTCGGTCTGCCCGTTCCTCCTAGCTTAGATAATAAAGTTCAGGTTATCCAGCTATTCCCATACCGTCGCCCCACTCCCCTGAGTTTTTAGATGAGGCCAGCAGTGTCCCTCCCCGCCATATCCACATCCCCTACTCCATAATGTCGCAGCCTAAGCTCGACCACGTATCCCGGAGAGCCCGACAAGCATTCGGCCAAGAAGAGGTTTATCATGGCCTCTCCGGCGGACGTTGGTGAGGTGGCCGCCAATCGCCCCGACCTGTCGATCCTGGAGCAACATGTCGTCGCGGAAGCCGGCGAAGACATTGACTACGTTGCCATGCCAAAGGTTTCATGTCAGCGGGCTAGCGTATTACTGTATCTCGGGAAAGCTAGCTACAACATCAAGCTCGTCCACACTGACGGCTTCACGCGGGTCATGTCACGGGTTAAGTGGTCCATGCCCAACCCCTCTGGTTCAACCACCGTCGATCTCTTCGACGGCCCTGCCGCTGATCTCCTCCGCCAAGTGGTCAAGGATTTGCGAGCTTTATACGCCATCGAGCCCATTTTGTCACTTTTGAAGGACACATTCTACGATGGCGGCTTGGGATCCTCAATTGCCAAGTCAGATCTCATCGACCACGACCACAAGGAGGGCACCCATGAAGGTTCTTCCATGGTGAAACAACCCATCTGTGACATCAGAGAGCGCACCATGGGTCTATGCTCTTCCAACTGGAAGGATCCCGTCCATGAAATGTGAGGCAACATTCTATTAGCAAATATTACCTTTTCTAGCTTGCCAACCCATACCCTTTGTTGCAGTAGCATTTGTCGTGCGGTGATTTAACTATGTCGTGTTTAATTATTTCAGTTATGCAAAAATGTATTGTTCAATAGGTCTATGTGATATTTAAGTATGAATTGTCCACTTTAGTTTCACGAATGGCTATATTTGGTTATTTATAGTGAGTAGATGCCTTGTTTATCTGTATTTGATTATTAGGTTGGTTAGAGTGAGCATTTTTCGGTTATCGAGCAGATGCCTTGTTTATCTGTATTTGGTTCTTAGTTTGGTTCGGTGAGTATTTGTCCAGTTATCAAGAAGATGACTTGTTTATCTGTATTTCGTTGTTAGGTTGCTTTTTTTAGCATTTGTCCAGTTATCAAGTAGATGCCTTGTTTATCTGTATTTGGTTGTTAGGTTGCTTTTTTTAGCATTTCTTCAGTTATCAAGCAGATGCCTTGTTTATCTTTGTCTGCTTGTTAGGTTGGTTGCAGTGAGCATTTGTCCAGTTTTCAAGCATATGCCCTGTTTATCTGTATTTGCTTGTTAGGTTGGTTGCAGTGAGACTCTGTCCAGTTTTCAATGGCTATATTTGGTTGTTATACTAGTCAGTTATGCCTTGTTTATTTCAGTCATTCATAATGTGTGGTTCATTATGTGCAAGTCGGAACTGTGTCGCTCAACTACATCAATACCAGTTTGAATGGCTATATTTGGTTCCAGTTATTCCTGGTGTAGTTAACACATGCCCTTTATTTCAGTTTTACACATTTATCCAGTGTGATGTTTAAGCATTACCTACATTCTATTCATTTTCAACAATGCCAGTTTGAATTGCAATATTTGATGGATGTTAAGCCTGCTGTCAGTAACATTGCCTTCCATTTTATATCTGCTTTAACAGCATGCTGAAACCAACACATTCAAGATATCATTTGGAGATGATGTTGTTTACCTTTGCTATATTTGTTTTATGTTAAGATTGATGTACTTATCATGCCTTATGCAGGACAACAATGGGAGTTGCCACCATTTTCCGCCGAGGTTAGCTTCATCCCTCGGCTTGTACTCCCCCCGTCGTTCCATAATGTAGTGCATATAGATCCAGGCTTGGACACTAGTTAGCTTCTAATATTGACTTGTTGCTTGTAGGTACATATGCCCTTGGCAAGGATCCATGCATCGACCCTTTTTGCATATGGGGCAATGAGATATTGATGAACAAGCATCAAGTGAGGAAACTGATAAGGATTATTAGCAAAAAGATACGAATGGTGGCAAGCAAATTATTTGTTTATGCTCTATCCAACACAACAGTAATCTGTAGGATGGTAACTAGCCTTCTCTTTTTACTGCCCATAATGAGTTGTTAGACAACAATGTCTGAATCTTTTTCGCTCCCAGTGGTTCCCAAAGCAGTTCACTCAAGATTACCTCGCAAAGTACATGATTGATGGACACACAATGAAGGTTAAAGTATTTCATCCAGACTACAATGAGCATCGAGAAGTCCTGATGAAGACAGTGAAGGATGGACGGGCAGCCATCACAAGGGGTTGGCCTAGAGTCGTGCGTGCCTTACGCATGGAGGAGGGCACAATATGGGCATTCCGTTTCACCTTCTCCAGCAACCAGAATGTCTTTCGCCTCTCTCTTTACAGTCTTTAGTACAACTGTAGTTCATCATTCTTTACTTGGTGCTTTTGTAGTTCTTCAGTATATGTACCTGTGCATTGAATTATGGATTCGTGGTTGAACCAATATTTGTAATAAACATGGTTGGATATGAAATAAGTGATTGCCTACTTACAAATTCATAACATGTGATTTTTCAATTAGGGATTAATTGCATTAATTATGGGTTAAATAGGGATTACACTGCACACGGTTTGCGAAAGCGAAACGTCTGCGATATACGTGAAGATCAGAAACGTTTCTAGGATCCACTACGTGTGCGATCAATCTCCACTGCACACATGATTTTCTCTTGAAAACTGTTTGCGTTAGGCCACCTTGCGCAAACGTTTATCACATAAAAAGTGTGTGTGATGGACAGTCTTTGCCACATAGTTTCTTTCTACGCACCGTGTGTGATCATTCAATAACGCAAACGATAAAATTATTAATATCATGTGCAATGGCAACGCTATCACAAACGATTTAATGGGAAAATTTGTGTGTGATGTACCTGTGAACGAAAATGTTTTCCTTGGAGCGACTGTGTGGGATGTACATACGAACAGAAACGTTTAGCAGGGACTGACTATGTGGGATGTACTTGCGACCGGAGACAATTTCGCCGTATAATTGTATTTTTAGCTCTAATGTATGTATTTCCGTATTTGAGCGCTCGCGGTCGCACACGACCTCATTTTGCCGAACGTGTGTGCCAGGAGGGCATATCCCCGACAGTTTCTGGGTCATGTGGGAAGGACCCCCCTATCGCCCACACTCACTTGGCGACGGTTCCAGATGCCGTCGGGGAAAGGGGTTAAAAACTGTTTGTTTAGGACCGACGCGCACCAGTGCGTCTTCAATTCCAAGAAGGTTCAGAACTTCGACCCGAGAGAAATATCGTTCTTACCGTGTTCCAAATCCCGATGAGAAGTTGGACTAACTCCAAGAAATATACCCTTGCCACCGTTAACCACGGCTTCATCCGCGAGACTAAGATCCTTGAACAATGGTATCCGATGATCACGTTGTAGTACCTTCTTGAAATCTTGGGCATCCTTCGCCGTGAACCCCTCCTCATCAACTTCTTCATCAGGACCATCATCGTCCGACTCTGATGCATAGCAATGGGAATACAGGATGGAAGGGTCCATGGTCTCTTGCACATGATATGTGTCCAAATCACCAACATTGTTCTCATGGAGATCAACTTCATTCTCATCATCCTCATACTCATCATTCTCTTGCGACGCTTCATTTTGGTTGTTTGAAACCGGGCTTAATGTTGGCCTCACTTGTTCGATCAAAAGAGGTTCACTCATTTCATGGATGGAGGACTCCTAGCAACCAATGGGGAGGCATGTCGGTTCAAGTCCAAGTGCAAATTAGCTTCAACCTTCTTGTTAGCAAATAACTCAAGAGTCTTCTCTAGAGATTCGGCCACCGTCTCCTTGTATGCAATCCAAATGTTGCTCGGAGTTCACATGCATTGTCTTCCAACGGATGTGCATTCCAAACCCCACATTATGCCATCCCTCCAACTCAGCAATTTCACTTGGATCGATCTAATTCAAATCTTTCCTCACTTGCTCCAAGACCTCCTCATAGCTAGGACTACTCTCAAACACCATGTCAAGCTCATCCGTGTCTAGCTCAATATTGCCTTCCAAAAAGGCGTCCTTGTCCACATGATGAACATAAACACATGTTCTTCCCATCCCTAATTAATTAAAACAACAGAATGTAAAATATATTCCATAAGTAATCATCCGAAGATTAACACAAAATCCAAAGCCCTAACATAGATATCAAACAATTACCCTAATCCCAACTTAACAAGCACCGTAAGCCTAACCCTAACATACTAACAACCCTAACCCAACATAATAAGAACCATAACCCTAACCCTAACATACTAAGAATCCTAAACCTAGCAAAATGCCAAACAATCATCTCATATTTCCATACAAATTTCAAAATCCATGAAGAACTAGGATTTTCCTAACCCTAGCAAGAATTGAGTAAATGTGAGCAACTTTTTAGATGAAAACAAGGGGATCGCAGGAGATTACCTTGAGGGAGGGATTGGGGTCCAAATCCATGGACAAAACCTTCAGATTCCAAGGATTTGGGGAAGGAATTGAGAGGGGGTAAGAGGGGAAATGGGGGGAGCAAATATGTTGTGTGGGTCAGCTGGGTGTGTGTGGCGGGGGTGGCTAGGGGGCACAGCTGGCTATGTAAGTTAATGTGCAGCGCGTAACAGGCAGGAGCTGCACTTCACAAGTATGGCGCCTTACGCATAGGCGCTACACCTGGCAAGTGTGGCGCCTATCGGCTAGGCGCTGCACGACCGGGGGTGGGGCCGTGCCTGGCCCCAGGGTGCCACGCCTGCCAGGCGTGCAATGCCTGTCAATAAGACCCTGTTCTGTAGAGTGCACCGCCTTACTATCGGGCGCTGCACAAAAGGGTCAGCTGAGTGAATTAGTTTCACCGACGGTTCAGTTTGTGAAATACTTTGACCCTGAGGTCAATTTGTCCATTTTGCCCCTCGCAAGCTATGTTTATCAACAAATATCTATACCGGTACAATTTATCTTAGCTTCTGTTGCAAACATTCCACGTGGAACCCCTCACAGCACATATACTGGTGTTATTTATAGTATGAAAACTGAAGAAATCATTTGTTCAACTCCAGTATTCTCTTGTCTATGAGATGAGTTGTCATCTGAAAACGGCGGCCTTCATCTTCCCCCAACTGCACCACCATCCATTTATCCATGTAGGCCCTAATCATGCATGACTCGCACATGTGGCATTAAAGGAAATAAATACTCCAGATGGAAATTTCTCTTGTTTGTTCTGAAAAATGAGTGATGCAACACAAACAACAGCTCCTGAACATGCTAGATGGACAAGAAGTCTCTGTCAGCAGCTGAATTTTGGACCCCAATAATTCTATCAGAGCAACAAACCAGATTCAAAATAGCTTGGGTTTATGTCACTGAAAATATGATGGAAGTTACAGTACCTATTTTCCTCCGGAATTTATTTTTTTCACAACAGGAACAATGAACCAAGCAAGCCTGAAAAGGCTCAAACTCAAAGGGGAACTGAAAGTGAATAAAAGAAACGAACTTCCAAAACTGTTCAATTTCTAGACAACAAAATTACAACAACTTTGGTTTTATACTATAAATATGTACAGCAAATTATTTGAATCGGCTCTTATCTCAGAAATCTACAGTTGGCCGTTTCATTTTTCAGTCTTGATTGAGGTTGCCTCTATGATGGTCATATCTAACACCGCCTTGTTCGATGCTGACGAACGTGGCTTGGAGAGAGACCATCCCTCTCCTCGTCATCGGTCACCCCTCGGCGGAGTAGGGGGCTTCATCGGAGTACGAATTTCTGTTTGCATTGTCAATTGGAATAGTAGCTTCTTCAGAAATTTATCAATGTCACTGACAAGTCAATCGTTGGCCTGTTGCTTAGTACTGAAGAAATCCACAGAGAAGGTAAAACAAATCTTCTATTAATAGTAGTAATAATTAAAAAGAAATTGATATTGTTGATGCTAATAATTCAGACACCAATTACATCAAGAATATGTACTGTAGGCCCTAATTATGCGTAACTCGCACATGTGGCATTAAAGGAAATAAATACTCTAGCTGGAAATTTCTCTTGTTTGTTCTGAAAAATGAGCGATGCAATACAAGCAACAGCTCCTGAATGCTGGATGGACAAGAAGTCTCTGTAGCAGCTGGATTTTGGACACCAATAATTTTATCAGAGCAACAAATCAGATTCAAAATGGCTCAGGTTTATGTCGCTGAAAATACGATGAAAGTTATGCCTATTTTCCTCCAGAGTTTATTTTTTTCACAACAGGGGACAATTTTTTTTTTGAAACGGCCAACATTGCCGGCATTTCATTGATTTAAGCAGAAGGGAGAGTAACAAATATGATCAAGTGATCAAGAAGGATGAAAAATTACAACTGCCCTGCAAACGGAGGGGGGTCTGCTGGGCCTAGGTCGCATGGCGATACTTTCACGTCATTTCCCTGAAGGGTAGCTCAATGCACTTTGCCCGGGCCATTCTCCATTGCTCCATGTCGCGCTTGCAGGCTTCAATGATGTGCTCTGCGTTTGGCTGCTTCCCTTTGAATGTGCAGGCGTTGCGTTCTAACCATAGGTGCCAGCAGATGAGTGCCACCACGGTTTTAACACCCTTCCTGTGACCTGGGGCGGCAGCCGCTATAATCCTTTGAACACGGCCCGTTGTTGTTGTTCTTCCATTGCACCAGAAGGCCTGATTCAAAGAGGCACATCTGTGCCAGGCTGCCCCCGCTTGCCAGACTTGCAGTGCCACCGGGCACTCCCAGCAGAGATGAACAGAGGTCTCGAGGTTGCGCATGCACATTGGGCAGAAGTATCCATTAACCCAGCCTCTCCTTTGCAGACGATCATTGCACCATAGTCTATCGAGGTGCAGCAACCATAGGAACATCTTGATCTTGCCTGGCGCCCAGATTTTTCGGATGATTGATTTGAAGGAGGTACCCTGTCAGTTGCTAAATTGGGCATTGTATGATGAGCTTGTAGTGTAGAAGCCTGATGCGCTGAGCTTCCAAGTAATGGAGTCTTGGGTTCCTGGGGTGGGAGTGGGGGCAACCTGCCTGATCTCCCTCGCAAGCTGCACCACCTGCAGTGCAATGGCATCCGGGTCACCTCACCTCAAGTCCAAGATCCATCTATCATCGTGCAGCGCGTCCTTGACCGAGCGGTTCTTCCTGGCTGATCTTGCAAAAAGAGTGAGGAAGGCTTGACAAAGTGGACGTCCACCTAGCCATGAACAGAACCAGAAAGATGCCGTCGCTCCATCACCGATGGTCACCGCTGTGGAGGCAGCAAACAGGGTCCTGTCTGAGGCATTGCAGGGCGTGCCCATTCTTACGAGGGTTTGTCTGGGTGCGTCCAGGTTTGCCAAAGCCATCGCAGACGTAGAGCCCTGGCGAAGCGAGGAAGATCGTGGATGCCGAGACCACCATACTGCTCCGGCGTGGTCACCATGCTCCAGCCCACCTTGCACTTTCCACCGGACATCTCCTCATCTCCCGCCCAAAGAAAACGCCATCGTGATTTGTCAATATCTTCATAAAATTTCTTTGGAGCTCGAAGGGCTGTGAGAGCAAAAGTGGGCATGGTCGAGGGGACGCAACGTACTAAAACACGCCGCCCAGCCAACGACATTAGCCTGCCTTTCTAGTCGGAGAGGCGAGCACGGATCCTGTCCAGAATGACCTGAATATGCGCTAGTCTAGTACGCCCCGTCGTGATCGGAAGACCTAGATATCTAATCGGGAACGCTGTTATGATGCCACCAAAGTTCTGAAGAACATCAGTGATGTCTATGCCTTCGCACCTAATGGGAGCCGCGAGAGATTTGGCAAGGTTGACCCGGAGCCCTGTAGTGTCACCGAAAAACCGCAGCAGCTCTACGAGGCTATCTACTTCTTGACGTGCAGGGTTGATGAAGATGACGGCGGCGTCAGCATATAAGCTCGTGCGCATCCTCACCGCCGAACCCGGGATGGGATTCAGCACGCCCATCCTAGTGGCTGCATTGAGGAGGCGATGGAGTGGATCAATGCAAAGGATGAAGAGAAGCGGCGAGAGGGGATCTCCCTGTCGGAGACCACGAAGATGGACGACGATGTCGCCTGGATCGCCGTTGAGGATGCAGGACGAGGTGGAGCAAGATAACAGCAGGGCGATCCAATCCCTCCATCGGGCTGAGAACCCCAGCCTCTGTAGCAGCTCTAACAAGTACTCCCATGAAATGCTATCGAAGGCCCTAGCTATGTCTAGCTTAAGAAGAAGAGCTGGGGTTTTGTTTCTATGAAGAGCTCAGG
Organism: Triticum aestivum; assembly: GCF_018294505.1. Taxonomy (NCBI): domain Eukaryota; kingdom Viridiplantae; phylum Streptophyta; class Magnoliopsida; order Poales; family Poaceae; genus Triticum; species Triticum aestivum. Next base: position 170,814,867 of record NC_057800.1, on the reverse strand, counting down.
CAGAATTTTGCACGTAAAGGTAGCTGTCATGGATGCATTTCCCGCGTTGAAAGGCCGTTTGAGCAGGGGAGATAATCTTGTCCATAATGGCCGCCTGCCTCATGGATAGCACTTTAGTGATCAGCTTGGCGATGGAATGTATCAGACTTATAGGTCTGTAGTTGTTCATTCTAGTGGCTCCGTCCTTCTTGGGCAAGAGGGTGATCATTGCTGAGTTAATTTCAGCAAAGTTACCATCAGCTAGGTTGTAGAAGTGATCGAACATTGCCATGACGTCATTTTAATGGTACCCCAGCAAGCTCTGAAGAAAGTTCCCGAAAAGCCGTCAGGGCCTGGCGCTTTCTCTGCTGGAGATGCCATGATGGCAGCCCAAACTTCAGGCTCCGAGAAAGGATTGTCCAGCCCCTCGTTTTGAATACTTGGCATATCCAATTCCTCCCAGTTGATGGAGCATCGCCTTTCCTCCTTTTTCCCCAGCAGATTTGCAAAGTGATCATGAGCAATTGCTTTCTTTTCCTCGTGCGCAGTGGCTGTCCTTGTTTCTGTTTGCAGGGAGTGTATAAAGTTCTTCCACCTTCTGGAGATGATCTTTGCTTGGAAGAAGGCCGTTCTTGCATCTCCCGCCTTGAGCCAGGTTATCCTTGAAGCCTGTCTTTTCCTTGCTCTCTCTACTGCAGCCAGTCCAAGGGTATGAAGTTTTAGTTGTTTCCTTAACCAGAATTCTTGTTGCGTCAGACCTCTTTTTTCTTGAGCTATATCGAGTCTCAAGATTACTTCGCACGCCAAGTGGAACTGAACCTTTGCATCGCTAAAGAGAGACTTTGCCCAAATTTTGAGATCGTGCACTGTCCTCTGCATCTTTTTCTTGAGCCTGATGATTGGACAGGTGTGGTTAACTGGGCGCTGCCAGGCTCTTTTAACTGTTTCCTGAAAGAGAGGAAAACGTGGCCAAAATGACTCAAAATGAAATGCTGCTCTTTTGCGGGGTGCCGCAGTGTTTGCAAGAAGCAGAGGACAGTGATCTGAACAAACTTTTGTCGTGGCCATCAACATGAACGAGGGGAAGAGGGCGTCCCATTCCGAGTTGCAGAACACTTTGTCGATGCTGACCATCGTTGGGTTTTGCCGCTCATTTGTCCATGTGAATCTTCTATTTTTGCATTTGATCTCTTTTAAGCCTACTCTGTCGATCGCTGATCTGAACATGCCCATGGTCCTCCTGTTCAGGTTGAGATTGTTTTTGTCACGGGCTTCATATATGATGTTGAAATCTCCATTTAGCAGCCAGGGTTCTCCTTGTGGTGGTGCAGCATGAGCCATTTCGGCAAGGAAGTCATCTTTTCGCGTGTCATCCATAGGCCCGTAGACAGTTGTAAGCCAAAAATCAACTCTGTCCTGGATCAGAGACACTTTTTTGGTGATTGAGAAATTTCCGACTGCGTGTGTCGCAAAACTGACTAAGCTCTTGTCCCAGAGAACAGCAATTCCTCCTCTAGTGCCGATCGCTGAAAGAACAGTGCACCCTTCCAATCTGGTTCCTCCCAGCTCTGTAACAATACTGGGCGTCCAAGATTCTAACTTAGTCTCCTGCAGACAGAGAATGCTTGCTCGCTGCGCCTCTGCTATCTATCGCACGGCAGTTCGCCTGGCTGGTGTGTTCAGTCCCCTGATGTTCCAACTTAAGATTGCACAGCTTGTGCTACTCATCAGGAACATAAAACAACTCTTGGAGAAACAACAGCATCGACGGGTTCCGACGGCTAAAATCATTAACAAAGGAAAGAAGATGCAACTAATACATAGCCTTTCTAGCCTGGGGGCGTCGTCGACCACCAATAGACCCTAAGTTTCGATGATGAAAGCTAAACCACCTACCACTACTGATACAGAGAAGGACTAAACCTAGCTCAAGCCGGCCTATTGCCGGCCGCTGTCGGGAACTACTACAGAGAAGGAGGAGCGCTAACATGACTACACTCCAGCCTCCTCGGCTTCAACTTCAGGCCCAGCCATGCCCACGGCCACGCGCAGTGCCTCCTTGTTGAGCCTGGTTAGCTTGGCGATGATGTTGATGTCGTCGTCGGAGAGTGGTTCGTCGAACCCGCGGATGAGGGCTTCAGCCGCCTTGGCAGTCATCTTCTCTTTTGAACCCAGCAGACCCAGTCCTTTCACCAGGCGTAGCATGGCATGCTCGGTGACAGGTGTAGTGTTGTTCTGAGCAGCCTGACGGGCACTCTGGCGCGGTGGCGGCGTGGAAGTTGCCTTGGATTTGGCCGGTGCAGAGTACCTCCTGGACGGTGGCAGCGGCAGCAGGGCTGGTGAAGAGATCACGAGTAGAAGAGCCAGGGACTTGAATCTCCAGGTGGCACACTTGTTCTGTTATTTCTCCGAGCTGCATCTGAACTGTTGTTGCAGCTGTGGGTGTTTTGCAGTTGAAGCTTGCAGGGTTGTGGGATGGCCCAGACAGTGTTGGCCTGAAATGATCCGGGTCGTCCTTCTGGGCATCATCACGCTGCTCTTTGTCTCTGTCAGTGAACTCCAGCGGCGCGGCCAACACCGCTTCAATTTCTGCGTCGAGGTGGGCAGCGTCAGCCTTGGCCGGTTCCATGGCGGTGATCGGCCTCTTTGCTTGGGCGAAGAATTGCTCAAGGTCGTCGTTGAGGGCTTCGGAGTTGAGGTGAGCGGGCGGGACTGGGTCGGCCTTGGACGCGGCCTGACTTTCATTCTTCTTGGAATCGTGGCCACTGGTCTTGCGCCTGTTGTCGTTGGACTTGCGGGCCCGTCCCTTGGAGCTGCCAGAGCGGTGGCGCGTCGGCGGCGAGTGGCTGCGGACACGGAGGTCCCTGGACGAGACCTCAGCCTGCGCCTGGTGGCCGCGCCCGCGGCCCAGAAGCGTGTCCTTCCAAGATCTTCTGTCGGCCCTGTTGTTGTCAGGGTCACGCCGAGAGCCGCTGAGAGGCAAGCCCCGGCATCCGGTGTCCACCACCGAGGCACGGGCCTGGCGCCTGTGCAGCTCCTCACGCTAGCCATCTTCGACGTGCATGGACCAGGTGCCAGGGAAGGTGCGCGGCAGCGCGTCGTCGTCGTCGGTGCCGGAGGATGGCAGCCCGCTCTGTGCGGAGTGGGAGGAGCGAGGAGAGCATGGAGACCAGTCTTCGATGAGGTCTACATGGATGAGTAGGTCGAACCGCGTCGCGCCCGGAGGAGGCGCCACCCTGCGGTCCGGCGGAGAGAAGCCAACCATCTCCTCCACCCGACTGGCGCCCCGCGGAAGCTTCCAGTAGGTGTGCCTGGTGGGGATGAAGGACATGTCCCACATCCAGACCCATCAGGCAAAGGTCTTGGTGTGGTCGCGCTCCAGCGTTCGGCTATCAAGCCGGTCGATGCACACCTTGTCGCCGAACACCTCCTGCACTCCCTCAATGGACCAGTACTGCATGGGCATGTGCTCGATGACGCAGCGGACATGCAGGTTGAAGGTGGCGAAGCCTGCATGATCGTCCTCGCGCCAGGGCTGGATGGCGAGGTTGATGCCGTCGACATGCAGAGTGCCGCGACGCACTGTGTTGGCATGGTGCGCCGGCTGGGTGAAGACGACGAGGAAGTCTTCAGGCTGGTGTGCAGTGACCCGCAACTGATGGGGCGGGACATAGAGCTGGGCCTCGAAGGCCCGCCCGACGGCCATCGGGGACGTGGCCGCCACCTCGTCCAAAGCATGCAGCGTGACCGCATGCTGCGTGAGGAAGAAGACGGCCCGCTCCACTTCCACCGAGGAGACCCCCACCTTGTGGCTGGTGCAGGGGCGGCGTGCAGGATCAGAGAGGCTCAGCTCAGCCATCGACAAAGAGGGCGGGTGGGGGAGGGGCGGCTGGAGCGGCGACGGAGGTGAGGGGGTGGCGGTGACAGGGGGAAGTGCAGGTGGGAGTGCACCGGGCGACGAGGAGCAAGCGGACCTAACCTAGCAGAAGCAGAGCCACCCGGGCCATTGCGAGGATTTTCTGGACACTCACGGCCAAAATGCCCCGGGCGCTCGCAGATGATGCAATGGAGCGGGTCTCTACAGTCTTTCCGGCGGTGGACCTTGCTGAGGCACCGGAAACAGCGGCGCGGAAGCGACTTACGAAGGCCTCCCGCCCACCGGCCGCATTGAACGCGGCCCGGCGATCCTCGGAGCGGTGCGGAGGGGGCCTGCTATTATCCGGCAGATCAGAGGGGCGGCCGCGGTTCTTCTTGGAGGAGACAGTCGTCCATCCACCGTCCAGCCCCAAAGAGGAAGGATTTGTGGGGGGCGGGGCGACTATGATGGACTGGAGGCGACGGGCGGGGGCACCCCAAGATCCACGGGATCTGCAGCAGAGGCGACTACTATGGATTTAAGACGCGGAGCCGGAAACTCCGGCGAATCCGGCCCAATTACTGCATCCGCAGCCGCGGAGCATTCATCACGATGCAGGATCCATGGCTGAAACTCCGGATCTGGGGCCAGGGAGACGCCGCAGCAATGGAGCGCGCTGGGGGGAGGAGTTGTCCGTGGACCGAGGGGCAAAACCAGGTCTCCCGCCGCAGAGCCGTAGCTGGATCCGGGTCGGGGGGAGCGCGGCGCGCCCATGTCGCCGCGAGAAGGGGCGAGGGGGGCGGGGGGCTGTGGGGGGTGGCCGCCGCGGCCGGAGCGGCCAGCGGCGTGTGGGGCGGGGAGGGGGAGCTCAGCTAGGCCCCAGCGGCGCGTGGGGCGGGGAGGGAGAGCTCCGAGAATTCATCAGGTCGCCCAGGTTCGTTCCTCAACAGGGGACAATGAACCAAGCAAGCCTCAAAGAGCTCAAACTCAAGAGGAACTGAAAGTGGATAAAAGGAACTAGCTTCCAAAACCGTTCAATTTCTGGACAACAAAAGTGCCATACTATTACAACAACTTCGGCTTTTAACTGTACCCCAGGGACTTCCAGCACCACGTGCTAAATATGTACAACAAATTATTTGAATTAGCTCTTATCTCAGAAATCTACAGTTGGTTGTTTTGTTTTTCAATCTTGATATAAGGTTCTAACACCGCCTTGTTCGATGCTGACGAATGTGCCTTGGAGAGAGACCATCCCTCTCCTTGGCATCGGTCGCCCCTCGGCAGAGCAGGGGGATTCATCGGAGGATGAATTTCCGTTTGCATTGTCGACTGGAATTGTAGCCTTCTTCAGAAATTTATCAATGTCACTAACAAGTCAATCGTTGGCCGTTTGCTCAGTACTGAAGAAATCCACAGAGAAGGTAAAAAAATCTTCTATTAACAGTAGTAATAACTAAGGCCTCCTTTGGTTTGAAGGAATCTTGTAAGATTTCTAGAGGATAGGATTTTTGTAGGAAAAATTCCTATGGAGCCTTTTGGTTTGTAGGAATGGATTCCTATTTCTATATAGGATAGGAATCAATCCTTCATATTTCAAAGGAAAAAAACATTAGCCTAGACTCAATGGAAAAAAATCCTATCCTATGAATCAAGTGACATCAACCTATAGGAAGTGAGATGCATGCCACCTCACTTGCTATGATTTTCCTATTCCTATGATATTCCTACCCTATGAACCAAAAGAGGCCTAAAACTAAATGAGAGAAGTGCATATTTCAACCCTCAATTTTTGCCCTAATCTAATTTACAACCCCGAACTCCAATACCATCTAAATTACAACCCCCAACTCTCAAAACCGGCCAGGATTCAACCCTCCCCTCTCTGTTGACCGGTTTTGACTATCAACAGGTCCAGTCAGCATGCCACATCAGCAAAAAATGCAAAATTTCCAAGGAAACAACTTGTAAAATCGAAAAAAATCCAGGAAAAGAAATAAGAAATCCAATTTCCGAAAAACATGGAAAATAAAAAAACGAATTTCCAAAAAAAATCCAGAAAAAACCCAAAAACTCAAATTCCAGGAAAAAAATCATTTTTATTTTCCCTAGCTTTTTTCACGAACAATTTTTTCGGAATTTTGCCTTTTTATATTTTTTTCCCGATCTTATAGATTTTTATTTACATTTTCTTGAAATTTTGAAAAAAATTCTGACGTGGCATGCTGATTGGACCCATTAACTAGTCAAAACTGGTCACCCCAGGTCAAAACCGGTCAACGGGGAGGGGAGGGTTGAATCCTGACCGGTTTTAAGACTTAAGGATTGTAATTTAGACGGTATTAAAGTTCAAGGTTATAAAATAAACTAGGGCAAGAGTTCAGAGTTGAAATATGCACTTCTCTCAAACTAAATTTATATTGATGCTACTAATAATTCAGACACCAATTACATGCCCCATTGGTGACGTTCGATTTCAGTGAACAATCACACCTAGAGTAGAGTATAGTAGAAACAGCTGAGCTACACTCTGATTCTGAATCTCTGTCAACACTAGCAGCTGGGCGACACTGGATTCTGAATCTCTGTCTCATGGGTCGTTGGTTCAGTTGCTCCACAGAAAGTAAGGTCCCATGGCCGGCGTCCAGTTGGCGCATCCAGACGGCATCGGCCCTGGCTCCATGGCTCCTCTGGTCGCCACCCCGCAGTACGAGAAGCACGTCGCGGAGGAGCCACCGCAGGGGCTGATTATGTGAGGCTGCGGCGGCTGCTGCTGCTTCTGCTGGATCGGCGCCTGCGCCGGCACCGGCGCAAATGTGCCACTGCAAGGGCCTGTGCGAGGCGGCTGCTGCTGGATCGGTGGCGGCGCCAGCGCCGGTGAGCCACCGCAAGGGCTTGCGCCAGGCTGCTGCTTCTGCTGGATCGGCGGCGGCGGCGCCAGCGAGCCGGTGATGGTGATCTTGACCCCGCGCCGCATGATCTCAGCAAGCAGCCGCGCCGTGTTGAGCGCATCGTCCAGCCCACAGTGCAGGCGGCCCTCCCAGTCCAGCCCCGCCGCCCGGACCGCCTCCTGCAGGTTGACCCGCCCTGCCCTTAAGCGGCACTCGAACTCGAGCATGGTGCGGCAATCCCAGTCTCCCCAGGTCACCACGGCCAAGCGGACGCCTTGTTCCCTGCTCCCGCCGTCGCCGCCTTCAGCCAAGAATCGTGCAGCCAGAGCGCGTCGCCGAGTTCCACGCCGCCGTCGACGTCCTCCTGCCGGATGCCGGTGAGCTCCCTGCAAAATTCGGTCAGCACAGGGTGATGTTTGGGACGAACGTACCTGCGAAACGCGGACTCGATGCGGCCGGTGGCGCCGTCGACGAGCACCGCGGGGAACTCGATGATTTCCTGCGGGAAGATCCGCCCGTCTTTCACGCACGTCGCCTCGAAGTCGACCACCACGAAGAAATCGAAATCTTGCTCCAGACCCTGCCCGCGCGCCGCCATGTTCGCCCAAGTGCGCGCAAGCTCGAGATCGAGAGTCGAGATCGGGGAAAGTTCAGATCGAAAACTAGGTTTTTTTTTTTTTTTTGCGTACTCGAAAACTAGGGTTGCGAACCCGCCGGCGCGTCGTCCCCTTTAAATCCGGTACTTTTCGGAACGGTTGGCGCGATTTTTTCTTTTTTGACGTGGTTGGCGCGAATTTTTTTTCTGTAATCAACAAATCAAAGACTGTGATTTCCTAAAAAAGAAAAGGCTGTGATTGGCGGGAAAAAAAACAATGGCTGTGATAGAAGACTCGTTTCATTCTTCTACACCTTCACGTGTTTAGTTTCTTTTTGGAGGGGGAAAGAAACTCATCCACCAAATTACATCTTGTGTAGATGTGCACGGTCACACACATCGTATACAATTCGTCAAATAAACCATCTACAGCCGGAACCCTCAAACCCGCCCGTACACCCAGACGGGCTGCCTGGTCAGTGTTTGGACGAAAACAAGACACCCAATCGGGCTCCTCATAGGCGACCCAAACGCCTCGACTAGCCGACACTCCCCATATTCAGCCCATATGTCGGGTGGATACGGGGACTCCCGCCACGTCGGATCCAGACAACTCTTGCCCACCCAATCCCACATAAATTGGACCCTATCCGCACTTTGGACGAAACACTAGCCGCATCCACTCAACTCCACCCCACTTCCATCCCACGGTACCAAGCTCTCTCGCGACCTCCGGCCTTCTCCCACATGGCGACCACTAGATCCGACTCCAATATGTCCAGATCTGAGGATTGGGAGCCCATCCCTTGCAGCCCCGAGGAGCAGATGGTCGTCCGCGCTGCTCTTCGATGCTCCCAAGAGGAGCGCGCCCTTCCGCGATCTTCCGCGAGCCGGCGGGCATCCATTGCCCAAATGGCTCTCGGATCCAGGGCCAGTGGATCCCGACGCGTGACCGAGGCCTCGCTAGATGCGGTAGGCACCGCATGCCGCAACCCCGCTGTTGCGCCGAAACCATTTAGGTGGAACGTCATCGTCGCGGCGTCGGGCGCCAAAACGAAGGCCATATGCGCCTCCATGAGTCGGCGCCAATCCAAAAAGGAGGCCCGGCAAGCCCGTCGCGTGAGGCGGCGGGCACAGCTTCAAACAGAGATGACTTCAGGAGCCCTCGCGTCGAAGGCTGCAGCGGCAGCCCGCAAAGTAGCGTCGAAGGAATCCCTTCGTGCCCACATAGGTGAGAAGCAGCGAGGGCGGTGAAGGACGTGGCAAAAGAACAAAGTCGGGCGGTCCGTGCCATGGCCGGACTACCCTCCAAGGAGGAGAAGACCGAGGATGGCGACGGATTGGACCGCTCCGGCGGTGAGCAAACCCGCCTCGATCTGTTATGCGTCTTCGACCGCTACTACCGCACAGATGATGGAAAGGGCAAAGGCAAGGGCAGGGGGGGGGGGGAATGGATGAACTTCTCCATTTGTCGCTCCGTTCGAAGTTATTAGAGCATGTCAATTTTTGGTAGTCCAATGACATGTGTTTAGATACGAAGTTATTAGAGCATGTCAATTTTTGGTAGTCCAATGACATGTGTTTAGATACGTACGATACGTTGCACGAGAACAATATAGGATTATAGGATTAGGTTTGATGTATCCAATTGTGGAGAACAAAACTTCGTGTGCTATCAGGCTGATGTCCATGGACGTGTCCATGTATGTCCGCGGGCGTTTGGGGACCAAAATTTGGTGCTTTCGATTGTAGATGCTCTAAGTAGGCCAGTCGCCCGTCCTTTCCCCTAAATATGTACCGTAGGCCCTAATCATGCATAACTCACACATGTGGCATTGAAGGAAATAAATACTCCAGCTGGAAATTTCTCTTGTTTATTCTGAAAAATGAGCGATGCAATACAAGCAACAGGTACTGAACATGCTGATGGACAAGAAGTCTCTGTTAGCAGCTGGATTTTGGGCACCAATAATTCTATCAGAGCAGCAAACCAGATTCAAAATAGCTCAGGTTTATGTCGCTGAAAATACGGTGGAACTTATATCTATTTTCCTCCGGAATTTATTTTTTTCACAACAGGGGACAATGAACCAAGCAAGCCTCAAAATGCTCAAAACCCAAGAGGAACTGAAAGTGAATAGAAGGAACTAACTTCCAAAACTGTTCAATTTCTGGACAACAAAAGTGTCATATTACAACGGCTTCGGTTTTTAACTGTACCCCCAGGACTTCCAGCACCACGTGCTAAATATGTACAGCATCGACAACACGCGCATCTTGCAGCGGCTACACATATTCGTACAAGAAAAAAATTGGTGCTTTAGTCGAACACGGTAAAGCTGCTAATGCTATCTAGCAACACAACTAGCTTAACAACATGTAAAAACTGACCTCCTGGAACAACTTGTACATACCCATTGAAAAAGAAAAAGGTTAAAAATGCTGATCTGGGCATCAACCGGAGCTTCCACAAGAACTACCAATGTGGGCCGCAACGTCGGTAACCAAGAGCCTGATGACATGGGTACCAGAATGCCGGGAGATTTCTATACATTCTTCCAAGTCCGCATTGCACGCCAACTTCACCCACTCGTGATCATCGTCAAGGTACTTGATATCAAACATGCCAGCATCCATCCTCAGCCTTTTGGCAACCTCATCTTTCAAAGCCATAACGCTGCTAGAACACGGGAAACGGAACCTTACAATGTCTTCCTTAAAGCTCGCCTTTATCGTCACAGTCCCCGAATTTCGCATTGGCCCAAAATTGCTGGGAGGGGCTAACATTGGTTGGCCAATTGCTGAACCAAAGAGATTCTTCAAATCCTTGGAACTACCAGAATCCTCTATGAGCATCCTGGAAAGTGGTAGCTCTGGTTCTTGGAAAGGTTCTTTTGTGAACCCTTCCGGATTCAGTTGTGGTTCTTGTGGTTCCAAGAACATTGAAGCAATAGGCTGGCAAACAAACGTCTGGTTTGCGGGACTTCCCTGACATGAGCCCTCCGAAGTACGTGAATTTATGCTGCCTTCTCCTGATGAGCTTCTCGAGAGAGAAGCTTTGTCTGCTTCAAGTTGAACATTGTTTCCAGTGTCTGCAAATCCTTGCTGGGACATGAGTGCACCAAAGTGGCTACCATTTTCTTGTGGCTTCTGTAAAGATGAATCTCTGTCACCATCAACAGCACGATTTGAATGTTCTGCTTTACTTTCACTTGCTTTCTCTTTATTGAAAGAATCTGATGAAGGACCAACAGGAATAGTAGGGAGAGGGCCTGTGATAGATGTCAGGTTAAATGCCGCGTCTGATCCTTGAACAGACTCAATTACTTGCTTTAACTTCGAGAGAGACCGGTTGACCTTGTTAATTTTTCGGGATGGCCAACGAGAAATCCCATGTTGCCTGCAGATGCGCTTCATGGTTGTGGGGCACACTGTCAAACCGGAAATATAATTAGCTAATGCCAACATCCAACAATAGAACCCCGACAATGTTATTACCATTGCAAGATTAAACGTTCAATGCATCTACTCTCTTTTAGATTCAGAAGAAGCAAACGGGTCAAAGGAAAAAGGATTTTAAAATAAAGGAAGCCAGCTTACAAAATACACGATCATGATTCATGCACAAGCCCAGACTTAGTTTCCTTCTGAAGGTTACGACAAGCAAATTAGACCGCTGGTGGTATCTGGTGAAGGTGGGCATATTAACAAGATTCATTTTGCTATGTTGCTTCTATACATATTTTCATGGCTAACAATTGGAGGTGGGCCATTGTCCTACAGCTGGTTGGCGGCACAAAGGAGATAAGCTCATGTTATCTATCACCATAATAATCAGTGATCTTTAGGTTTGCTTCCCTATTTGTCAGTTATTAAAGGTGTAGTAATCAATCATTAGAGGATAAGAAATGAGAAATAAATCTATTCCTTCCCCGGGGTCATCTCTGTCATCTAAGATCTAATCTCTTCCCTAACCAAGCCGACTCCACCTGGACATCCTCCCGGGGGTGTTTAGCCCGTTCTGTGCCTTGCTACACAGCATATAAGAAAGGTAAGTTCCTCTTTGTTTCCACTTAAACAAAAGATTGACATATCACCAAGATGACAGTTCTTGTGATGTTCTATGTCTGGTGTCAGATTTTTTATTATTATTTATAGTCTGTGCCTGTTGTCTTAATCATGTCAGACAAAACATCCTCAATCTTGACTAAATTGACTTACTGGCGAACTTCAGGGCTTTCGATAAATATCATTGGTGCACTGTGTATATTGTATAGCTGCCCACCCATACAAATCCATAGTACACATTTACTAGTGTGAGCTTGCCTACAAAATCTACTAGTCTGTGAATAAGACAATGCATCGATTGATCCCTACTCAATATGTATGTGAATGAATGCACCCTGAACAACATTATGTAAATGGTTCAAGTTAACCTAAACTGAAGAAAGGAACATAGATCTAGTTTTAATCTCAAAAAACAATCAACAGTTCATCATCCTTTCCTTCCCAAGTTCTGCTATTCGACACAAAGTGATATGAGTATCAATTAGCTACAAAAAGCATCAGCCTCTAAAAAGAATGACAATATGACATGCTATGCTTCACATGAAAAAACTATTTGTTGCCAAAAAAAATTGCACCCTACCATGTCTAAATGCTAAACTGGAGGATCTCTGTCTTCTAATCAATTCCAAAACCCAAAACCCTTTCACTGAGTCTACGTTCTGCAATTTTAGAATTCAACAGGAACAAGTGGCACATCTATGGTGTCATGACAACAAGAAAAATGGAACTAAAACCCCAAATGCTAACTACACTGAGATGATATTTTCTGAATAATAGAATAATAAAAGAAAACATGGATGCAACATATAAGCTCACTGCATGCTGCAACATTTTGTTGCCATTTAAGCCCTACAAGAAACAAACATAAACCAGATTACCAATTGGATAATTCATTTGACATCCATGCTCAAGAGGACTAGATTGTCAAATTGAACAAAAGTCAAGTTCAAGTGGGGCGATCTTAGCAATCAGAAAGAGTAAGACTCAAAAAGCCAAGGATTTGTTTACTTAAAAGGCTAAATATTAGAAGCGTACCACCGAGGCTTTTTGCTGCATTTTTCAGACTTCCAGAAAAATATTGCTGAAGAACTTCTAAGCTGATTGTTTTTTCAGCTTTCCCCCGTCTCCTTTCAGGGGGTTTGCCATTTTTGTGAAGCAATGAAGAATCAGAAGCCGCGCTACCATTTGGCCTGGAGACAGATACGCCATTGTTCTGAGAGTTATCATCAGCCAATAAATGTCCCTCTGATACTTTACTATTCGCTTTATCGAACTCATGGGCTCCTCCATGTGTATCACCTTCGGGTGATTCACGAAAACCTTCAGAGTTCTCAAAATGCACATTTGTCTTGAAATCTTCACTTTCAATCATTATGACATTACTAAGTTGAAGAGAAGCTTCATTGGATTCTCCGTTACCAGCTACCTTTAGGTTACGGAGACACTGATTGATCAGACCTAATATAGACTCCAACAAGGCATTTTGATCATCTTCCTCTTTACAACTGGGTGGCAGGAAAAACTCTAGCATATAATAATCATCGCCAGTATAAGGACTTTGTAAACATATAGCAAAGCAGCCAGCCAATCCAAACATACGAGCATAGTGCACAAGGGGGTACTCCAGCTTACAAAACTGACTGATATCTTTTGAAAAGCAAGGTCTGTGATAGATAAACGCCTTGCCAGAAACTCCCTGCCCCTTCTGTAGATGATGTTCTACACAGGCATCTCGGAATCCCCACATATGAGCATCAATCACATGAAATGCCACATCACTGGTTGACATGCAGACTTCCCCCATGCAACTTCCATCAAAGCTCAAGCAACTTTTCTTAACACCACCACCATGCGCCAACACACTTCGATATTTGCAAGGAACCCATGTTTGTGCTAATGGAAGCTTGTGCTCTTCACATACAACTGTCAGGATCTCCAGTATCTCCACCAGGGCAGATTGACGGCCTTCATTGCAAATCTGAGTACGAAACACAGAAACACATAAATCACCCCCCATAGTAAAAACAGGAAAAATTAATTGTTCCTATTGATTGGATGCTAACCTGGACGTTTGGATGCTCCAATATCTCAGTGCTTTTAAGATTTACTGCCTGCATATAGCACAAATAATATTACTAAGAATATAATTATATAATGTCCAGCAATGTCCCCTGAAAGCTCATGTGACATAAAAGAAACACAATCAACAGAAAACACTAACCTCAAGAGCTTTGCAGACTTTATCAACCTCATCAGCATAGTTTATCTTCTTCGATGTCATTATAAGCTCAACGACAGCAATACATGATTGAACAGAAGGATCAAAAACAGGCAAGGCAACGGTACCATGAACATTGTAACTGATGGCATGGTTAAGCCGTGGGTACTCAGTGCTGCTATAATACTGCACATTTGGTGTCCACTCGGGCACTTTTTGCTTGTAGACGCGTCCAGGTAACCCAAGCTCCCCAGCATTATCTCCATCTACTGAGAACATGTACATCATGGATACAGCTCTGTACTGAAGCAGCCCAATGCTCTGGTGGTCAAGTACAAAGGGTTGTCCTGATGTAGTAAGCACATAGCGATCGCCACTCTTAACCGGCGCCCAAACCTGGACCAACAGGTGTTGATCTGTTGACTCCTTGAAGTACCTGAGAGCATGAGTCAGCTTCTCCTTGAACAAGCATGAGCTGTTTGTGCTATCGTCATGCAGAGCTAGGTTAAATTGCCATTTGTTGTTAAGACGTTCGGTCTTCTTAATTGGCGTGTCCGAATTCCCTAGTTAGCAGAATAGAATGCAGTATTGTAAGGGAAATACAGCCAAGAACATAAATAAGAAAGGAATGCCACTACTACTTAAATTAGCAATACAGTTTCCTATGAATCATCCATGCAGTCTAACACATTGCGCTCATGTAAATATGTGACAAGCGATACCTACTTCATGAACGGAAAATATGTTTCCGAGAGCCATAAAGTTTGTTAACTGCAATTCATCGATGCTTACAGTAAAGTGAACAAATCAACAGTACCACACACACAATCATCAAGCCAAGAGCATTTCCTGAAACACCAACCAACGAAGTGGAGAAGTCCTAGTTTATTTAACACATAAGCAAAGTACATCTCATTGTCTCCCTTGTAAATACTAATAATGTAATGAGACAAAGTAAGGCCTTATCCAACAGCTTCAACTTTGAATACAATCTAGTATGTACTATCAGTGGCGTCATACCCCACCACTAATGTATATCTAGTACTAAATACACGAGATCGCTTTAGAGGCATCATACCACCACCAATAGCAAAAGGCAGTATACAGCACTGGGTAAAGTAAAATGACTCAGGCAACAATAGCACAAGAAAATGACACCCTTTCTTCTTTTTTTGAACATAAAAATGACACCCTTTCTGTATGCATATATATAGTAATACAGTAATTGGCGAGTACCCCCGTCTCCTAGTGGAATCCAATAAGCTACCAACCAATATTTTCCAATCATTTGCATAAGAAAGCACGCACGCATTACCCCCACGTAGTCAGACTCAGACGGAAAGCCGGGCTTGTTCAGACTAATTAAACACGGCAAGCCTATCACTGCAACAAAGCTAATAAAGCTTTACTACAACATTTTATCCGTCTTGTTGGATTAGCAGGCAGAAATATTCTCCTCGAGAGATTTATGAGCCGAATCATATGCAACCGAGAAACGTGCCAAAAGGAGCCCCCCAAAAAAGTCAAGCGCAAAGCTGGGAAACTTCGCCGATCGTACAGAGAATATAAGGTTAGCGTGCTAGCGACTAGAATAACAGCAAGATTCCAGCTGCCCCTCTGTTCCAGCTTTGGAGCGGAAAGATTCCATCGACAAGCCAAAGCAGAGACAGGAACAAAATCACGATGTAAGCATCCCGTACGATCCAGGAAGCAGTAAACGAAGCAAGGATTGGTTCCAAGTGAAGTATGATAACGCTTACCGGAACGTGCTCGCTGGGTCTCCTCTGGGACGGCGGCGGTGTTGTCCGGCGCCGCGGCGGGCGCAGGGCCCACCTCGATCGGCATCATCTGGCGGTCCTCGAAGAGCCAGAGCGGAGACGGCGGCGTGAGCCAGGAGGAGGAGGCGACGGGCAGCGGGTGGAGCGGCGGGGAGGAGGAGACGGAGGAGAAGAAGAGGGACGTGGTGAGCGAGTCGAACGGCCACAGGTCGCCCCCGCCGTCTGCGTGGGAGACGGAGGAAGGGTCGATGTCCATGCTGCACGGCGCTCGGCGTCACCAACCCGCGGTCAGGATGCTGCTGGTGCTGCAGTGCGTCGGCGGCGGCGGCGGGTGAGGAGGCGGCGACGGGACGGGGAGAGGAGTAGGGGAGGCAGCGGGAGCTGGGGTGCCATATGTGGGGGAGGGAGGGGGATCAAATGTGGCTGGTGGGAGATGTGGCGGGTAGTGGACCAGAATAATATTAAGATAATGGGGGCGGACAAGTGGGACGGGGATCTGCTGCGGCGTCCCGCTGCCGGCGGGCCCCGCCCCCCGCTCGCTTGCTACTGGGTGGAATCGCACACGCATGTCCGGAGGTGGCGATGCTATTCGTTCTATATTTGCTAGGGGGCTCCCGGAATCTGCCACCACAAGTGGACGAGGGGGGTGGGGGTGGGGGTCCACTGGTGTCTATGATACTAGCGATGTGTTTTTGTCTATGATTTGGAGCTGATTGATGATGTTCACTGAATAAAACTATTGACTATACCGTGTTTTAGTTAGAGAGAGTATTTTTTTTCAACAATGTATAGGGATAGGCGGTCGACCGTGGAGGAACTCTCTCGCGGTCGACTCCAACAGTTATGCAAGTGACGTCGGCGACTAAATTACCAGTGGTACTCGCCACAGCTCCGCCCATCCTAGGGTCATTGGCACCACAGCATCGCCCTCCGACCATGTCCATCTATTCATCTTCCCGCCACTCTCGGTATGAGGCACTCTGCCAAATGTGACCATCGAAGTCTACCACTGCCCCGACTATCCCTCTAAATTCGGAGGGGAGTAGATCGACTGTCCCACCCGCATGCCGCATGTCCCACCCCTAAGTTTCTTCCTTAATTTTGTTGGTGTTGCTGCCTTTCGACTCAGTCCTGTCTCACTATCGTTGTTGCCGCCACGGCTCAGTCCAAACTATAACCATTGTCGGCTCCTCCTTGGTCATCAATGTCATGAGTCATGATCTCCCTCGCTCTGCTGCTTCATCTCTCTCTGGTGGTCGGCCACAAACATATGGAAGAGGAGAAAGCAAGCAGATGCAGTGGCAGAGCTTGGGCTGATATTACGGGGGAAGGGGGCAAGAAATGTGACCTGAGCTGATTTTTTTCTACACAAATAGGCCTAATACTAAGGGTGGTGTGGTTTTCATATATATGGTGCATAGTTTGTATGAGAAGTATAGTGCACATGGTGTGTGTTTTAGAAAATGTACATGATCTTTATCATTGCATCTTTTTGGGTAATTATGCAGGTTGTTAGCTGAGGTGATTAGTTGCTAAACTAGGACTGTAGTTAAGCATTTTATATGTGTGGAGAAACTTATGTGTGGATGGCATATGCCGCGTCGAGTATAAATGATGTTATTATTTTCTCGTTGTACAAGTTGAATCTTTCAAGCTTTGATGCTGTCAAAGCTCCATTTTTATGGGAGACAACTAAAGAAAATAATGTGCAATACGTGTGCTATATGTATGGTGGTCACAGTTATTAAACAACTCTTGTGATTCTTTCAATGGGAAAGCAGCGAGTTCCTTATTATCATATAAGTTGATGCATCCAACTAGTTGGTTTGCCGATATTTCTTTAAACCAATGCTATATGATGAAACTAAAACCATTGACCTAGTTGCATATGAGTGGAGTGTATCTGTGCAATATCTTTCCAGGTGAAAAAAGTATAATGAATCTATTCGGTTGCACAATGCACACAATGCTCGGTAAAATAAGGGAACATATATAATATTGTTCTTGTAAGAGCTTTGACATTGTGAAAGTAGCATTCTCAGGTAATCAAAGAGCCGATATTACGTAAGTACTAGTGGTTGGGACCCGTCATTGCGGGCCGCTTGAGAGAAAGCTATACGCACCTCACCATCATGTCAAAAAATTTAAAAAATATTCTCGCATCATGTTGACATCACAACAATCTTAAAAGGAAAAAGAAAAAACCTAAAAAAAACTTCTCTCAAAAACAATCTCCCTATCATTTTTTTTAAAAAAACCTAGAAAAACTTCTCTCAAAAACAGGTGGTTTGCGTACCTCTACGGGTGGTTTGCGTACGAGATAAACAAACAGTTCACGGTCTCCATTCCCTCTGAAAATTAAAAAAACGGAGCCGCGATACAAAATGCATTTGGAGGTACGGTGCGTATGCTTTTCACGAAGACTTTATGCAAAACCGATGACGTGATACTAGCTGCCACACATGCTGCAGAATGCTCTTAAATAGTCCAAACCACCGCAGCGCACATGAAAAAACCGCAGGCACTCGCTAGAGGAGAGGACGACGTCACTGGGAGCACCCAGATTATAGCAGACCACAGTTGAGCGAGCAGCAGTGCATCTCGCTCGCATCTCACCTACGCCGGATGCGACCGCCCCCGCGTTGGCGAAACCAAAAGAGAAAGAGAGATGGCAGAGCTTCGCTGGGTCGAGGCAGAAGCAAAATAAAATTAGTAATAAAATACGGCGCCCACTGTCTGAAAGAAAAATACATGGCGCCCATTGTGTTGTGCGTGTGGGTGCACTCCGCCGTGGCCCGTGTGGCAATAATCGCCGGGCCCGAGGCCGCCAACGTGCCCCCCTCGATCGGCACGTGCCGCACGTCGCCCGCCGCTGCTCGGGCGCGCGCGCGCCCTGTGGATCGGGATCGTGATCCTGGTCTGCCCCCGCCCTCCGGCGACGCGCACGCCGCGCGGCCGCGTCGCAGCGCGCCCGGCGCGGCGTGGCCCCCGCCCCCCGGCGCTGCTTGACCAGCGAGCTCGACCGATCGGTCCATCGATTGATCGCCGTGGTTATTCTATTGCCGTACCTGATCGCAACAAGCGCGAAGTTAGAACCGGGGGTATTATTTTATGCGTCGCCACTTGCGAGTTGCGCTGCGCTGTGGATTAAATTTGATCGATGGAGCCAATGGCGCACTGGCGGTGCACATGTGGACAGTGCACCGGGCTCGACCGGGACCACACGGGGTAACTGTTCTGGGTTCATGCCACGCTGGCTTGCATATTGCATCCATGGGAGGATCCGAGGTGGTGGTCGGCAGGATGCATGCCGTGCCAGGATCGATGCGCTACCACCATTCGATCATCGTTTTAATCAGCCCGTGGAGTGATCTGAACAGTCTTATATTATAAGTACTCCCTCCGTTTTTATTTACTTCGTATATTAGAGTTGACTGAAGTCAAACTTTTTAAAGTTTGACCAAGTTTATATACAAGAATATAAATATTTACCATAACAAGTCTATATGATGTGGAAGTACATTTGATAATGAATCTAATGATGTTGATTTGTTATTGTATATGTTAATATTTTGTCTATAAACTTTGTTAAAGTTTACAAAGTTTGACTTTGATCAAAGCTAATACACGAAGTAAATAAAAACGGAGGAAGTACTATTATAGCATCCACAGCCAGACCCCTCAAACTATCTCTCGTATCGGTCAGTGACCGGACAAAAGAGAGAAAGAAAAAAAATGACCCAACCAGACCTCTTATAACTTCCTTATATGTCCGTGCTGTCCGTGAACCCTCGTATCCATCTCAAATATGGCGAGGATACGAGGGCTCGTAGACACGCCCGGGCGCGCTCGGTCAATCCGTCACATAGAACACGGCCCCATCGTGGACTACCTTTTTCTCTTTCTTTATTTATTCTTTTTTCTTTCTCTCTCCTCATCTTCACCAATTACGTGCAAGTGACAGGACATATGAGAAAGAAAATAAGGATTGTGGTTGCGCGGATGAACAAATATGGGCTCAAAACAAACATGGACGTTTAAGGGGTTGAATTAGAAGTACTTGGTTGAAGATACTCTTAGTTTACGGAGGGAGGAAAGTGAGTTTTACACTCCGCCTCTAGGGTCACTCTCGTGAACGACTCCAGAGGCCCAACCCTAGATCGAGCGAGCGGCGGATCTCCTCTCTCCCCAGGTCGGCGCCGGTGGTGGCGAGCGAGGGCGGCATGCCTCGACGGCTCCCCTTCGCGCATAGGTGGGTTGTCCCATGGGCGGTGCGGGCAACGGTGCAGCATCGCTGGCGCACGACGGGGGGCGCGGAGGAGGGGCAGACCTGGCGAAGACGGGCAGTGGTGTGGTGGTGGCGGACGGGCTTTGGGAGCATGCTAGAGGCGTTGGCGCGGGCTACATGCCAGGTTGGTGGCGGCGCTTCGATAGCTCGGCTAGGCGGGCTCCTGGCGAGCAGCAAGCGGGCGCCCACGTGTGGGTCGTGTGGTGAGCGATGGAGCTCTCCTGGTGCTGTCGGCGTGATGCCGTCCATGATGGGTCTGGTTAGATCTGGGCGTAATCGGGTCCGGTCTGGGGCCTAGGTACTGGGGTCGTCGCAAGGTCGCCCCTTGGAGTGGGTGACGGCCGTCGCAGACGTTCCTGGCCCTTGCTGGATGTGTGGGGTGGTTGTTGTTCTTCGGCCAGGTCGGAGGTGTTGGTTGGGCTGCGCTCCTCTCGGCCGTGTGACCTTTAGGCGGTCTTCGGCTTGGCGGCATGGTGTTGTGGTGGCGGCGGTGGGAGGCTACTTGGACGGTGCTAACCAATTTCCTCGAGGTGTGGTGAGGTGCGATGATCGGATGAAAATATGCATAACTTTTGCCGGGCCGGCGACGATGGCACCCGTGGTTGTCGTCCCCCTCCTTGGAGGCGTCATCGAGATGCACTCGCATTTGTCCCTTGCTCGTTTGGAGTTGGTGTTGTCTCCGGGCGAAAGCCTCGATTCAGTGTTGGATTGGCACGATGGCGGCTTCCTTGATGTAGATACGTCTTGGTCCCTCGTTACTCTCCTTGGGTGTTCGCCATGGTCCTATATTGATCTCCGACGGTGCTTGGTACGCCCATCGAAGATGGTGTCTTCCTCGATTCTGAGCAAGTCCCGTCATCCACTTGCCACCTCCTCTAGTCATACAAGGGTGTATGGTGCGTCCACGAGCGAAGTCTAGATGAAGTTGGTGGTCTTCGGAGATGCTCGACATTGGTCGTGATGCGGCATTGTTCTCAGTTATGCCGGACTCTTTGCTTGTAGTTTTGTTTGGTCGTAGATAGCTGTCGGTGGACTTGCCCGGATGTGGTGTGGTGTTTTTGCTACGCTCGTTATTCGCAGTGAATGGTAGAGTCTAAGAGAGAGGGATCTTGCCAGTTGGCCACGCCACGACATTGGATCCAGCGTCATGTTTTTTTTCCTCCCAAAGTTAAAAAAATCGGAGGATCCGATGGTCATGGTAGATTAGAAAAACAGTTTCACTTACTTAATCCCCTTAAAAAAGAGATAGTAGTACGAATGTCAAATGCCTAGACAAATACAATCGTAGGTCTCTGATATTTTGTATGTACTCGTACTACTCCAGAAAAGTGAATCGTCAAAGTGTCTCAACGGGGTGTACGGAACGCCGGGGACGGCTCTTGCGAGCACCCGTAGGATGCATGCGTACATGCTCGTGTGGCGCTGCGACGTGGCGAGCCGAACAGTGCCGGATTTTGTCGTACGCGCGCCTGCGTGCCCGTACCGCCTGAGACTTGTCCTTGACAATTATTCCCTTTCCAGAACTTTTCCGGCCAATCAGACGTTCATCGGTGTGGCCAGAAGGAGCCCTCCGGTCCGGTGCACCCCTTCCCGAATCTGCATGATTTGTGCCTACCCGATACATGGATATTCCCTTCTTTCTCTTGTTGATGACAAAATCTTTCGTCGAAAGAGAATGCTGCTACATAAAATCTCTGCGACAGGCACATGACGGGGAGCTGTGCTGTGCGCCAACAGTTCTTCTGCCCTCATTTATCCTCTCTTTCTTTTCTTTTTGTCCAGCCATGTTCGTCCTCATTTACCTAGGGCTATAGCTAGCCTAGCTGCTGCGTGCTGCCGACCGCGTGTGGTCGCGTGGATCCCTCGAAAACGACGGGGGATCGGCGATGCCCCGGCGGATTTCACAGTGCCGAGCGATCTTGTTTGCGTCCCATATAGATTTGCTCCCTTTCCTGGGTGGATCCGCGGGCATCTTCAGTCGCTCTCAGCGCAGGACCGACGCCAACTTGCCCGCTGGGAACGCCGCAGCAAAACTCCCTCTTTCCCTCTCTCTTCTGTCTCTGCTCTCTGCCACGGCGGATGCAGGGGCAAACACACATGGTGGACACAGAATCGCATCCCGCAGACGAGACCGGAGCACCGGAGCACCGGGGACACGGACGTCGACGGCTACCCCGTGCCAATCGCCACTTACCTTACTGCGGGCGGGATAATCATTGAGGTCTCTTATAATCGTCGGCCTCTTGGCCACCAGCGAGCGCCGTCCAGTAGAGTATAGCCGATGTACCGTCAAGTCAAGCACTCCATGTTTGTTCGCTTCCAGCGAGAGGGACGGAAAAGGTCAGTAGTATATACAGCACGATGCCTGCTTGTGTTTGTCAAGCTCGTCCATTGGCTCCGGACGTCAAATTGCGACTGGATCCTGGTTGGTTACAAATTTGAAGGCGGACAAGAGAACTCTCTGTGGAGTTTTTCTACAGTAATCGGGTCACAATCTTCTACTAATAGCTCATTTCTTTTAACATGCCAACATTGCCATGTCAACATGTAACATGCATAGAAATAGGCCTACCTCAAAATGCATAAAAACCCACTTGAACATGTAAACATGCATAAGAATTTTATTATTTGTCTAAAAAAGAATTTTATTATGATATATATATATATATATATATACATTTAATGAATATTTTACAACTATAATATTACTTCTAATATTCATGTTTCATACAATCAAATTTCATTGAAATATATTTCACGCAACAACGTGCGGGGCATCATTTGGTTTTCCTAACATGTTGGACCATCATCTTCGATCGAGGAGAAACCATCATAATTTGTAAGTCATGTAAAGATCTGTTTTTTCGAGCAAACCAGCAAAAACTATGCCTTGTTATTAAATAAAAAGAATGATCATTTTTTATGGTGCAAATCACAACTATAGGATGATAGTGATTTAGGGAATTTCCGGAATCGGGTGGCCCGGAGCAGTGGTGACATGTATAACTCTAACAAATCCATGTGAGGCTTAGTGCAGATTTTAGTAGCGACGGTTCCTCAACGACCTTCACCAATTCTACCGGTTGATGAAATCCACTAGCCATGCCATTGATAAGTCAAAAAAAATTATCTCATGCTTTTGTTGTATTATAGCAAAACCTTAAGTGCCTCGCGTAACTCATGTTCCCCTCTTTCCATTAAGTTCTCTTCTCGAAGATAATTGCCGCCATGGAGCCCTAACCCTAACACCGCATACCACTGTCATTGCTTGCCTCGATGTTCTCATCACTTCTCGCTTGCTCCTACCTCATCTTCACCCTCGGCGTGCAATCCGCCCCTGCCTGGCTCCCCGTGTTGAACCTTGCCCTCGATTCATGTTCCCGCGTCGTTCTTATCCATTATGGGCGTCCACGTGCTTGTTCTTCCCCTTCATCGTCCGTCAAGCACCCGATGTCTGAGGCCTCGGGGGAGTGGAATTGGTCGCCAAACGCTTGGTTGAACTCTAAGGGGTGTTCCAATGCATAAGTGCTTAGATGAGGTGCTAAGTGCATCAAAGGGGCTTAGCAAGTAAACTCCCCGATGCATAGGTGCTTAGAGCATCTCCAACAGAGGCACTAAATAAGCCGCGTGCTTGAAGAAACGGCTTTTTAGCGCGCGTGACCAATTGGCAGCTCCAGCAGACGCGCAAACATCGCGCGTACGCGCTAAAAACTAGTCCGGGCGCCAAACAGAACTGCATCGTGCGCTGCTTTTTTCAAGCGTCCACTACCGCGCGCTGTACAATGACCCGCCCGCACGAATGTCCACCAATTGTTGGATCTGAAATATCCACCCGCGTGCGACTTCCCCATCCTCTCCGGCAACCCGTCGGCGCTTCCTCCCGCCGTTCCCTACCGCGCGCACCGCTTCCCCCTCGTTCCCGGTGGCCGCCGCTGCTTCCTCTGCCGCGACCGCCCCTCGAGCGCCCCGTTCCTGTTGGGGAACGCAGTATTTCAAAAAAATTCCTACGATCATGCAAGATCTATCTAGGATATGCATAACAACGAGAGGGAGAGTATGTCTACGTACCCTCCTAGACCGAAAACGAAAGCGTTATGAAACGCGGTTGATGTAGTCAAACGTCTTCGCGATCCAACTGATCAAGTACCGAACGTACGACACCTCCGCGATCTGCATACGTTCAGCTTGGTGACGTCCCTCGTACTCTTGATCTAGCTAAGGCCGAGGGAGAGTTTCGTCAGCATGACGACATGATGACGGTGATGATGAAGTTACCAACTCAGGGCTTCGCCTAAGCACTACAATGATATGACCGAGGTGGAAATTTGTGGAGGGGGGCACCGCGCACGGCTAAACAATCAACTTGTGTGTCTATGGGGTGCCCCCTGTCGGTGTCAAAACCGACAGATCTCGAGTAGGGGGTCCCGAACTGTGCGTCTAAGGGTTGATGGTAACAGGAGACAAGGGACACGATGTTTTACTCAGGTTCGGGCCCTCTTGATGGAGATAATACCCTACGTCCTGCTTGATTGACTTTGATGAGTATAGGGGTTACAAGAGTTGATCTACCACGAGATCGTAATGGCTAAACCCTAATTGTCTAGCATGTATGATTATGATTGCCTCTACGGACTAAGAGGCTAATTGGTTTGATGCCAACATTTGGCATTGCCAATACGTGGCAAGCCAACAATTGGCAATTTCACGAGTTGCCAAAAATTGGCAACTTCTTGTGAGGTTGGCAAGTAAAATTGGTCAACAACCAAACACTAGCCAATATTTGGCATTTGCCAAATGTTGGCATGCCAACTTTTGGCATCAAACCAATCATGCTCTAAAACCCTCTGGTTTATATAGATACCGGAGGGGGCTAGGGTTGTACAGAGTCGGTTTACAGAGAAAAAATATTCACATCCGTACGCTAAGCTTGCCTTCCACGCCAAGGAGAGTCCCATACGGACACGGGAGGAAGTCTTATGTCTTGTATCTCCATGGCCCATTAGTCCGGCCTACATCACATAGCCCGGACGCCCGAGGACCCCTTAATCCAGGACTCCCTCAGTAGCCCCTGAACCAGGCTTCAATGACGATGTGTCCAGTGCACAGATTGTCTTCGGCATTGCAAGGTGTTACGTCTCCAACGTATCTATAATTTTTGATTGTTCCATGCTATTATATTATCTATTTTGGATGTTTATGGGCTTTATTATACACTTTTATATTATTTTTGGGACTAACCTATTAACCCAGAGCCCAGTGCCAGTTTCTGTTTTTTCCTTGTTTTATAGTATCACAGAAAAGGAAAATCAAACAGAGTCCAATTGACCTGAAACTTCACGGAACTTATTTTTGGACCAGAAGAAGTCCACGGACTATCAGAGTTGGACCAGGAGAGTCCCGGGCTGCCCACGAGGGTGGGGGGCGCGCCCACCCCCCCTGGGCGTGCCCCCTGCCTCGTGGACAGCCCGGAGATCCACCGACATACTTCTTCCTCCCATATATACCCATATACCCTAAAAACTTCGACGAGCAGAATAGATCGGGAGTTCCGCCGCCAAAAGCCTCCGTAGCCGCCGAAAACCAATCTAGACCCGTTCTGGCACCCTGCCGGAGGGGGAATCCCTCTCCGGTGGCCATCTTCATCATCCCGGTGATCTCCATGACGTGGAGGGAGTAGTTCTCCCTCGGGGCTGAGGGTATGTACCAATAGCTATGTGTTTGATCTCTCTCTCTCTCTCATGTTCTTGAGGTGGTACGATCTTGATGTATCGCGAGCTTTGCTATTATAGTTGGATCTTATGATGTTTCTCCCCCTCTACTCTCTTGTAATGGATTGAGTTTTCCCTTTCAAGTTATCTTATCGTACTGAGTCTTTAAGGATTTGAGAACACTTGACGTATGTCTTGCGTGGGATACCTGTGGTGACAATGGGGTATTCTATGATCCACTTGATGTATGTTTTGGTGATCAACTTGCGGGTTCCGTGACCTTGGGAATCTATGCATAGGGGTTGGCACACGTTTTCGTCTTGACTCTCCGGTAGAATCTTCGGGGCACTCTTTGAAGTACTTTGTGTTGGTTTGAATAGATGAATATGCGATTGTGTGATGCATATCGTATAATCATACCCACGGATACTTGAGGTGACATTGGAGTATCTAGGTGACATTAGGGTTTTGATTGATTTGTGTCTTAAGGTGTTATTCTAGTACGAACTCTAGGGCTGTTTGTGACACTTATAGGAATAGCCCAACGGATTGATTGGAAAGAATAACTTTGAGGTGGTTTTGTACCCTACCATAATCTTTTCGTTTGTTCTCCGCTATTAGTGGCTTTGGAGTGACTCTTTGTTGCATGTTGAGGGCTAGTTATTTGATCCAATTACGTTATTATTGTTGAGAGGACTTGCACTAGTGAAAGTATGAACCCTAGGCCTTGTTTCAAGGCATTGCAATACCGTTTGTGCTCACTTCTATCATTAGTTACCTTGCTGTTTTTATATTTTTAGATTACAAAACCTTTATCTACTATCCATATACCACTTGTATCACCATCTCTTCACCGAACTAGTGCACCTATACAATTTACCATTGTATTGGGTGTGTTGGGGACACAAGAGAGTCTTTGTTTTTTGGTTGCAGGGTTTCTTGAGAGAGACCATCTTCATCCTAGGCGTCCTACGGATTGATAAACCTTAGGTCATCTACTTGAGGGAAATTTTCTACTGTCCTACAAACCTCTGCACTTGGAGGCCCAACAACGTCTACAAGAAGAAGGTTGTGTAGTAGACATCAAGCTCTTTTCTGGCGTCGTTGCTGGGGAGGTGAGTGCTTGAAGGTATATCTTTAGATCTTGCAATCGGGTCTTTTAGTTTCTTGTTTTATCACTAGTTTAGTTTATAAAAGAAAATTAAAAATGGAATTAAGTTTGCCTCATAGACTTCATCTTTTTAATATCTTTGGTGAGTATGATGGAAAGGAAAATTGCGCCAAAGTGTTAGAAGAAGAATTGATTAAAAAAATTGGCACTAAATCTTTGAATGATGAGCATGATTGCAATGTTGTTAGTATGAATTCCTTGACTATCTATGATGCTAATAATATGCAAAGCCACAAGCTTGGGTAAGCTATGTTTGATGAAGATGATATTTTTTGTCCCCCAAGTTTTGATGAGCAAATTTATTATGATGAAAGCATGCCTCTTATTTATGATGATTATATTGATGAAAGTGGATTTGGAGAGGTCATGACTTTATTTTGTGATGAATCCACTATTCCGGAAGAGGTTCCAATTGATTATGAGAACAAAGTTGCTATCTATGATGATTATTGTGATGACTTGTATGCTATAAATAATAATGATATCCATGAAACTTGTAATCATGATTTTAGTTTTCAATTGGATTATGCCTCACATGATAATTATTTTGTTGAGTTTGCTCCCACTATTATTCATGGGAAGAATTTTGCTTGTGTGGAGAGTAATAAAATTTCTATGCTTGCAGATCATGAAAAGAATGCTTTAGGTGCTGGTTATATTGTTGAATTCATTCATGATGCTACTGCAAATTATTGTGAGGGAGGAATATATGCTTGTAGGAATTGCAATAGTATCAAGTTTCCTCTCTATGTGCTTAAAATCTTGAAGTTATCCTTGTTTTACCTTCCTATGCAAGTTGATTCTTATTCCCACAAGTTGTTTGCTCACAAAATCCCTATGCATAGGAAGTGGGTTAGACTTAAATGTGCTAGTCATATTCTTCATGATGCTCTCTTTATGTTTCAATTCTTATCTTTTATATGAGCATCATTGAAATCATCATGCCTAGCTAGGGGCGTTAAACGACAGCGCTTGTTGGGAGGCAACCCAATTTTATTCTTGTTCCTTGCTTTTTGTCCCTGTTTAGTAATAAATATTTCATCTAGCCTCTGTTATGGTTGTGTTTTTTATTGCAGAGTGATATTTATTTAATTCTTTTTTAAGATGATTAATAGATAAATTTCTCAGGTCCAGAAATTTATTTTAGAATTTTTGGGGTTCCAGAAGTTTGTGTTAGTTACAGATTACTACAAACTGTTCTGTTTTTGACAGATTCTGTTTTTCGTGTGTTGTTTGCTTAATTTGATGAATCTATGGCTAGTAAAATAGTTTATAAACCATAGAGAAGTTGGAATACAGTAGGTTTAACACCAACATAAATAAAGAATGAGTTCATTACAGTACCTTGAAGTGGTGTTTTGTTTTCTTTCGCTAACGGAGCTTACGAGTTTTTTGTTAAGTTTTGTGTTGTGAAGTTTTCAACTTTTGGGTAAAGATTCGATGGACTATGGAATAAGGAGTGGAAAGAGCCTAAGCTTGGGGATGCCCAAGGAACCCCAAGGTAATATTCAAGGACAACCAAGAGCCTAAGCTTGGGGATGCCCCGGAAGGCATCCCCTCTTTCGTCTTCGTTCATCGGTAACTTTACTTGAAGCTATATTTTTATTTACCAAATGATATGTGTTTTGCTTGGAGCGTCAATTTATTTTGTTAGGATTTGCTTGCTGTTTGAATAAAATACCAAAATCTGAAATTCTTTAATGTTAGAGAGTCTTCATATAGTTGCATAATTATTCGACTACTCATTGATCTTCACTTATATCTTTTTAGAGCACGGCGGTGGTTTTATTTTGAAGAAATAGATGAACTCTCATGCTTCACTTATATCATTTTGAGAGTCTCCAAACAGCATGGTAATTTTCTTTGGTTATGAATTTAGTCCTAATATGATGGGCATCCAAGAGGGATATAATAAAAACTTTCATATAAAGTGCATTGAATACTAAGAGAGGTTTGATACTTGATAATTATTTTAAGATATGGAGATGGTGATATTAGAGTCATGCTAGTTGAGTAGTTGTGAATTTGAGAAATACTTGTGTTGAAGTTTGTGATTCCCGTAGCATGCACGTATGGTGAACCGTTATGTGACAAAGTCGGAGCATGATTTATTTATTGATTATCTTCCTTATGAGTGGCGGTCGGGGACGAGCGATGGTCTTTTCCTACCAATCTATCCCCCCTAGGAGCATGCGTGTAGTACTTTGTTTCGATAACTAATAGATTTTTGCAATAAGCATGTGAGTTCTTTATGATTAATGTTGAGTCTATGGATTATACGCACTCTCGCCCTTCCACCATTGCTAGCCTCTCTAATACCGCGCAACTTTCGCCGGTACCATAAACCCACCATATATCTTCCTCAAAACAGCCACCATACCTACCTATTATGGCATTTCCATAGCCATTCTGAGATATATTGCCATGCAACTTTCCACCGTTCCGTTTATTATGACACGTTTCATCATTGCCATATTGCTTTGCATGATCATGTAGTTGACATTGTATTTGTGGCAAAGCCACCATTCATAATTCTTTCATACATGTCACTATGAGTCATTGCACATCCCGGTACACCGCCGGAGGCATTCATATAGAGTCATACTTTGTTCTAGTATCGAGTTGTAATCATTGAGTTGTAAATAAATAGAAGTGTGATGTTCATCATTAATAGAGCATTGTCCCAAAAAAAGGAAAGGCAAAAAAAGGCCAAACAAAAAAAGGCAAAAAAGGAAAGGCCAAATAAAAAAAGGGACAATGCTACTATCCTATTTTTCCACACTTGTGCTTCAAAGTAGCACCATGATCTTCATGATAGAGAGTCTCTTGTTTTGTTACTTTCATATACTAGTGGGAAATTTTCATTATAGAACTTGGCTTGTATATTCCAACAATGGGCCTACTCAAGTGCCCTAGGTCTTCATGAGCAAGCAAGTTGGATGCACACCCACTTAGTTTCTTTTGTTGAGCTTTCATACATTTATAGCTCTAGTGCATCCATTGCATGGCAATGCCTACTCACTCACATTGATATCTATTGATGGGCATCTCCATAGCCCATTGATACGCCTAGTCGATGTGAGACTATCTTCTCCTTTTTGTCTTCTCCACAACCACCATTCTATTCCACCTATAGTGCTATGTCCATGGCTCATGCTCATGTATCGCGTGAAGATTGAAAAAGTTTGAGAACATCAAAAGTATGAAACAATTGCTTGGCTTGTCATCGGGGTTGTGCATGATATAAATATGTTGTGTGGTGAAGATGAAGCATAGCCAGGCTATATGATTTTGTAGGGATAGCTTTCTTTGGCCATGTTATTTTGAGAAGACATAATTGCTTAGTTAGTATGCTTGAAGTATTATTATTTTTCTATCAATAATAAACTTTTGTCTTGAATCTTATGGATCTGAATATTCTTGCCATAATAAAGAGAATTACATGGATAAATATGTTAGGTAGCTTTCCACATCAAAAATTCTATTTTTATCATTTACCTACTCGAGGACGAGCAGGAATTAAGCTTGGGGATGCTGATACATCTCCAACGTATCTATAATTTCTGATTGTTCCATGCTATTATATATTTGTTTTGGATGTTTATGGGCTTTATTATACACTTTTATATTATTTTTGGGACTAACCTATTAACCCAGAGCCCAGTGCTAATTTCTATTTTTTCCTTGTTTTAGAGTATCGCAGAAAAGGAAAATCAAACGGAGTCCAATTGCCGTGAAACTTCACGGAACTTATTTTTGGACCAGAAGAAGCCCACGGAGTATCGCAGTTGGACCAAGAGAGTCCCGGGCTGCCCACGAGGGTGGGGGCGCGCCCACCCCCTGGGTGCGCCCCCTGCCTTGTGGACAGCCCGGAGATGCACCGACGTACTTCTTCCTCCCATATATACCCATATACCCTAAAAACTTCGAGCAGCATAATAGACCGGGAGTTCAGCCGCCAGAAGCCTCCGTAGCCACCGAAAACCAATCTAGACCCGTTCTGGCACCCTACCGGAGGGGGAATCCCTCTCCGGTGGCCATCTTCATCATCCCGGTGCTCTCCATGACAAGGAGGGAGTAGTTCTCCCTCGGGGCTGAGGGTATGTACCAGTAGCTATGTGTTTGATCTCTCTCTCTCTCTCATGTTCTTGAGGTGGTACAATCTTGATGTATCGCGAGCTTTGCTATTATAGTTGGATATTATGATGTTTCTCCCCCTCTACTCTCTTGTAATGGATTGAGTTTTCCCTTTGAAGTTATTTTATTGGATTGAGTCTTTAAGGATTTGAGAACACTTGATGTATGTCTTGCGTGGGATACCTGTGGTGACAATGGGGTATTCTATGATCCACTTGATGTATGCTTTGGTGATCAACTTGCGGGTTCCGTGACCATGGGAATCTATGCATAGGGGTTGGCACACGTTTTCGTCTTAACTCTCCGGTAGAATCTTTGGGGCACTCTTTGAAGTACTTTGTGTTGGTTTGAATAGATGAATCTGCGATTGTGTGATGCATATCGTATAATCATACCCACGGATACTTGAGGTGACATTGGAGTATCTAGGTGACATTAGGGTTTTGGTTGATTTGTGTCTTAAGGTGTTATTCTAGTACGAACTCTAGGGCTGTTTGTGACACTTATAGGAATAGCCCAACGGATTGATTGGAAAGAATAACTTTGAGGTGGTTTCGTACCCTACCATAATCTTTTCGTTTGTTCTCCGCTATTAGTGGCTTTGTAGTGACTCTTTGTTGCATGTTGAGGGCTAGTTATGTGATCAATTATGTTATTACTGTTGAGACGACTTGCACTAGTGAAAGTATGCGCCCTAGGCCTTGTTTCAACGCATTGCAATACCGTTTGTGCTCACTTTTATCATTAGTTACCTTGCTGTTTTTATATTTTCAGATTACAAAAACCTTTATCTACTATCCATATACCACTTGTATCACCATCTCTTCACCGAACTAGTGCACCTATACAATTTACCATTGTATTGGGTGTGTTGGGGACACAAGAGACTCTTTGTTATTTGGTTGCAGGGTTGCTTGAGAGAGACCATCTTCATCCTACGCCTCCTACGGATTGATAAACCTTAGGTCATCCACTTGAGGGAAATTTGCTACTGTCCTACAAACCTCTGCACTTGGAGGCCCAACAACGTCTATAAGAAGAAGGTTGTGTAGTAGACATCACAAGGCGGGTTCCTCCTCCGAACACTTCAAAGTAGTCATCAAACACATAAAACGTGTCCAGCTCTGCAAGACAGGCACCACACATAGGCGCAAAGTGTATAATATTTCACAAGTACCATCTACTGACAACTTTTTTGTAGCGAGACGTTACGTCCCTGCTCGGTCATTATTTCGAACCGTTTTAGCTTCCCGCTCCATATTTCAATGTGCGGTTTTCATTGGCATGTCTTATCGAAGCAGAGATCGTGTCCCCTTATCGCAGGATTCTCATCAATACGGGCGTGGGTAATCCAACCGCGCCGTCCGCACGACCCTTGGGGAATAGGAGAGTTTTAAGGTGAGTGGGGAGGCACTTGATATTCGATGCCTTTATAAGAGGATAAAGATCAATTCTTTCAACCATGCCTTCTTCCTATCTGCCCATCCGTTCTCGAGCTCCAGCGCCCAAGCTTCCATCCTTTCCGCCTCCAGAAAGCACTCCGACCATGTCCGAATCTGGAATGCAGGGCAAGTGGATGGCCTCCTCCATCACGGAGGGGAATATCACGGAGCTCCGGGAAGCGGGGTACTTGGCCCAAGCAATCACCCACCGGCTTCCGGCCAAGGGGCAGATCGTCCCCACCTTAGAGCCCAACAAGAGGGTGGTATTCATCCCCCACTTCATCCGCGGGTTAGGATTTCCCGTCCACCCCTTCGTTCATGGACTCATGTTCTACTACGGGCTAGATTTCCACGATCTAGTCCCGAATTCTTTCCTCAACATCTCGGCATTCATTGTCGTGTGCAAGGCCTTCCTCCGCATCCCACCCCACTTTGGATTATGGCTGAAGATCTTCAATGTGAAGCCGAAAGTGGTGGATGGTCAACATGCGGAGTGCGGAGGTGCCATGGTGAACAAACTATCCAATGTCACATGGCCCACTGGCACCTTTGTGGAAACCGTCAAGGGGTGGCAGAAGCAGTGGTTCTATGTCACCGAGCCCCACGACACCACCTGGGCCGCGGTTCCCGAATTCAAGTCCAGGCCCCCAATGCGGCTTACCTCCTGGCTAAAAAGGGCCTGGACTGGTCGTCATCAGACGAGATGTCGGCGCTGCAGGTGCGCGTCAAGAGCATGGTGGACAAGAACATCAAGCTCGTCAATGTGATCCAGGTGATGCTTTTTCGCCAGATCCTTCCCTGCCAAAGCCGGACTTGCCATCTATGGGAGTTCGATCTGGCCAAGCACCAGACCTTGCGACAGTTCTTCGGCTCCACGCATGAAGATATCTGGAAGGTGCTTTTCTAGGCCAATCAGACATGGCCGCAGACGTCCGAGGACCGCGGATATGACCTGACCCATCTAGCTAGTCCGGTAAGTTCTTCATACTTCAAGGTGTATATCTTCCCGTGCATTCAAGGAAGATGTCTAAGTTTCTCCATTTGTCTTTTCAGAGATGGATAAAGAAGGCGGAGCGGATCTAGTGTCCGGCTCCGCTGCCTGAAAACCCAGCTATCCCGCTCCTGATAAAGATGCTGGTTCCGGCGCCCTACCAGGCGCCGGAGAAGAAGGCCAAAATGAAAGGCCAGGAGACAAGAAGCGGCCTCCCCGTAAAGGCACTTCAGACGCAGCATCCGAAGACATCGAAACCCACTCATCCCCCACCGAGAACGACGACGAGGAGGAGGAAAGCAATCCCCCCCCCCCGAGGGGCAAGGAGGAAAAGGGAGGCCTCTACAGATCTAGAGGCAGAGGCGGAGGCGTCCAAGAAAGGGAGAGTCTCCCTTGCGGATGATTCCGAATCGGACACCGACAGCAGCCCTAAGTGGCGTCCCAGGAAGAAGCCCCTGGCCGGATCGTAAGTACTCAAAGGCACTTATATATATATATATATATATTTATCCAGCTCCTTTACTTCGTGGTTTTAATATGTTGAATCATGCGCTGCAGTCCGGCTCTCGCCCACCTCTAGCAATCCTCATCTTCGAGGAATTCACTGGATCCAAAGGTGATGGACAGCGGGTCGCTTCCGCCGGCCTCCTCCCCCAAGTCTACGGACGACGCCGAACCGTTGTACCAAAGGACCCTCCCAGGCCAGGGAGAGGTACAGGAGGCCGCTGAGGTGGTGCCTGAGGGTGATACCTCGGCCGCCGGACACATGGGGGAGCAGACCCCCCTGGAGACTGGCGACGGGGGCCGTACCCAATTTGGCCCCCAGCCGAATACTATTCCAGAGGCCTGTACGGCCCCGGAATCAGGTAAGCAGCCTCCTTCAAAAGAAGGAGGTGCACCTATTCCGCCGGTGACCTCTGTCCATCCGGAGGCACCGGATACTCCACTGGAAGCGCTCCAAGGTGCTTCCATTGTAGAAGAACACCGTATCCTTATGGATACGGTGGTTGAGAGGGTTCAGTCTGCTAAGAGCAGACTGACCGAAGCCTGCGCCAGCCTTCTAATAGCTTTGAGGTACGTGACGCAATTATGCAAAAGAACGCCGTAGTACAGACAGTAGCCCCTGAGACTTTGTCCGGTGTTCGAAAAGAGAGGCCGGACAGAGGATTGAATTATTTTCGCAGGAGACTAATCATATATCTCTATGCGACTAAGTAGGCGTCGATGCTGGCTGCGACCTCCCATTCTGCTGAAGTAGCCAAACTAAATCAAAGGCTGGAGCAAGCCGATGAAGAGCTCGGCCGTGTCAAAAAACAGCTTGAGGACAAGCAAGGTACGCAATGGCCTATTCAGATCTTTAAAATGATAAGAATTGTTTGTGTTGATCACGTTAATATGATGCTTCATAGGAGCTGCGGCCGAGGTGGAGTCTCTCCAGAAGGCTCTGAGCGAGGCCCAGAAGAAGGCGGAGAAGGAACAAGCCGCCCGCAAGAAACACGAGTCAAGGGTCGGGGAGGTTCAGCAGGAGCTCGAGGACGCCGTAAAGAAGTGCGAGTCCTTGGAGCGCAAGATTGCGGACAAGAGTCCAAACTTGCTAAGGCCCGCCAAAGCGCACAAGAGGCCCAGGTTGAAGCCTAGGGAGCCTTCCAGGAAGTCCAGGAGGCCAAGCAAATTGCGGCGGGTAAGACCTTTATTATGCAGAGAAAATTTGTGAACAAAAGGTACCTCTTACTGACCCGGATTTGGAGTTCTCTAGGAGCGTTTGCGGATCTGCCTCGCTGTGTAGCTAATGATGCAGAGTTATTCCGAGCCAAGGAGGGGAGCTCATCGAAGAAGCTGTTCTGGTCGTAATACCTTACACCACAGCATCCGGTGGCCCTCAGTGATCAGCTGAAATAGCTGTCCAAACTGCATAGGGTGGCCGGATTGGTCATGAAGGATTTAATAATCCGTCCATGGCCTGCCAAAGCTGTACGTAGCAGCCACTTCAGGCTCGTGAAGCGGCTAGTCAATGCCTACCCTCGGCTTGATGTCATAAAGCAATCGTTCTGCATCGAAGGTGTGCGGATGGCCTTCACCCGTGTCAAGGTGCAGTGGGCGAAGATGAACGCCGTCAAGCTTGCGACCTAGGGGCCGCCTGAGGGCAAAGAGCACCGCACGCCCGAGCGCTATTTTGATGACGTCCTGGAAGGATCCCGCGTTGTAGCGGGCCAGTGTGCGGAGGACATTATCTTTGAATGAATGTATTTGTGTTTATCCAATCCTGTATAATGGAACAAAGCCTATATGTAATATATTGCTTATTGTTTTTCAAAAATATTTCCTCCTATGCGGCCGTTTATTTAAATCTGAGAGTTGGCCAGTCGTCGGCTTCGACCCCCACATAGATCGTACGGAGGTGTTCGGATTGGAACCTAAACACACTTGACCCAAGAGTTTGGTCCTTGAAGGAGGTGTTTAGTGCACCGAACTAGGCAATCAGACTATGTTGCTTTATCACCCTCACTTAGCCATAGGAGTTTGACAACTAGGAGAATAGGCGCAGCCCCTAGTTTGTTTATCCGGACTAGGGGCTGTAAACACCTAATCGGGTGGAAGTCGACCCGCCGCGTAATGCGGAAAAATCACAAGAGATTTTAGCCACTGAATAGCTGACCAGCTCTCGCCATATTCACCCTGGGCACTTTTTCCCGAACCCGAAAAAACCGAAACTCGAACCCAAAACCCGAACACATTTCTCGGGTGGCCGGTACGAAAAACCGAAATTATTTTGGGAAATTCGGGTATTTTGTCCCGGTACCCGAACATGCCCAAGCCCGAATAGCAAAGACAAAAGTTCTGGCCTATGTACTCGGTAACCCATTTAGCTTGGCCCAGTTTCGGCCTTCCTCCATAGTCCATACACACCGTCACGGCGACGCCAACTGCTCCCCGCATTCCCCACTCACCCTTCCTCGATTCCTACCCTAGCCGCCACACTCGCCTGCAGCCCTGCCAGTTGCCCGACTGCTACTGCTCGTCAAAGTCGCCCGTCGGCGCCGCAAGCCCGCCAGTCCCACCATCACCACCGGTCTCAATCACCGCTCGGCCGTCCCACCGTTTGCCATCTCGCTGCCTTGTTGTCCGCCATCCCTCCATCCCATTCCGTCGTCCCGCCACCCGAAGTTCCTTCCCGCCATCCGGACTCCCGGTCGCTGGCCCATGTCCCGGTCCTTGGTGTTGCATCGTCAGCACGATGACTCGAAGCAACGAACGATCTTGACAAGTGTCATTTGTCATGCTGAGTTATCCTGCTAAAAATTGACATTTTCCATGCTGAAGTATCATGCTAAAAACTACTCAGATGTACTCTGTATTTGGGAAGTGTGTGGCTCTGTAGCAGCTTGAGGCAAGTAACAGTCATACTGATGCAAAGGCCATTGTTTCTATCTAACTTAGGTGAGTAACAGCCGTACTGATGCAAATTCCACTATGGAAAATAATCACATCAGTAAGTACCTTTGTTCACAGTTTGGGAAATTTGGGATTACCCGAACCCGAACCCGAAAATTCGGGTACCTGATATTTCGGGTTTTAGGTTTTTTAGAGATATTTCAGGAGTTGTTTCTGCAAACCCGAATTTCAAAAAACCCGAATTACCTAGCCCGAAAGTTCGGGTAAACCCGAATGCCTGGGGTGACGCCATATCATGACAGCTAGTTTTCGGCTTTCTCTACCGAGGTATTTATCCGGATGAACCAGAAACATAATCGCAGTAGTTCTCCCTTTACTACCCTCACCGATAAAACAGAATGTAAGGTAGCAAGCACAGGAGCCGGGCAACCCAACTATGGACCAAAGAAATGATTTGGAGCCGATGCATATAATGCAATATTCGGGGCACCGAATTGTACTGTAAAAAGTGTTCGGACTTGTTGGAAACTTATGGAGCGCAAAGGAGCCCCTGGCGGGTTAAGTCGTACCAAAGTGTATGGGTGCAAAAAAAGTTTAAATAAAATGAAGGAGTAAGCCAGTGCCACATATGTTGGGCCGAAAACTGTTTCCATTATAATCTGATTGATATGTCAAAGCATATTTGTACAAATAATGCAATAAGCAACATGGCCATTTAACATGCCAAGAACAAGGGGAAGCTGCGTGCGGGTCCTTCAAATAGGCAAAGTGATCGTCAAAAAGATCATCTAGATGTTTCCGCCACACGTCTATGTTGCTTGCCTCCTTGGTGTGTTTATCCTTCGTAAGGATCGATGATGAGGCCGTCCTGAGGGGCTTGTGGAAAAGAAACCTGAAAAGGATAGAAGAAAAAAAGGGAAAGTATGAATACCCGGATAAGGTCGAGCCGTATTGTGGACCATTATCGAGTTATGCCTTCGTCTTTGCCCATGGTATTTTTAGTGTGTAGTTATGTATGCGTGGTACATACGCCGCAGTTTGGTCGGGACTGAGACAGAGGTCGAATTGCTAGTCCGACTCCTAACGAGTCGGACTGTCATGCTGCAGAGTAATCCGGACTCGTTTAATAGTGTGTGGGGGCTTGGCCGTCGAATCGATGTTCTGCTTGATAAGGCCGCCCTGTACTTCCGCTGCCAGGGCCGTGGTGTGCTCCTCGGTACGGAGGGAGCGTTCCATGTTTCTGTTGATAGTTATGACACCGCGTGGCCCGGTCATCTTAAGTTTGAGATAGGCATAGTGTGGCACCGCATTGAAGCGAGCAAATGTAGTTCGTCCGAGCAGTGTGTGATAGCCACTGCGGAAGGGGACGATGTCGAAGATCAAGTCTTCGCTTCGGAAGTTGTTCAGCGATCTGAAGACAACTTCCAATGTGATTGAGCCCGTGCAACAAGCCTCTACACCCGGTATTACTCCTTTAAAGGTAGTTTGGTGGGCTTGATCCTTGATGGGTCGATGCCCATCTTGCGGACTGTGTCCTGATAGAGCAGGTTAAGGCTGCTGCCATCGTCCATGAGGACCCGCATGAGGTGGAATCCATCAATGATTGGGTCGAGGATCAGTGCGGCTGAGCCGCCGTGATGAATACTGGTCGGATGGTCCCTGCGATCGAAAGTGATCAGGCAAGATGACCATGGATTGAATTTCGGGATGACTGGCTCTATCGCATAGACGTCCCTAAGTGCGCGTTTGCGCTCCCTCTTGGGGATATGAGTAACGTATATCATGTTCACCGTTTTGACTTGGGGGGAGGGGGGATTTCTTCTGTCCCGCTGCGTTCGGTGGACGGGGCTCCTCGTCATTGTCCTCACTTGGCGACCCCTTCTCTTTGTCCTTGGTATGTAACTTACCGGCCTGCTTAAAGACCCAACAGCTTCTGTTGGTATGATTGGCAGGTTTATCGGGGGTGCCGTGGATCTGACATGGTCGATCGAGGATTTTGTCCAAGCTGGATGAGCCTGAATTGTTTCTTTTGAATGGCTTCTTCTGCTGACCGGGCTTGGAGCCGCTGAATCCGACGTTAACCGTCGTGTCATTGGTATTATCACCGTTGTTCCGACGCTTGTGCCTATTGCGTCGGAGCTTACCGTTGCTATTTATGGCTTCAGAAGTGCCAGGTTCGCATGCATTATTGCTACTACGGGCTAGCCAACTATCTTCGCCCGCACAAAAGCGGGTCATAAGTGTCGTGAGGGCTGCCGTGGACTTCGGTTTTTCTTGGCCAAGGTGCCAGGTGAGCCATTCATCGCGAATGCTATGCTTAAAGGCCGCTAGGGCTTCGTCATCCGGACGGTTGACGATCTGGTTCTTTTTAATTAGAAACCTAGCCCAGAATTTCCTGGATGACTCTCCGGGCTGTTGAACTATGTGACTTAAGTCATCGGTGTCCGGAGGTCGGACGTATGTTCCCTGGAAGTTGTCGCGGAAGGCGTCTTCTAGGTCCTCCCAGCTGCCAATGGAGTTTTCTGGCAGGCTATTTAACCAGTGCCGAGCTGGTCCCTTTAGTTTTAGTGGGAGGTATTTGATGGCGTGAAGATCATCACCGTGGGCCATATGAATATGGAGGAGAAAGTCCTCAATCCATACCACGGGATCCGTTGTTCCATCATATGATTCGATATTCACGGGTTTAAACCCTTCTGGGAATTCATGTTCCATTACTTCATCAGTGAAGCAGAGGGGGTGTGCGGCGCCTCTATAGCGGGCCACGTTGCGACGTAGCTCAGATGGAGTCCGTCTGCGGTTTTCGGCCCGGACGTGGTTATGGCCGTCGTGCCCAGCTAGATAGTCGTCCTTGCGCGTCGGAGCATGCCCCAGCGATCCGTAGATCGATCTGGTCTCCAAATCCTGCCGCAGGTTGTAAGTATATTTCCGAGCTGTTGTGTCTCTACCTTTACAGCGAGGTAGTATGGGCTGGTATTCGGCTTGAGCTGCCGTTTTGTCACGGCCACGTGGTGGTCGGTCGGCTGCGTTACACGGCGATGGTATGGGCACCAGCGCCTCATCGTCGAATTGCGGTAGTAGCTTACGCTTTAGGTAACTCTTCGTTGGGCGCTCGAGGCCGTATTCCTCGGCTGCCAGGAAATTAGTCCACCCGTCGTTGAGCAGATCTTGGTCAGCTTGGAGCTGTTGTTGCTTCTTTTTCAGGCTCCTTGCAGTTGCTATTAGCCTGCGCCTAAAGCGTTCCTGCTGAAGGGGTTCCTCGGGGACGATAAAGTCTTCGTCGCCGAGGCTCACCTCCTCCTCAGAGGGTGCAAGATAATTACTATCCTCTGAGTCTTTGTTTATATCCTGGTCATCAGGGCGAATTTGCCCATCTTCCCGATCGTCCTGTTCGGAGGTTGGCTCGACGGGGTCTTCTTGGTCTTCGGCGTTGTCCGGAGTGTTGTTCTCTCCGGTGCCAGTATTGCTGTCTTTTCCATGGCGTGATTTAGAGC
Organism: Triticum aestivum; assembly: GCF_018294505.1. NCBI lineage: Eukaryota > Viridiplantae > Streptophyta > Magnoliopsida > Poales > Poaceae > Triticum > Triticum aestivum. Next base: position 170,774,858 of record NC_057800.1, on the reverse strand, counting down.
AGCGCCGCTGATGTCGACGCTTTGGTTGAGTCTCAGGAGGTATATCCTCAACTGGATTTTTCTCGTTATTGTTGTTACCCTCTTTGGGTGTATCCACCATATACACGTCATATGAAGAGGTGGCCGTCCATCGTCTGGTAAATGACGTGTTTTGGGCCTGCTCTTCTCTGGCATCATCGTCTATACCGTCGATGTCTTCAGAGCCGAAATTGAGCATGTCGGTTAAGTCCTCGATAGTGGCTATGAAGTGGGTGGTGGGTGGGCCATAAAATTCCCCGCTCTCAGACCCTAGTCCGGGCTGGGCGTGGTTCGAACTTAGCTCCTCTCTAATGACGGGGGATCGCATTAAGTCCAGAGCCTCACTTAAAGGCGAGGTTCGGTCAGGGAGAAGAGAGTTCCTGGAGTGCAGCGAGAAGAGAACTCTAGCTGAGCTCACACGATGATGACTCTGAGGGTTCGGGGCCAGTGTTCGGAGAGGAGTCTGGCTTCATGATGATTGCCGATGATACTGCTTCCTCCGGCTCTCCCGTACTAGGCTTAATAGCCGTAAAGAGTCTGGCGGGCTCGGGAATCCTGTCTTCGGACCTGGAGACGCACTCCAGATTAAGGCCAGAGAGGAGGTTGGCGTCGTGAACCTTGGGAAGATCAAGTCTCCTCGGATATCAACGAAATAATCCAGATTTCCAAAACTAATCTGGTGACCTAGGGTGTAGCTGTCAATCCGCTCTAGATGGCCAAGCGAGTTGGTCCACAGTGTGAAGCCACCGAAAACAAAGATCTGGCCGGGGAGAAAGACCTCCCCAGGGCAACTTTGTTGTAGATGACTGGTGGAGCCATCGAACCTTCTGGCGACGACACAGCGGAACTCTCAATGAAAGCACCAATGTCAGTGCCAAAACCGGCAGATCTCGGCTAGGGGGTCCCGACCTGTGCGTCTAAGAGTTGATGGTAACAGGAGACAAGGGACACGATGTTTTACCCAGGTTCGGGCCCTCTTGATGGAGGTAATACCCTACGTCCTGCTTGATTGACTTTGATGAGTATAGGGTTACAAGAGTTGATCTACCACGAGATCGTAATGGCTAAACCCTAATTGTCTAGCCTGTATGATTATGATTGCCTCTACGGACTAAAACCCTCTGGTTTATATAGATACCGGAGGGGGCTAGGGTTGTACAGAGTCGGTTTACAGAGAAAGGAATATTCACATCCGCACGCTAAGCTTGCCTTCCATGCCAAGGAGAGTCCCATCCAGACACGGGAGGAAGTCTTCTGTCTTGTATCTCTATGGCCCATTAATCCGGCCCACGTCACATAGCCCGGACGCCCGATGACCCCCTAATCTAGGACTCCCTCACCCCCTTCACCGTATATAAAGGAGTGGAGGAGGGGAGGGCCAGCCCTCTCTATGGATCGCCCCAAGGGGGGAGTCCTACTCCCAGTAGGAGTAGGTTTCCCCCCTTCCTAGTAGGAGTAGGAGTAGAAGGAAGAGGGAGAGAAAGGGAAGGAAATGGGGGCCAGGCCCCCACCCAATTCGGATTGGGCTTGGGGAGGGCGCGCCCTCCACCTGGCCGCCTCCTCCTCTCTCCCACTAAGGCCCAATAAGGCCCATTGACTCCCCGGGGGGTTCTGGTACCTCCCGGTACTCCGGTAAATGCCCGAACTCATCCGGAACCATTCCGATGTCCAAACATAGCCTTCCAATATATCGATATTTATGCCTCGACCATTTCGAGACTCCTCGTCATGTCCGTGATCACATCCGGGACTCCGAACTACCTTCGGTACATCAAAACGCATAAACTCATAATACCGATCATCATCGAACGTTAAGCGTGCGGACCCTACGGGTTCGAGAACTATGTAGAAATGACCGAGACTCATCTCCGGTCAACAACCAATAGCGGAACCTCGATGCTCATATTGGTTCCTACATATTCTATGAAGATCTTTATCGGTCAAACTGCATAACAACATACGTTGTTCCCTTTGTCATCGGTATGTTACTTGCCCGAGATTTGATCGTCGATATCTCAATACCTAGTTCAATCTCATTACCGACAAGTCTCTTTACTCGTTCTGTAATGCATCATCTCGCAACTAACTCATTAGTCACATTGCTTTCAAGGCTTATAGTGATGTGCATTACCGAGAGGGCCCAGAGAAACCTCTCCGATACATGGAGTGACAAATCCTAATCTTGACCTATGCCAACTCAACAAACACTATCGGAGACACCTGTAGAGCATCTTTATAGTCACCCAGTTACGGTGTGACGTTTGATAGCACACTAAGTGTTCCTCCGGTATTCGGGAGTTGCATAATCTCATAGTCATAGGAACATGTATAAGTTATGGAGAAAGCAATAGCAATAAACTGAAGGATTATAGTGCTAAGCTAACGGATGGGTCAAGACAATCACATCATTCTCTAATGATGTGATCCCGTTCATCAAATGACAACTCATGTCTATGGTTAGGAAACTTAACCATCTTTGATTAACGAGCTAGTCAAGTAGAGACATACTAGTGACACTCTGTTTGTCTATGTATTCACCCATGTACTAAGTTTCCGGTTAATACAATTCTAGCATGAATAATAAACATTTATCATGATATAAGGAAATATAAATAACAACTTTATTATTGCCTCTAGGGCATATTTCCTTTAATCTCCCACTTGCACTAGATTCAATAATCTAGATTACACAGTAATGATTCTAACACCCATGGAGTCTTGGTGTTGATCATGTTTTGCTCGTGAGAGAGGCTTAGTCAACGGGTCTGCAACATTCAGATCCGTATGTATCTTGCAAATCTCTATGTCTCCCTCCTTGACTTGATCGCGGATGGAATTGAAGCGTCTCTTGATGTGCTTGGTTCTCTAGTGAAATCTGGATTCCTTTGCCAAGGCAATTGCACCAGTATTGTCACAAAAGATTTTCATTGGACCCGATGCACTAGGTATGACACCTAGATTGGATATGAACTCCTTCATCCAGACTCCTTCATTTGCTCCTCCCGAAGCAGCTATGTACTCTGCTTCACATGTATCCCGCCACGACGCTCTGCTTGGAACTGCACCAACTGACACCTCCACCATTCAATAAAAATACGTATCTGGTTTGTGACTTAGAGTAATCCGGATGAGTGTCAAAGCTTTCATCCACGTAACCGTTTACGACGAGCTCTTTGTCACCTCCATAAACGAGATACATATCCTTAGTCCTTTTTAGGTATTTCAGGATGTTTTTGACCGCTGTCCAGTGATCCACTCCGGTTACTTTGGTACCTCCCTGCTAAACTAATAGCAAGGCACACATCAGGTCTGGTACACAGTATTGCATACATGATAGAACCTATGGCTGAAGCATATGGAATGACTTTCATTTTCTCTCTATCTTCTGAAGTGGTCGGGCATTGAGTCTGACTCAACTTCACACCTTGTAACATAGGCAAGAACCCTTTCTTTGCTTGATCCATTTTGAAATTATTCAAAACTTTATCAAGGTATGTGCTTTGTAAAAGCCCAATTAAGTGCCTTGATCTATCTCTATAGATCTTGATGCCCAATATATAAGTAGCTTCACCGAGATCTTTCATTGAAAAATTCTTATTCAAGTATCCTTTTATGCTATTTAGAAATTCAGTATCATTTCCGATCAGCAATATGTCATCCACATATAATCTACTACCACTATAAAAGCACGAGAGGGGCGGATCCAAACAATATCAATCGTCTATCCGTGCGATCTAAAGGTTGAAAACCTTTCCGTGTTTAACACAACAAGCCACGAATCCCACTCATCGCATCGATCGCCCACTAATCCCACCATACCCCTTCGTTGTCATCAAACTGACCTTCCCTAGGCTAAAAAAGAAACTGCTCTTCCTTGAGCACATGACGCACCACTACTTCTACACCCTGCTGCCGCCCCACCGCTCCACCTCTGCTGCTCCATGAACACGGGCGTGGGTCACCGTCGGCACCGCCGCTTGCCGCTCGGCGTGAGGGCGGGTCTCTGTCACCGCTCGCCGCTTGGCTGCTGCCCCACGGACGCGAGCAAGGACTGAAGCTGAGCACTCGGGCCGGTGGATTGGGCACTAGGATGATGTAGAGCACGAGCGATGGCTAACTGTCCTCACGGCAGTGATGGCTGTAGAGCAAGCCTGATTTCTGGGGCACATTATAGCACACTGCCTGTAATCGTTTATTCACTTGGCGTTGCAATGGCCGCCCAAGTGTCCAGTGCCCCCCGCAAATTCTGGCTTGTGCGTGCATGATACTGCCGACGTGGTATGCATGTTGGATGGATGACTAAGGGCATGTGCGGTCGGCTGGCCAGCATGTGTGCTGTGCGTGTGTGTTCACTCAGGTAATCAGATGTGTTGTATGTGTGCTCAATAAGTGTTTGCATCAATGCTCGACTGAAAACGGTTGTTTCAAATTTTGCACTTCAGTTCAGAAACAAGAAATCATTAGCACCTTCTATTATTTTACTTCACTAGCACCTTCTATTTTTAATCATTAGCGCCTTTTGATTCAGGTAGTGTTCAAGTTCTTTATCAGGACCTTGTCTAGAATATAACTGCATTGTAGGAATATGCCTCCAACCAAAGGAACCTCGCCTTCCGAGTGAAAACCCAGATTTAGTTTGCTAGATTGGATGGCGACGACATCTTCTTGGACGTCATTTTGGAGGCGCCATCTTTGGAGACGAGGTTCGGTTGGCGCTTGTGGCTTTTGTGCTTCTGGTGGTATGCCAAGACGGTGGATGCCGGAGCGGTGGCTCCGGATGGTGGATGTATGCCGAGGCGGCGGCCTCAGATGGTCATGCAACGACGGTCCTATGGGGTAGGTCCACTGTTTTGCTTGGCATGGGTGGCGACCTGGTGTTGCGAGGGTGGCCAGTTCGTCGGCTCGGTCGACACGATCTGTGGGGTCGGTCTGGCTAGAAGTCGGGGCGACGGCCTTGGATGTTTGGTACAACGTTCGTGGTCTGCGGGCGGTCGTCTCGTGTAGCAAGGGCGATGAGGCGACTGAACTGTGTGGCATTGTGGCTCTCGTGTGGGTGGGGGATGTCGGAGCGGTGGCTCCGGAGTCGGGTGTGTGTTTGTTGCAATGTTGCCTTGGGTCGTGTGGTCGGCAAGGGTTCATTGCGTGTGCGGTTTTTTGGGTCTGGTTTTCCTCATGAACTGGGGCACTCAGTTAGGTTTTCGATCCGGTTTTCCTCATAAACTGGATCACCTCTCTTCTTCTATAATGCAAAGTCGGAGCACCTGGCCCTCTGACGAGGTTCTGTCAAAAAACTGCGTTGTAGGAATTGCACACTTATAGGAGCCATTGCCTACATCTGGAGAGTAATGGAGTCGTGTAAATTCACGCTCTAGTTCTTATGTAATGGTGCACTGCTATGCATCACGTATGCATGTGAAAACACGATAGAAAGAAAGGTTTCTTGATGATATTAGTTATTTGGTGAAACAACTGTTTTATATAGAAGCTTCCTTTCACTTAGCCAAGAAAGGGAAATGATTTTTGATTCTAGTTCAAAATATTATGGTGTCAGTTCATTTCTTGACAGGTCCTGTTTTCATGTAAATATATGGGATTTTTAGGGTCTATTGCTAGGTCTCTTCTCCATGGCCATGCCATCGTCGCCCCAAGCCTAGGTGAACTATTTATCCTTTTGATTTCTTTACCTCCAGTTCTTCCTTCACTTTCCATGCTTCTCCTCCATGTACAGACCTCAAAGCTGGGGCTTGGGAAGCACCATGGAGATAGAAAGCTGCCACAAAGCTCCGTGAAGAAATAGGCGGAGTTCAGCAGCAGACATGCACTAATTTGTGATTTAGCACTCTGACTCTATAGTTCAAAAATTGGTATTACCTTTTGATTGTGCTAGCAATACAGTACTTCAGCTCCTACCCGAATCAATTTGGCATAAGAGGTGGAGGATTGGGCCAAAATCTTCCTCTTTCGTAATTCTATGTTTGGAACCATAGTACAAGTTTGGGATCTTTATTTCTGCTCAAGTAAAATTACTTGCAACTGTATTCTCACGTGTTTCATTATTTTTACACATTGCGTATTCATAAGGTACTACATAAGATTCTGTTGTGATGATGCAAAGCATGATTTAATAATCTTTTACTCTGCACATTTTAAATCTGGTTTCATAAACATTGTGCTTTTCTCAAGTTCAGCTACCTGGCCAGCTTAACAGAGTCAATGGATGTAAAGGATTTTCGTGATGATGTTGGTGAATGACTGAATGCCCAGTCTATCTCTGTCAATTGTAGAATTTGTAAATCTCTCATCTGTGGAGTGATATTTATTTGTCGAGAGATATCAAAAGGTTTTCTTCCCAAATTTAGCCACCTTCATGCATTTTAGTTGCAACACTTACAAAAGTGTAATAAAATTTAAATGGATAGCTCAGCGAGAAAACACATTTTTCTCCTTTGATTTCTTCTTGTTCAGGCCAGGAACCATCTTGCGCTCAACCAAATTCATGTTCTTTGACTAACTTTTCCATCAAGGTAAACCCTTTGGTTCCCATTCTGTCTTTGTTCAAGTGTCATTCTCAATCAGTTTGTAGTCCATGTCTTCAGATCATGCACTGCCTCCAATACAAATTAGTTGTAGCTCAAACAGATATATCCAGCAATGAAATACGTCTAGATACATCCATTTCAGTGACAAGTAATTAGTTGTAGCTCAAACAGATGTATCCAGCAATGAAATACGTCTAGATACATTCGTTTCAGCGACAAGTAATATGGATCAGAGGTAGTACTTTTTATGACATGCAGATCATATACTTTTAGCCGTACAGTTTATAGCTAGAGCATAACAAGCACTTGTATTTGGATTATGTTCCTTGATTCGCCTATGTAAAACATTAGTATGTACTTGAATTTCAGTTTGGGACCTAGATAGATTGGCTTGTAGTTTATGATGTCATATACTCCATGCTAAAACATGGAATTGATACTCTACCAATTAGTCAAGTCAATGCTCTCCATAGTTGCTAAGCAATGGACGAGGAATCTTAATTCCTAAACACAATATTTCCAGTCATTTTTATGTCTCCGTAATTAGGAATTATACGTACTTTGCATGAGAATTAAAATTTTCAAAAATGTAGGTCTATTTTACGATAGAACTAAGGCTGAGCTAGGCGCTGGCTCACCGGCCCAAATTTGGGCCGGTCGCCGCATAGCCGCCCGATTTCAATGATTGCAACTATTGAATTTCACGTCCTTGTTTCGTTCACCAACACCCCAAGCACGTGATTGACTCTGCCCCTGCCTCCGCGTCCCGCGTCCCCATGCGTCCCCTGCCTTTCCTTCGCTTCCGCCTCTGTATACCTCACCCTTGCTTGCTTGCTTACAGCTCCCAGGGGAGTTGTGGAGCTAGGGGAGGGGAACGGGTGAGCAACAAGAGGATAAGAGGTGAGAGTGAGCAAAACAAGAGGACGAGAGAGATGGTGAATTGGGCGACGAGGGGACACGCACAATCTCTCATGATCCAACGACTACGCGTGCGACCGGCTGGGCAGAATCGTTTTCCTAAAATTAATGTATTATAGCTGAGACGTGCATTGCACGTGCAAGCTTACTAGTATCAGAAATGCTATACAGCTCCCACTCACTTTCTTGTAAATACATACTTTTCCAAAAGTCTGTATAAAACCATCAAAGCGTATATTCCAACTCCGAGAGGCTTGCACCAGTCCATAAATGGATCGCTGGAGCTTGCACACTTTGTTAGCACCTTTTGGATCGACGAAATCTTCTGGTTGCATCATATATAACTCTTCTTTAACATATCCATTAAGGAATGCAGTTTTGATATCCATTTGCCAAATTTCATAATCATAAAATGCGGCAATTGCTAACATGATTCGGATGGACTTAAGAATCGCTACGGGTGACAAGGTCTCATAGTAGTCAACTCCTTGAACTTGTCGAAAACCTTTTGCAACAAGTCGAGCTTTATAGACAGTAATATTACCGTCAGTGTCAGTCTTCTTCTTGAAGATCCATTTATTCTCTATGGCTTGCCGATCAACGGGCAAGTCAACCAAAGTCAGCACTTTGTTTTCATACATGGACCCCATCTCAGATTTCATGGCCTCAAGCCATTTGCGGAATCTGGGCTCATCATCGCTTCCTCATAGTTCGTAGGTTCGTCATGGTCAAGTAACATGACTTCCAGAACAGGATTGCCGTACCATTCTGGTGCAGATCTTACTCTGGTTGACCTATGAGGTTCGGTAGTAACTTGATCAGAAGTTTCATGATCATCATCATTAGCTTCCTCACTTACTGGTGTAGGAATCACTGGAACTAATTTCTGTGATAAACTACTTTCCAATAAGGGAGCAGGTACAATTACCTCATCAAGTTCTACTTTCCTCCCACTCACTTCTTTTGAGAGAAACTCTTTCTCTAGAAAGGATCCATTCTTAGCAACGAATATCTTGCCTTCGGATCTGTGATAGAAGGTGTACCCAACAGTCTCTTTTGGGTTCCTATGTACACATTTCTCAGAGAAAGAAAAGAGGCCATAAAAAAGAGAAAAGGCCCAAATAAAAAAATGAGAGAAAAATAGAGAAGGGACAATGCTACTATCCTTTTACCACACTTGTGCTTCAAAGTAGCACCATGATCTTCATGATAAAGAGTCTCCTATGTTGTCACTTTCATATACTAGTGGGAATCTTTCATTATAGAACTTGGCTTGTATATTCCAATGATGGGATTCCTCAAAATGCCCTAGGTCTTCATGAGCAAGCAAGTTGGATGCACACCCACTTAGTTTCTTTTGATGAGCTTTCATATACTTATAGCTCTAGTGCATCCGTTGCATGGTAATCCCTACTCACTCACATTGATATTTATTGATGGGCATCTCCATAGCCCATTGATACGCCTAGTTGATGTGAGACTATCTTCTCCTTTTTTGTCTTCTCCACACCCACCATTCTATTCCACCTATAGTGCTATGTCCATGGCTCAAGCTCATATATTGCGTGAAGATTGAAAAAGTTTGAGAACATCAAAAGTATGAAACAATTGCTTGGCTTGTCATCGGGGTTGTGCATTATTTAAATACTTTGTGTGGTGAAGATAGAGCATAGCCAGACTATATGATTTTGTAGGGATAGCTTTCTTTGGCCATGATATTTTGAGAAGACGTAATTGCTTTATTAGTATGCTTGAAGTATTATTACTTTTATGTCAATATGAACTTTTGTCTTGAATCTTTCGGATCTGAATATTTATATCACAAGTAAGAAGAATTACATTGAAATTATGCCAACTAGCATTCCACATCAAAAATTATCTTTTTATCATTTACCTACTCGAGGACGAGCAGGAATTAAGCTTGGGGATGCTTGATACATCTCCAACGTATCTATAATTTTTGATTGCTCCATGCTATATTATCTACTGTTTTGGGAAATATTGGGCTTTATTTTCCACTTTTATATTATTTTTGGGACTAACCTATTAACCGGAGGCCCAGCCCAGATTTGCTGTTTTATGCCTATTTCAGTGTTTCGAAGAAAAGGACTATCAAACGGAGTCGAAAAGGAACGAAATCAACTGGAGAAGTTATTTTTGGAAGGAAACCTACCAGATAGACTTGGACCCTACGTCAGAAGATGAAGGAGGTGCTCACGAGGGTAGGGGCGCGCCCACCCCCCTGGGGCGCGCCCCCATGCCTCGTGGCCCCCCTTCGGTCCACCGACGTACTCCTTTCACCCATATATACCTACGTATCGTAAAACTTCCAGAACAGAGATTAGATCGGGAGTTCCGCCGCTAGAAGCCTCCATAGCCACCGAAAGCCAATCTAGACCCGTTCCGGCACCCTGCCGGAGGGGGCAATCCCTCTCCGGTGGCCATCTATCATCCCGGTGCTCTCCATGACGAGGAGGGAGTAGTTCTCCCTCGGGGCTGAGGGTATGTACCAGTAGCTATGTGTTTGATCTCTCTCTCTCTCTGTCTCTCTCTCTCGTGTTCTTGATTTGGCACGATCTTGATGTATTGTGAGCTTTGCTATTATATTTGGATCCTATGATGTTTCTTCCCCCCTCTACTCTCTTGTAATGGATTGAGTTTCCCCTTTGAAGTTATCTTATCGGATTGAGTCTTTAAAGATTTGAGAACACTTGATGTATGTCTTGCTGTGGATATCTGTGGTGACAATGGGATATCACGTGATTCACTTGATGTATGTTTTGGTGATCAACTTGCAGGTTCCGCCCATGAACCTATGCATAGGGGTTGGCTCACGTTTTCGTCATAATTCTCTGGTAGAAACTTTGGGGCACTCTTTGAGGTTCTATGTGTTGGTTGAATAGATGAATCTGAGATTGTGTGATGCATATCGTATAATCATACCCACAGATACTTGAGGTGACATTGGAGTATCTAGGTGACATTAGGGTTTTGGTTGATTTGTGTCTTAAGGTGTTATTCTAGTACGAACTCTAGGGCTGTTTGTGACACTTATAGGAATAGCCCAACGGATTGATTGGAAAGAATAACTTTGAGGTGGTTTCGTACCCTACCATAATCTCTTCGTTCGTTCTCCGCTATTAGTGACTTTGGAGTGACTCTTTGTTGCATGTTGAGGGATAGTTATGTGATCCAATTATGTTATCATTGTTGAGGGAACTTACACTAGCGAAAGTATGAACCCTAGGCCTTATTTCCTATCATTGCAATACCGTTTACACTCACTTTTATCATTAGTTACCTTGCTGTTTTTATATTTTCAGATTACAAATACCTTTATCTACCATCCATATTGCACTTATATCACCATCTCTTCGCCGAACTAGTGCACCTATACAATTTACCATTGTATTGGGTGTGTTGGGGACACAAGAGACTCTTTGTTATTTGGTTGCAGGGTTGCTTGAGAGAGATCATATTCATCCTACACCTCCTACGGATTGATAAACCTTAGGTCATCCACTTGAGGGAAATTTGCTACTATCCTACAAACCTCTGCACTTGGAGGCCCAACAATGTCTACAAGAAGAAGGTTGTGTAGTAGACATCAGCGTGAGTTGCGAAACTATTCCCCATTGTTTCAAATGAAAACCAAACTCGTAACTCAAATATTCTCCTCCACGATATGATCGTAGAAATTTTATTTTCTTTTTACGATGATTTTCCACTTCACTCTGAAATTCTTTGAACTTTTCAAAGATTTCAGACTTATGTTTCATCAAATAGATATACTCATATTTGCTTAAATCATCTGTGAATGTAAGAAAATAACGATACCCGCCGCAAGCCTCAACACTCATCGGACCGCATACATCAGTATGTATTATTTCCAACAAGTCTGTTGCTCGCTCCATTATTCCGGAAAATGGAGTCTTAGTCATCTCGCCCATGAGGCATGGTTCACAAGCATCAAGTGATTCATAATCAAGTGATTCCAAAAGCCCATCTGTATGGAGTTTCTTCATGTGATTTACACCAATATGACCTAAACGGCAGTGCCACAAATAAGTTGCGCTATCATTATTAAACTTATATCTTTTGGCTTCAATACTATGAACATGTGTATCACTACTATCAAGATTTAGTAAAAATAGACCACTCATCAAGGGTGCATGACCATAAAAGATATGATGGGGAATGTAGTAATTTCAAAAAAAATCCTACGCACACGCAAGATCATGGTGATGCATAGCAACGAGAGGGGAGAGTGTTATCCACGTACCCTCGTGGACCAAAAGGGGAAGCGTTAGCACAACGTAGTTGATGTAGTCGTACGTCTTCACGATCCGACCGATCAAGTACCTAACGCACGACACCTCCGAGTTCAGCACACGTTCAGCCCGATGACGTCCCTCGAACTCCGATCCAGCCGAGTGTTGAGGGAGAGTTTCCTCAGCACGACGGCGTGGAGACGATGATGACGTTCTACCGACGCAGGGCTTCGCCTAAGCACCGCTACAGTATTATCGAGGTGGACTATGGTGGTGGGGGGCACCGCACACGGCTAAAAGATCAAATGATCAATTGTTGTGTCTCTAGGGTGCCCCCTGCCCCTGTATATAAAGGAGCAAGGGGGGTGTGGCCGGCCAAGAGAGGGGGCGGGCCAGGAGGAGTCCTACTCCCACCGGGAGTAGGACTCCCTCCCTTTTCCTAGTTGGATTAGGACTTGGTGGGGAAAGAGGTGGAGGAGAAGAAGGAAAGGGGGGGGGGGGCGTCGCCCCCCTCTCTTTGTCCTATTCGGACTAGGGGGGACGCGCGGCCCTTGCCCTGGCCGCCTCTCCTCTCTTCCACTAAGGCCCACTATGGCCCATTAACTTCCCGGGAGGGTTCCGGTAACCTCCCTGTACTCCGGTAAAATCGCGATTTCACCCGGAACACTTCCGATATCCAAACATAGGCTTCCAATATCAATCTTCATGTATCGACCATTTCTAGACTCCTCTTCATGTCCGTGATCACATCTGGGACTCCGAACAACCTTCGGTACATCAAAACATATAAACTCATAATATAACTGTCATCGAAACGTTAAGCGCGCGGACTCTACGGGTTCGAGAACTATGTAGACATGACCGATACACATCTCCGGTTAACAACCAATAGCGGAACCTGGATGCTCATATTGGCTCCCACATATTCTATGAAGATCTTTATCGGTCAGACCGCATAACAACATACGTCATTGCCTTTGTCATCGGTATGTTACTTGCCTGAGATTCAATCATTGGTATCTCAATACCTAGTTCAATCTCGTTACCGGCAAGTCTCTTTACTCGTTCCGTAATACATCATCCCGCAATTAACTCATTAGTTGCAATGCTTGCAAGGCTTAAGTGATGTGCATTACCGAGAGGGCTCAGAGATACCTCTCCGACAATCAGAGTGACAAATCCTAATCTCGAAATACGCCAACTCAACAAGTTCCTTCGGAGACACCTGTAGAGCACCTTTATAATCACCCAGTTACGTTGTGACATTTGGTAGCACACAAAGTGTTCCTCCAGTAAACGGGAGTTGCATAATCTCATAGTCATAGGAACATGTATAAGTCATGAAGAAAGCAATAGCAACATACTAAACGATCGAGTGCTAAGCTAACGGAATGGGTCAAGTCAATCACATCATTCTCCTAATGATGTGATCCCGTTAATCAAATGAAAACCCATGTCAATGGCTAGGAAACTTAACCATCTTTTATCAATGAGCTAGTCAAGTAGAGGCATACTAGTGACACTTTGTTTGTCTATGTATTCACACATGTATTATGTTTCCGGTTAATACAATTCTAGCATGAATAATGAACATTTATCATGATATAAGGAAATAAATAATAACTTTATTATTGCCTCTAGGGCATATTTCCTTGAGTCTCCCACTTGCACTAGAGTCAATAATCTAGATTACACAGTAATGATTCTAACACCCATGGAGCCTTGGTGCTGATCATGTTTTGCTCGTGGCAGAGGCTTAGTCAACGGGTCTGCAACATTCAGATCCGTATGTATCTTGTGAATTTCTATGTCTCCCACCTGGACTAAATCCCGGATGGAATTGAAGCGTCTCTTGATGTGCTTGGTTCTCTTGTGAAATCTGGATTCCTTCGCCAAGGCAATTGCACCAGTATTGTCACAAAAGATTTTCATTGGACCCAATGCACTAGGTATGACACCTAGATCGGATATGAACTCCTTCATCCAGACTCCTTCATTTGCTTCTTTCGAAGCAGCTATGTACTCCGCTTCACACGTAGATCCCGCCACGACACTTTGTTTAGAACTGCACCAACTGACAGCTCCACTTTTCAATGTAAACACGTATCCGGTTTGCGATTTAGAATCGTTCGGATCAGTGTCAAAGCTTGCATCAACGTAACCGTTTACGATGAGCTCTTTGTCACCTCCATAAACGAGAAACATATCCTTAGTCCTTTTCAGGTATTTCAGGATGTTCTTGACCGCTGTCCAGTGATCCACTCCTGGATTACTTTGGTACCTCCCTTCTAGACTTATAGCAAGGCACACATCAGGTCCGGTACACAGCAATGCATACATGATAGAGCCTATGACTGAAGCATAGGGAACATCTTTCATTTTCTCTCTATCTTCTGCAGTGGTCGGGCATTGAGTCTTACTCAACTTCACCCCTTGTAACACAGGCAAGAACCATTTATTTGCTTGATCCATTTTGAACTTCTTCAAAACTTTGTCAAGGTATGTGCTTTGTGAAAGTCCAATGAAGCGTCTTGATCTATCTCTATAGATCTTGATGCCCAATATATAAGCAGCTTCACCGAGGTCTTTCATTGAAAAACTCTTATTCAAGTATCCCTTTATGCTATCCAGAAATTCTATATCATTTCCAATCAACAATATGTCATCCACATATAATATCAGAAATGCTACAGAGCTCCCACTCACTTTCTTTTAAATACAGGCTTCTCCAAAAGTCTGTACAAAACCAAATGCTTTGATCACACTATCAAAGCATTTATTCCAACTCCGAGAGGCTTGCACCAGTCCATAAATGGATCACTGGAGCTTGCATACTTTCTTAGCTCCCTTTGGATCAACAAAACCTTCCGGTTGCATCATATACAACTCTTCTTCCAGAAATCCATTCAGGAATGCAGTTTTGACATCGATTAGCCAAATATCATAATCATAAAATGCGGCAATTGCTAACATGATTCAGACAGACTTAAGCATCGCTACGGGTGAGAAGGTCTCATCGTAGTCAATCCCTTGAACTTGTCGAAAACCTTTCGCAATAAGTCGAGGTTTATAGACAGTAACATTACCGTCAGCGTCAGTCTTCTTCTTGAAGATCCATTTATTCTCAATTGCTTGCCGATGAACGGGCAAGTCAACCAAACTCCACACTTCGTACTCATACATGGATCCCATCTCAAATTTCACGGCCTCAAGCCATTTTGCGGAATCTGGGCTCACCATTGCTTCTTCATAGTTCGTAGGTTCGTCATGGTCTAGTAACATAACTTCCAGAACAGGATTACCGTACCACTCTGGTGCGGATCTTACTCTAGTTGACCTACGAGGTTCAGCAACAACTTGATCTGAAGTTTCATGATCATCATCATTAACTTCTCCACTTATTGGTGTAGGTGTCGCGGAAACCGGTTTCTGCGATGAACTACTTTCCACTAAGGGAGCAGGTACAGTTACCTCATCAAGTTCTACTTTCCTCCCACTCACTTCTTTCGAGAGAAACTCCTCTAGAAAAACTCCAAATTTAGCAACAAAAGTTTTGCCCTCGAATCTGTGATAGAAGGTGTACCCAACAGTCACCTTTGGGTAACCTATGAAGACACATTTCTCCAATTTGGGTTTGATCTTATTAGGTTGAAGCTTTTTCACATAAGCATCGCAGCCCCAAACTTTCAGAAACGACAACTTTGGTTTCTTGCCAAACCATAGTTCATAAGGCGTCGTCTCAACGGATTTCGATGGTGCCCTATTTAACGTGAATGGGGCCGTCTCTAAAGCATAACCCCAAAACAATAGCGGTAAATCAGTAAGAGACATCATAGATCGTACCATATCTAGTAAAGTACGATTACGACGTTCGGACACACCATTACGCTGTGGTGTTCCGAGTGGCATGAGTTGCGAAACTATTCCGCATTGTTTCAAATGAAGACCAAACTCATAACTCAAATATTCTCCTCCACGATCAGATCGTAGAAACTTTATTTTCTTGTTACGATGATTTTCAACTTCACTCTGAAATTCTTTGAACTTTTCAAACGTTTCATACTTATGTTTCATTAAGTAGATATACCCATATCTGCTTAAATCATCTGTGAAGGTGAGAAAATAACGATATCCGCCATGAGCCTCAACATTCATCGGACCACATACATCTGTATGTATGATCTCCAACAAATTTGTTGCTCTCTCCATAGTACCGGAGGACAGCGTTTTAGTGAGGCACGGTTCTCAAGTACCAAGTGATTCATAATCAAGTGGTTCCAAAAGTCCATCTGTATGGAGTTTCTTCATGTGTTTTACACCGATATGACCTAAATGGCAGTGCCACAAATAAGTTGCACTATCATTATCAACTCTGCATCTTTTGGCTTCAATATTATGAATATGTGTATCACCACTATCGAGATTCAACAAAAATAGACCACTCTTCAAGGGTGCATGACCATAAAAGATATTACTCATATAAATAAAACAACCATTATTCTCCGATTTAAATGAATAACCGTCTCGTATCAAACAAGATCCAGATATAATGTTCATGCTCAACTTTGGCACCAAATAACAATTATTTAGGTCTAATACTAATCCCGAAGGTAGATGTAGAGGTAGCGTGCCGAATGCGATCACATCGACTTTGGAACCATTTCCCACGCGCATCGTCACCTCGTCCTTAGCCAATCTTCGCTTAATCCGTAGCCCCTGTTTCGAGTTGCAGATATTAGCAAGCGAACCAGTATCAAATACCCAGGTGCTACTGCGAGCATTAGTAAGGTACACATCAATAACATGTATATCACATATACCTTTGTTCACCTTGCCATCCTTCTTATCCGCCAAATACTTGGGGCAGTTCTGCTTCCAGTGACCTGTCTGCTTGCAGTAGAAGCACTCACTCTCAGGCTTAGGTCCAAACTTGGGTTTCTTCTCCTGAGCAGCAACTTGCTTGCTGTTCTTCTTGAAGTTCCCCTTCTTCTTCCCTTTGCCCTTGTTCTTGAAACTGGTGGTATTGACCATCAACACTTGATCCTCCTTCTTGATTTCTACCTCCGCAGCCTTTAGCATTGCGAAGAGCTCGGGAATTGTCTTAACCATCCCTTGCATATTATAGTTCATCACGAAGCTCTTGTAGCTTGGTGGCAGTGATTGGAGAATTCTGTCAATGACGCTATCATCCAGAAGATTAACTCCGAGTTGAATCAAGTGATTGCAGTACCCAGACATCTTGAGAATATGCTCACTGACAGAACTATTCTCCTCCGTCTTGCAACTGTAGAACTTATTGGAGACTTCATATCTCTCAATCCGGGCATTCTTTTGAAATATTAACTTCAACTCCTGGAACATCTCATATGCTCCATGATGTTCAAAACGTTGTTCAAGTCCCTATTCTAAGCCGTAAAGCATGGCACACTGAAATATCGAGTAGTCATCAACACGTGACTGCCAGGCATTCATAATGTCTGCAGTTGCTGGCGCAGGTGGTACACCTAGCGGTGCTTCCAGGACGTAACTCTTTTGTGCAGCAATGAGGATTATCCTCAAGTTACGGACCCAGTCCGTGTAATTGCTACCATCATCTTTCAACTTTTCTTTCTCAAGGAACACATTAAAATTTAACGGAACAACAACACGGGCCATCTATCTACAATCAACATAGACAAGCAAGATACTATCAGGTACTAAGTTCATGATAAATTTAAGTTCAATTAATCATATTACTTAAGAACTCCCACTTAGATAGACATCCCTCTAATCCTGTAAGTGATCACGTGATCCATATCAACTAAACCATGTCTGATCATCACGTGAGATGGAGTAGTTTCAACGGTGAACATCACTATGTTGATCATATCTACTATATGATTCATGCTCGACCTTTCGGTCTCCATGTTCCGAGGCCATATCTGTTATATGCTAGGCTCGTCAAGTTTAACCTGAGTATTCTGTGTGTGCAACTGTTTTGCACCTGTTGTATTTGAACGTAGAGCCTATCAAACCCGATCATCACGTGGTGTCTCAGCACGAAGAACTTTCGCAACGGTGCATACTCAGGGAGAACACTAATACTTTGATAATTTAGTGAGGGATCATCTTATAATGCTACCGTCAATCAAAGCAAGATAAGATGCATAAAAGATAAACATCACATGCAATCAATATAAGTGATATGATATGGCCATCATCATCTTGTGCTTGTGATCTCCATCTCCGAAGCACCGTCATGATCACCATCGTCACCCGTGCGGCACCTTGATCTCCATCGTAGCATCGTTGTCGTCTCGCCAATCTTATGCTTCTACGACTATCGCTACCGCTTAGTGATAAAGTAAAGCATTATAGGGTGATTGCATTGCATACAATAAAGCGACAACCATATGGCTCCTCCCAGTTGTCGATAACTCGGTTACAAACCATGATCATCTCATACAATAAAATTTAGCATCATGTCTTAACCATGTCACATCACAACATGCCCTGCAAAAACAAGTTAGACGTCCTCTACTTTGTCGTTGCAAATTTTATGTGGCTGCTACGGGCTGAGCAAGAACCATTCTTACCTACGCATCAAAACCACAACGATAGTTCGTCAAGTTGGTGCTGTTTTAACCTTCACAAGGACCGGGCGTAGCCACACTCGGTTCAACTAAAGTTGGAGAAACTGACACCCGCCAGCCACCTGTGTGCAAAGCACGTCGGTAGAACCAGTCTCGCGTAAGCGTACGCGTAATGTCGGTCCAGACCGCATCATCCAACAATACCGCCGAACCAAAGTATGACATGCTGGTAAGCAGTATGACTTGTATCACCCACAACTCACTTGTGTTCTACTCGTGCATATGACATCTACGCATAAACCTGGCTCGGATGCCACTAATGGGGAACATAGTAATTTCAAAAATATTCCTACGCACACGCAAGATCATGGTGATGCATAGCAACGAGAGGGGAGAGTGTTGTCCACGTACCCTCGTAGACCGAAAGCGGAAGCGTTAGCATAACGCGGTTGATGTAGTCGTACGTCTTCACGATCCGACCGATCAAGTACCAAACGTACGTCATCTTAGAGTTCAGCACACGTTCAGCCCAATGACGTCCCTCGAACTCCGATCCAGCTGAGTGTTGAGGGAGAGTTTTGTTGGGGAACGTAGTAATTTCAAAAAAATTCCTACGCACACGCAAGATCATGGTGATGCATAGCAACGAGAGGGGAGAGTGTAGTCTACGTACCCTCGTAGACCGATAGCGGAAGCGTTATGACAACGCAGTTGATGTAGTCGTACGTCTTCACGGCCCGACCGATCAAGCACCGAAACTATGACACCTCTGAGTTTTAGCACACGTTCAGCTCGATGACGATCCCCGGACTCCGATCCAGCAAAGTGTCGGGGAAGAGTTCCGTCAGCACAACAGCGTGGAGACGATCTTGATGTTCTACCGTCGCAGGGCTTCGCCTAAGCACCACTACAATATTATCGAGGATTATGGTGGAAGGAGGCACCGCACACGGCTAAGAAAACGATCACGTGGATCAACTTGTGTGTCTATGGGGTTCCCCTGCCCCCGTATATAAAGGAGCAAGGGGAGGAGGCCGGCCGGCCCTATAGGCGCGCCAAGGAGGAGTCCTCCTCCTAGTAGGAGTAGGACTCCTACTAGGAGTGGGAAGGAAGTGGGGAGGGAGAAGGAAAGAGGGGGCGCCGCCCCCTCTCCTAGTCCAATTCGGACCAACGGGGGAGGAGGCACGCGGCCCACCCTGGCTGCCCTTCTCTCTCTCCACTAAGGCCCATATGGTCCATTACACTCCCGGGGGGGGGGGGTCCGGTAACCCTTCGGTACTCCAGTTTTCTCCGAAATCACCCGAAACACTTCCGGTGTCCGAATATAGCCGTCCAATATATCAATCTTTATGTCTCAACCATTTCGAGACTCCTCGTTATGTCCGTGATCACATCCGGGACTCCGAAATAACTTCGGTACATCAAAACTCATAAACTCATAATATAACTGTCATCGAAACCTTAAGCGTGCGGACCCTATGGGTTCAAGAACAATGCAGACATGACCGAGACATGTCTCTGGTCAATAACCAATAGCGGAACCTGGATGCTCATATTGGCTCCCACATATTCTATGAAGATCTTTATCGGTCAGACCGCATAACAACATACATTGTTCCCTTTGTCATCGGTATGTTACTTGCCCGAGATTCGATCGTCGGTATCTCAATACCTAGTTCAATCTCGTTACCGGCAAGTCTCTTTACTCGTTTCGTAATACATCATCTCGCAACTAACTCATTAGTTGCAATGCTTGCAAGGCTTATGTGATGTGTATTACCGAGAGGGCCCAGAGAAACCTCTCCGACAATCAGAGTGACAAATCCTAATCTCGAAATACGACAACCCAACATTTACCTTTGGAGACACCTGTAGAGCTCCTTTATAATCACCCATTTACGTTGTGACGTTTGGTAGCACACAAAGTGTTCCTCCTGTAAACGGGAGTTGCATAATCTCATAGTCATAGGAACATGTATAAGTCATGAAGAAAGCAATAGCAACATACTAAACGATCGGGTGCTAAGCTAATGGAATGGGTCATGTCAATCACATCATTCTCCTAATAATGTGATCTCGTTAATCAAATGACAACACATGTCTATGGTTAGGAAACATAACCATCTTTGATTAACGAGCTAGTCAAGTAGAGGCATACTAGTGACGTTTAGTTTGTCTATGTATTCACACAAGTATTATGTTTTCGGATAATACAATTCTAGCATGAATAATAAACATTTATCATGATATAAGGAAATAAAATAATTACATTATTATTGCCTCTAGGGCATATTTCCTTCAGTCTCCCACTTGCACTAGAGTCAACAATCTAGATTACACAGTAATGATTCTAACACCCATGGAGCTTTGGTGCTGATCATGTTTTGCTCGTGGAAGAGGCTTAGTCAACGGGTCTGCAACATTCAGATCCGTATGTATCTTGCAAATCTCTATGTCTCCCACCTGGACTAGATCCCGGATGGAATTGAAGCGTCTCTTGATGTGCTTGGTTCTCTTGTGAAATCTGGATTCCTTTGCCAAGGCAATTGCACCAGTATTGTCACAAAAGATTTTCATTGGACCCGATGCACTAGGTATGACACCTAGATTGGATATGAACTCCTTCATCCAGAGTCCTTCGTTTGCTGCTTCTGAAGCAGCTCTGTACTCCGCTTCACATGTAGATCCCGCCACAACGCTTTGTCTAGAACTGCACCAACTGACAGCTCCACCGTTTAATGTAATCACGTATCCGGTTTGCGATTTAGAATCGTCCGGATCAGTGTCAAAGCTTGCATCAACGTAACCATTTACGATGAGCTCTTTGTCACCTCCATATATGAGAAACATATCCTTAGTCCTTTTCAGGTATTTATGGATGTTCTTGACCCCTGTCCAGTGATCCACTCCTGGATTACTTTGGTACCTCCCTGCTAGACTAATAGCAAGACACACATCAGGTCTGGTACACAGGATTGCATACATGATAGAGCCTATGGCTGAAGCATAGGGAACATCTTTCATTTTCTCTCTATGTTCTGAAGTGGTCGGGCATTGAGTCTTACTCAATTTCACACCTTGTAACACGGGCAAGAATCCTTCTTTGCTTGATCCATTTTGAACTTCTTCAAAATTTTGTCAAGGTATGTGCTTTGTGAAAGTCCAATTAAGCGTCTTGATCTATGTCTATAGATCTTAATGCCCAATATGTAAGCAGCTTCACCGAGGTCTTTCATTGAAAAACTTTGTCCGTGTTCTGGGAACGGGGGTCCCCAGACTTGCCTGCCTGCGGCCTGCGGCGTGGCTCAAAGGGGGGCCCAGCACGGCCCATCTTGACCAACACAAACTCAAGACCCTCGCGAGGGGCCAAGCCTCGCGGGGCGGATGACACGGAGCTTCCTCAGGCACGGCCTCGTCAGGCTGGCTCACGAGGAGGCAGAGAGATCAAGGCGGGGTACCTCGCGAGGTGCCCTTTACGCAAGCCATGATGACTCAGGGCGCCAGGAGGGTGCCAGCCCGCGCAGCGTCCTCCTTTCCTCTTTGGTGCAAAGGGGGCAAGCGCAGCCGCGGAGTACCAAGGCATCAGGCAAAGGTTGCCGTTTTGGTGCAACAAGACCAAGACCAGGAGGACTACGAGACGGAGCTCACCGTGGAGCCCAAGACGGCGTCATCACCAGAGCTTTGCGCAGGCGAAGACTACTTTTGTCAGTATAGTTGATACTTACTGTCCCCCTTCAAATTAGCCCGCCATTGTTGGCTTCCTTCCCGCTCAATATTTGGGGAGAGGACCAGGGCCACTATAAATAGGACCGGCCACCCGCGTAGCAAGGGTTCGGCTGAGTCTCCTCCAAGGGCTCGACAAGTAGAGAGGTGGTAAAGAGAGAGAGAGAGAGAGAGAGAAAGGTGGCTGAACTCCCCCCATCAGTTCATCGCCCCAGCCAAGAACAGACCCTCGCGAGGCTGTTCTTCCTTGTACTGTCCATCATCATCAGCCCAAGAGGCAATCCACCACACCACAGCACACACTAAAGTAGGGTATTACACCACAACGGTGGCCCGAACCAGTATAAACCCTGTGTCCCTTGTGTTGTTCTTTTCATAGCTTTGATCCTAGCGTGGCGGAGGGGTGCAGGAAGATAGGAGGCGAAATCTCCACGCGCACCCCAGTGTTCGAACCTCAAGGGTCTGCCGGAACCCGAAATCCGACATTTGGCGCGCCAGGTAGGGGGTGCGCCGGAATTCGTCTTCCACCGCTCCGTTCTCCTCCGACCATCGCGCCCATGTCTGACGCACGTCAGGCCCGCGCAGAGCATCGGGCCGCCCTTGCTTCCCACGTCTCCCAGACGGCCCCTGTCGGCGGGCGCCCTCGCCGTTCCCCGTCACCTACCGTCAACACCGCTACCGGCCCGGCGGGGGACGAGCGGCAAGCATCGTCTCGGCATCTGTCCGTGCGGCAAGACGGTCGCACCGCAACTCACTCGCTCACCCCAGCTGGTTCTTCGTCCCGCGTGCTCCGCGCGCCCACGAAGCCCCGCAACCTCTTCCCCGCCTATCGCGCTACACCAGCACCCCCAGTCGTCGCGGCCCTCTTGGCGGCTCGCAGGCGCCGCCTACAAGTTACCATGCCAAGCCGTTCATCCTCCGGGTCAGCGCCGCTTCCACATGGCAGGGGGCTCCCTGGATCGGGCGGTGCCCGAGACCGGCCTGAGCTTCAGCCCGGAGGACCACCCCTCCAACTCAGCCGGCTCGGGCGCGCTCCCCATGCTATGCACCCCCACCATCTGCCAGGTGGCCGTCACCAGAACTCTTATCGATGGCGGGGCGGGCCTCAGCGTGCTCTTAGTCGAGGCCTTCAACCTCCTCTGCATATCCCTGGAACGGTTGCAGCCCAGCCAGCCCTTCTCAGGCATTGGGGGCAAGTCGTCCAGCTCCTTGGGGCAGATCCGGCTCCCGGTGACCTTCGGCACCTACGACAACTTCCGCACGGAGCTGATCGACTTTGACATCGCCCCCATCGGCCTCCCCTACAATGCCATCCTCGGCTACCCAGCGCTGGCCCAGTTCATGGCCGCGACGAACCCGGCGTACAACCTCATGAAGATGCCCGGGAGTAGCGGTGACCTCACCATGCACGGGGATACTGGTGACGCTCTGTGGGTGCTCAAGCTCGTCTTCAGGACAGCAGCGCCAGCACAGCCTGCCGACTCGGGGGCCCCCGAGCCCAAGGGGGCTGCGCCCGCCAAGAAGAAGCAGTTGTTCACCCAAGACAAGGCAGAAACCAAGCAGGTGCCCGTCGATGAGGACGGGTCCACCAACGCCACTTTCACCATAGGCGCCCACCTCAAACCCGAGCAGGAGGAGGCCCTGGTCGCGTTCCTGCGCGCAAACAAGAAGGTATTCGCTTGGGAGCCAGACCAGTTGGCAGGGATCCCCAGGAGCGTAATCGAGCATTACCTCAACGTGTGCCCCAATGTGCACCCTGTGAAGTAGAAGGCCAGGTGGCAGTCCACAGAAAAGCAGGCCTTCATCGTCCAAGAGACCCGCAAATTAGAGGCCGCTGGGGTCATTCGTGAGGTCCGATGCCCAGATTTGTTGGCCAACCTTGTCGTTGTGCCGAAGAAGGGAGGGAAGGAACGCATGTGTGTCGACTTCACCAACCTCAACAAAGCGTGCCCGCAAGATCCGTTCCCGCTCCCCCGCATCGACCAGATCGTTGATTCCACTGCGGAATGCAACCTGTTGTGCTTCCTGGATGCCTTCTCCGGGTATCACCAGATCAAGATGGCGGTGGAAGACGTCGAGAAGACGGCCTTCCTGACCCCGTGCGGGGTGTACTGCTACACCTGCATGCCATTCGGGCTGCGTAACGCAGGGGCGACCTTTCAGCGGCTGATGCATATCACCTTGGGCCCGCAGCTCGGGAAGAATGTTGAAGCTTACGTCGATGACATCGTGGTAAAATTTCGGGAGGCCAGGACCTTGATACAAGGCCTGGAGGAAACCTTAACGAGCCTCAACGCAGTGAACCTACGGCTCAACCCAGAGAAGTGTGTGTTCGGAGTCCCCTCGGGCAAGCTCTTGGGTTTCCTCATGTCCCATCGAGGCATCGAGGCTAACCCGGAGAAGGTCAAGGCAGTGAAAGACATGAGCCCGCCAAAGACCCCCAGAGAAATGTAGAAGCTCACGGGGCGCGTGACCGCGCTAGGGCGCTTCATCTCCAAGTTGGGGGAACGAGCCCTGCCCTTCTTCCAGCTAATGAAGAAAAAGGGGCCCTTCGAGTGGACTGAAGAGGCCGACAAGGCGTTCCAAGATCTCAAGAGATACCTGACCAACCCACCGGTCATGGTGGCCCCGCACCCTCAGGAGCCCCTGGTGCTCTACCTCGCCGCCACTCCCTACTCCGCCAGCGCAGCCTTGGTAGCAGTCAGAGAGGAGCGCCGGATCAAAACCACGGCAGCAGCCCAGGATAAGGCAGAACAGGGACAAGGAAGGCCCACAGAAACCGCCATCACGGCTGAGGAGGATCAGCCGCCGCAGAGGGGCGCACCAGAGGCCGAAGAGGCCCCTCTTCCAGACAGTCAGTCTCAGGGGGGCCCATTGCCCCAAGAGGCGCCACGGTCTCCGAAGGGAGCCACCTGCACTGACGCACTCCACCTTGTTGAGCACCCGGTGTACTTCGTCTGCACAATGCTGTGGGATGCAAGAGCACGGTACCCCATGCCTCAAAAACTCCTCCTCGCGTTACTGGTGGCTTCGCGCAAACTGCGGCACTATTTTCAGGGTCACCCCATCAAGGTCGTCTCGTCATACCCCCTGGAGAGGGTGCTCAGGAGCCCCAATTCAGCTGGGAGGGTCGCTGAGTGGAACATAGAGCTGCAAGCGTTTCAGCTCGAATTCAGCACGACCAGAGTCATCAAGGGAGTAGCGTTGGCAGATTTTGTGGCAGAATGGACGGAGGCGCCAGGCCTCAAGGCCGGCGAGGATCGGTCCCTGTCCCCGGGAAGCGAGGCGCCAGAAGGCTGGGTTATGTACTCCGATGGGGCATTCTCCAGACACGGCGCAGGGGCTGGGGCGGTGCTTATATCGCCCACCCAGGACAAGCTCTATTATGCCGTGCAGCTTTGTTTCCAGCAAGGCGAAAAGGTCTCCAACAACATAGCAGAATATGCAGGCTTAATAGCGGGCATGAAGGCCGCAGCTGCCCTGGGGGTGAAACGCCTCACCATCAAGGGCGATTCGCGGCTCCTTGTCAATTTCTCCAACAAGGTGTACGAGCCGAAGGATGAGCACATGGAGGCCTACCTTGCAGAGATCCGCAGGATGGAGAAGCAGTTTTGGGGGTTGGAGTTGCAGCATGTGCCCCGTGGCACCAATCAGGAAGCCGATGGCATCGCCAAACGCGCGTCCAGACGGTTACCTCAGGAGCCTGGCATTTTCAAGGAGCGGCTCTTCAAGCCTTCAGCCTTACCGTCATTATCAAGCACGGCTCAGCCCAGGGAGGAGCTCCCTCAGCCACCTGCCTCAGGAGCTCCGGCTTGTGGCCCAGCCTCAGGAGCACACCTGCTCCTGATGATGGAACCTTAGGAGGGATGTTGGATCACGGAGCTCCGGAGCTACCTAACACAAGGGACCCTACCGGAGAAGGAGGAGGAAGCAGAGCGAGTGGCGCGCCAGGCCATGGCATACTGCATCAAAGATGGAGAGCTCTACCGGAAGCGACCAAACGATGTATCCCTGTGCTACATCTCCAGGGAGAAAGGGAAGGAACTACTGGAAGATATACACGGCAGAGACTGTGGACATCATTCGTCATCGCAGACCCTCATTGCAACGCGTTCCGCAGTGGGTTTTACTGGCCCACCGCGCTCAATGACGTCGTTGAACTAGTGAAGGCTTGTGAGGCCTGCCAGTTCCACGCCAAGCAGATCCATCAGCCGGCAGGGGGCTTGCAGACTATCCCCCTTTCGTGGCCATTTGCAGTCTGGGGGCTCGACATCTTGGGTCCGTTTCCTCGGGCGCTAGGGGGCTACCGCTACCTTTACGTTGCCGTGGACAAATTCACCAAGTGGGCTGAAGTGGAGGCTGTCCGCACCATTCCTGCGGGTTCTGCAGTCAAGTTCATCAAGGGCATCGTGAGCCGGTTCGGGGTGCCGAATCGCATCATCACGGACAACGGTTCGTAGTTCACCAGTAACCTCTTCAAAACATATTGTGCTAACCTTGGAACGCAGATATGCTACGCTTCAGTGGCGCACCCCCGGAGCAACGGCCAGGCCGAGCGAGCCAACGCGGAGATCCTGAGGGGCCTCAAGACCAGGACGTTCAAGAAGAAGCTGGAGGCTTGCGGCAGAGGTTGGTACGACGAACTGCAGTCCGTGTTGTGGTCCATCCGCACCACTGCGACCAAGCCGACTGGAGAGACCCCGTTCTTCCTGGTCTACGGAGCAGAATTAGTCCTCCCTCATGAGGCCAGACGTCGCTCCGCGCGGGTCCTGGCGTTCGACGAGGCACAGCAGGACGCCATGCGGGGGACGGACCTCGTGCTGGGGGAGGAGCATCGCCGGGAAGCCGCGCTGCGAGCGGCGAGGTACCAACAAGCACTGCGGCGATATCACTGCCGCAACATCCGCCCCAGGACTCTTGAGGTAGGAGACCTCATGCTCAGGCGGGTTCTCTCTAGGGAGGGATTGCACAAGGTCTCTCCCATGTGGGAGGGCCCGTTCAAGGTTGTTCATGTTTCCAGGCCCGGCTCCACGCGCTTGGAGACTCAAGAGGGAGTGCCGGTCCAGAATGCATGGAACATCCAGCACCTCCGGAGGTTCTACCCCTGAAAAGGCCCGGAGCCTGTGAAGCAAGGCGAGTGCCTGTGAAGCCATCGCGTTTTGGAAAAGGCCCGGAGCTTGTGAAGCAAGGCGAGTGCGTGTGAAGCTATCGCGTTTTGGAAAAGGCCCGGAGCCTGTGAAGCAAGGCGAGTGCGTGTGAAGCTATCGCGTTTTGGAAAAGGCCCGGAGCCTGTGAAGCAAGGCGAGTGCCTGTGAAGCTATCGCGTTTTGGAAAAGGCCCGGAGCCTGTGAAGAAGGGCAACGCCTATGAAGCTCGCCGCCCGTGACACTCTCACGTAATAATGAGTTGGGGCTATACACGCCCCGGAGTCTCAGGAGCGCCGGCCTTAGGCCCTGGGGCTCCCTTCCACGCCCAGTGGCAGCACTTAGCTCCGCGCTGGTGAGAAGACGTCGAAGACTAGACTAGGTGCCGGACGCGGCTTTTCATTTGCTTTCCGCAGTTGGCTTGTTCCTCTTCGTTTGGAGTTTTATTGAAGTTGTTGCCGTCTTTGGCTTGCGGCTCTTCGGCTTTTCGCTCTCCTGCCTCGGTTTCTCTTGCACAAGGCCTCGCGAGGGGGAGAGCAGGGCGCCCTCGCGAGTGTTCCTATCCTAGTCACTCAAAGAGTTCGCGACCTGGGCCCCTTATAGGAGCACCCCTCCAGTCCGTGCCCCACGGGCACCGCGACACAAACAAAGGGCCTGGGTCGGTCGCCCCCCACGGCCGGGGCCGGGAACTATCCACGCTCGAGCACATAGCCGGAAGGTACGGTAACGAAAGCAAAACGATGATTAACAAGCAATAACCCAAACACTCCCCCGCGGGGCTCCGCACTATTGTCTTTGTTACGCAGGAAAAAAGGAAAAGGAAGAACAAATCCGGCACGGCTCGCCTCACACCGGCCCGCAGGGAAGGCCCGAGCTGCCTCCGGAGCTCAGGCGGACTCCCTCTCGCGCTTCACCAGGGCGCGGCGGCGGGCGGACACGTTACCACCCCCCAAGCAGATACGACGGCGTGGAGGCTAATCGCAGCCACCGCTAGAGGAGTCGCTGCCTGAAGAAGAACCGGAGAAGCTTGGGGAACCCCGAACGCCGCCAGCCGTGCGAGCGCTGCTCTCTCCACCATCACCGGAGCTGGGTTGCCAGCCGCGGTCGTCACCCTCGAGGCAACACCCTACGTGGCGACCATCTTCCCCAAACACCCTCACGTAGAGGGTGGCGTCTCCATCGAACTTGAAGTGTAGGGTGCACCGACGGCTCAGGCCACGCGCGCGGGCAAACGTTTGCCAACCGCGGGCCAGGGACAGGCTCCCGGCTGTGGAGGCCTCCAGAGAGACCCATGAGGCCCGGCTGCAGCAGCCGTCGGCCTAGAGCAAGACGCCGCCCGGGGCGCCGGCCGGGAGCTCACCGAGGAGGAAGCGAGGAAGCGGAAGCCGGGTGCTAGCCGGCTCCGCCGACCACACGATGAACTCCGGCAGCACTTCAGCAGCATGAACGCGCGGCCTGGGGGGACGCGCAGCCAGAGCGCGCCCCCCGGATGCAGCAATCCGCCCGTCGCCGCGCTGAAGATCACCTCCACGGCCGTGGGGAGCCACCGCGGTGGCCACAGGATGCTTGCGAGGGCGCCCTCGGCCGCGCTTGGGTGGGGGAGAGGCAGGCTCAACCCGGCAAGCCTTCCCCTTCTCGGCGGCTGAGAACCTCCTCGACGGGGCCATGAAGAAAAAGGAGAAGCAAGGGGGGATGAACTGGAAGGGCGTGCGCCGGTCCATACTTATGGCTGGTGATGGCCAACCAACGGCCCCCACGATCGCAGGTAATTATGACCCGCTTTGCATGCAAGGACTTGTCCAATCCGTGCAGTTGCCGAGGTGCCATGGGGAAGTGGATACGCCCACGTCCAATCAACCGCCTCGCGGCGCCCAAGGCCGAAGGCTGTTTGGGCCCGCGGCGCTTCGCTCTTGCCCTTCCGCCTCCCTGCACGGCCAAGTCCGGGTGCACCTTGGGCCCGGGGGCTACTGTCGGCATTTTGGGAACGGGGGTCCCCAGACTTGCCTGCCTGCGGCCTGCGGCATGGCTCAAAGCGGGGCCCAGCACGGCCCATCTTCACCAACACAAACTCAAGACCCTCGCGAGGGGCCAAGCCTCGCGGGGCGGATGACACGGAGCTTCCTCAGGCACGGCCTCGTCAGGCTGGCTCATGAGGAGGCGGAGAGATCAAGGCGGGGTACCTCGCGAGGTGCCCGTGACGCAAGCCATGACGACTCAGGGCGCCAGGCGGGTGCCAGCCCGCGCAGCGTCCTCCTTTCCTCTTTGGTGCAAAGGGGGCAAGCGCAGTCGCGGAGTACCAAGGCATCAGGCAAAGGTTGCCATTTCGGTGCAACGAGACCAAGACCAGGAGGACTACGAGACGGAGGTCACCGTGAAGCCCAAGACGGCGTCATCACCAGAGCTTTGCGCAGGCGAAGACTACTTCTGTCAGGATAGTTGATACTTACTGTCCCCCTTCAAATTAGCCCGCCATTGTTGGCTCCCTTCCCGCTCAATATTTGGGGAGAGGACCAGGGCCACTATAAATAGGACCAGCCACCCGCGTAGCAAGGGTCCGGCTGAGTCTCCTCCAAGGGCTCGACAAGTAGAGAGGTGGTAAAGAGAGAGAGAGAGATAGAGAAAGGTGGCTGAACTCCCCCCAGCAGTTCATCGCCCCAGCCAAGAACAGACCCTCGCGAGGCTGTTCTTCCTTGTACTGTCCATCATCATCAGCCCAAGAGGCATTCCACCACACCACACACTAGAGTAGGGTATTACACCACAACGGTGGCCTGAACCAGTATAAACCATGTGTCCCTTGTGTTGTTCTTTTCATAGCTTTGATCCTAGCGTGGCGGAGGGGTGCAGGAAGATAGGAGGCGAAATCTCCGCACGCACCCCAGTGTTCGAACCTCAAGGGTCTGCCGGAACTCGAAATCCGACAAACTCTTATTCAAGTATCCCTTTATGCTATTCAGAAATTCTATATCATTTCCGATTAGTAATATGTCATCTACATATAATATCAGAAATGCTACAGAGCTCCCGCTCACTTTCTTATAAATACAGGCTTCTCCAAAAGTCTGTACAAAACCAAATGCTTTGATCACACTATCAAAGCGTTTATTCCAACTCCGAGAAGCTTGCACCAGTCCATAAATGGATCGCTGGAGCTTGCATACTTTGTTAGCTCCCTTTGGATCGACAAAACCTTCCGGTTGCATCATATACAACTCTTCTTCCAGAAATCCATTCAGGAATGTAGTTTTGACATCCATCTGCCAAATTTCATAATTAT
Source organism: Triticum aestivum (assembly GCF_018294505.1). Taxonomy (NCBI): domain Eukaryota; kingdom Viridiplantae; phylum Streptophyta; class Magnoliopsida; order Poales; family Poaceae; genus Triticum; species Triticum aestivum. The sequence continues at coordinate 170,744,396 of NC_057800.1, read as the reverse complement.
AAAATGCGGCAATTGCTAACATGATTCAGACAGACTTAAGCATCGCTACGGGTGAGAAGGTCTCATTGTAGTCAATCCCTTGAACTTGTCGAAAACCTTTTGCGACAAGTCGAGCTTTGTAGATAGTAATATTACCGTCAGCGTCAGTCTTCTTCTTGAAGATCCATTTATTCTCAATTGCTTGCCGATCATTGGGCAAGTCAACCAAAGTCCATACTTTGTTCTCATACATGGATCCCATCTCAGATTTCATGGCTTCAAGCCATTTTGCGGAATCTGGGCTCACCATCGCTTCTTCATAGTTCGTAGGTTCATCATGATCTAGTAGCATGACTTCCAAAATAGGATTACCGTACCACTCTGGTGCGGATCTTACTCTGGTTGATCTACGAGGTTCAGTAGTATCTTGTTCTGAAGTTTCATGATCATCATCATTAGCTTCCTCACTAATTGGTGTAGGTGTCACAGAAACTGGTTTCTGTGATGTACTACTTTCCAATAAGGGAGCAGGTACATTTACCTCGTCAAGTTCTACTTTCCTCCCACTCACTTCTTTCGAGAGAAACTCCTTCTCTAGAAAGTTTCCGAATTTAGCAACAAAAGTCTTGCCTTCGGATCTGTGATAGAAGGTGTATCCAATAGTTTCCTTTGGATATCCTATGAATACACATTTCTCCGATTTGGGTTCGAGCTTATCAGGTTGAAGTTTTTTCACATAAGCATCGCAGCCCCAAACTTCCATAAATGACAACTTTGGTTTCTTGCCAAACCAAAGTTCATAAGGCGTCGTCTCAATGGATTTTGATGGTGCCCTATTTAACATGAATGCGGCCGTCTCTAGAGCATATCCCCAAAATGATAGCGGTAAATCAGTAAGAGACATCATAGATCGTACCATATCTAGTAAAGTACGATTACGACGTTCAGACACACCATTAATCTGTGGTGTTCCGGGTGGCGTGAGTTGCGAAACTATTCCGCATTGTTTCAAATGTACACCAAACTCGTAACTCAAATATTCTCCTCCACGATCAGATCGTAGGAATTTTATTTTCTTGTTACGATGATTTTCAACTTCACTCTGAAATTATTTGAACTTTTCAAACGTTTCAGACTTATGTCTCATTAAGTAGATATACCCATATCTGCTTAAGTCATCTGTGAAGGTGAGAAAATAACGATATCCGCCACGAGCCTCAACATTCGTCGGACCACATACATCTGTATGTATGATTTCCAACAAATCTGTTGCTCTCTCCATAGTACCGGAGAACGGTGTTTTTGTCATCTTACCCATAAGGCACGGTTTGCAAGTACCAAGCGATTCATAATCAAGTGGTTCCAAAAGTCCATCAGTATGGAGTTTCTTCATGCGCTTTACACCGATATGACCCAAACGGCAGTGCCACAAAAAAGTTGCACTATCATTATCAACTCTGCATCTTTTGGCTTCAATATTATGAATATGTGTATCACCACTATCGAGATTCAACAAAAATAGACCACTCTTCAAGGGTGCATGACCATAAAAGATATTACTCATATAAATAAAACAACCATTATTCTCCGATTTAAATGAATAACCGTCTCGTATCAAACAAGATCCAGATATAATGTTCATGCTCAACGTTGGCACCAAATAACAATTATTTAGGTCTAATACTAATCCCGAAGGTAGATGTAGAGGTAGCGTGCCGAATGCGATCACATCGACTTTGGAACCATTTCCCACGCGCATCGTCACCTCGTCCTTAGCCAATCTTCGCTTAATCCGTAGCCCCTGTTTCGAGTTGCAGATATTAGCAAGCGAACCAGTATCAAATACCCAGGTGCTACTGCGAGCATTAGTAAGGTACACATCAATAACATGTATATCACATATACCTTTGTTCACCTTGCCATCCTTCTTATCCGCCAAATACTTGGGGCAGTTCCGCTTCCAGTGACCAGTCTGCTTGCAGTAGAAGCACTCAGTTTCAGGCTTAGGCCTAGGTTTGGGTTTCTCCTCTTGAGTAGCAACTTGCTTGCTGTTCTTTTTGAAGTTCCCCTTCTTCTTTCCTTTGCCCTTTTTCTTGAAACTAGTAGTCTTGTTGACCATCAACACTTGATGCTCCTTCTTGATTTCTACCTCCGCAGCTTTCAGCATTGCAAAGAGCTCGAGAATAGTCTTATTCATCCCTTGCATATTATAGTTCATCACGAAGCTCTTGTTGCTTGGTGGCAGTGATTGGAGAATTCTGTCAATGACGCAATCATCTGGAAGGTTAACTCCCAATTGAATCAAGTGATTATTATACCCAGACATTTTGAGTATATGCTCACTGACAGAACTGTTCTCCTCCATCTTGCAGCTATAGAATTTATTGGAGACTTCATATCTCTCAATCCGGGCATTTGCTTGAAATATTAACTTCAACTCCTGGAACATCTCATATGCTCCATGACGTTCAAAACGTCGTTCAAGTCCCGATTCTAAGCCGTAAAGCATGGCACACTGAACTATCGACTAGTCATCAGCTTTGCTCTGCCAGATGTTCATAACATCTGGTGTTGCTCTAGCAGCAGGCCTGGCACCCAGCGGTGCTTCCAGGACGTAATTCTTCTGTGCAGCAATGAGGATAATCCTCAAGTTACGGACCCAGTCCGTGTAATTGCTACCATCATCTTTCAACTTTGCTTTCTCAAGGAACACATTAAAATTCAACAGAACAACAGCATGGGCCATCTTTCTACAATCAAACATAAACAAGAAAGATACTATCAGGTATTAAGTTCATGATAAATTTAGGTTCAATTAATCATATTACTAAAGAACTCCCACTTAGATAGACATCCCTCTAATCCTCTAAGTGATTACGTGATCCAAATCAACTAAACCATGTCCAATCATCATGTGAGATGGAGTAGTTTCATTGGTGAACATCACTATGTTGATCATATCTACTATATGATTCACGCTCGATCTTTCGGTCTACGTGTTCCGAGGCCATATATGTATATGCTTGTCTCGTCAAGTATAAAATGAGTATTCCGCATGTGCAACTGTTTTGCACCCGTTGTATTTGAACATAGAGCCTATCACACCCGATCATCACGTGGTGTCTCAGCATGAAGAACTTTCACAACGGTGCATAATCAGGGAGAACACTTCTTGATAATTAGTGAGAGATCATCTTAAAATGCTACCATCAATCAAAGCAAGATAAGATGCATAAAAGATAAACATCACTTGCAATCAATATAAGTGATATGATATGGCCATCATCATCTTGTGCTTGTGATCTCCATCTTCGAAGCACCGTCGTGATCACCATCGTCACCGGCGCGGCACCTTGATCTCCATCATAGCATCGTTGTCGTCTCGCCAATCTTATGCTTCTACGACTATCGCTACCGCTTAGTGATAAAGTAAAGCATTATAGGGCGATTGCATTGCATACAATAAAGCGACAACCATATGGCTCCTCCTAGTTGCCGATAACTCGGTTACAAACCATGATCATCTCATACAATAAAATTTAGTATCATGTCTTGACCATATCACATCACAACATGCCCTGCAAAAACAAGTTAGACGTCCTCTACTTTGTTGTTGCAAGTTTTACATGGCTGCTACGGGCTTAAGCAAGAACCAATCTTACCTACGCATCAAAACCACAATGATAGTTTGTCAAGTTGGTGCAGTTTTAACCTTCGCAAGGACCGGGCGTAGCCGCACTCGGTTCAACTAAAGTTGGAGAAACTGACACCCGCTGGCCACCTTTGTGCAAAGCACGTCGGGAGAACCGGTCTCGCGTAAGCGTATGCGTAATGTCGGTCCGGGCCGCTTCGTCCAACAATACCGCCGAACCAAAGTATGACATGCTGGTAAGCAGTATGACTTATATCGCCCACAACTCACTTGTGTTCTACTCGTGCATATAACATCAACACATAAAACCTAGGCTCTGATACCACTGTTGGGGAACGTAGTAATTTCAAAAAATTTCCTACACACACGCAAGATCATGGTGATGCATAGCAATGAGAGGGGAGAGTGTAGTCTACGTACCCTCGTAGACCGATAGCGGAAGCGTTATGACAACGCGGTTGATGTAGTCGTACGTCTTCACGGCCCGACCGATCAAGCACCAAAACTACAGCACCTCCGAGTTTTAGCACACGTTAAGCTCGATGACGATCCCCGGACTCCGATCCAGCAAAGTGTCGGGGAAGAGTTCCGTCAGCACAACGGCGTGGAGATGATCTTGATGTTCTACCGTCGCAGGGCTTCGCCTAAGCACCGCTACAATATTATCGAGGATTATGGTGGAAGGAGGCACCACACACGGCTAAGAAAACGATCATGTGGATCAACTTGTGTGTCTATGGGGTGCCCCCTGCCCCCGTATATAAAGGAGCAAGGGGAGGAGGCCGGCCGGCCCTATAGGCACGCCAAGGAGGATTCCTCCTCCTAGTAGGAGTAGGACTCCTACTAGGAGGGGGAAGGAAGTGGGGAGGGAGAAGGAAAGAGGGGACGCCGCCCCCCCTCTCCTAGTCCAATTCGGACCAAGGGGGGAGGAGGCGTGCGGCCCACCCTGGCTGCCCTTCTCTCTCTCTCCACTAAGGCCCATATGGCCCATTACTTCTCCCGGGGGTGGTGGGGGGGGGGGTTCCGGTAACCCTCCGGTACTCCGGTTTTCTCCAAATTCACCCGAAACACTTCCGGTGTCCGAATATAGCCGTACAATATATCAATCTTTATGTCTGGACCATTTTGAGACTCCTCGTTATGTCCGTGATCACATCCGGGACTCCGAACTAGCTTCGGTACATCAAAACTCATAAACTCATAATATAACTGTCATCGAAACCTTAAGCGTGCGGACCCTACGGGTTTGAGAACAATGTAGAGATGACCGAGACATGTCTCCGGTCAATAACCAATAGCGGAACCTGGATGCTCATATTGGCTCCCACATATTCTACGAAGATCTTTATCGGTCAGACCGCATAACAACATACGTTGTTCCCTTTGTCATCTGTATGTTACTTGCCCGAGATTCGATCGTCGGTATCTCAGTACCTAGTTCAATCTCGTTACCGGCAAGTCTCTTTACTCGTTTCCTAATACATCATCTCGCAACTAACTCATTAGTTGCAATGCTTGCAAGGCTTATGTGATGTGTATTACCGAGAGGGCCCAGAGATACCTCTCCGACAATCGGAGTGACAAATCCTTATCTCGAAATACGCCAACCCAACATTTACCTTTGGAGACACCTGTAGAGCTCCTTTATAATCACCCATTTACGTTGTGACGTTTGGTAGCACACAAAGTGTTCCTCCGGTAAACGGGAGTTGCATAATCTCATAGTCATAGGAACATGTATAAGTCATGAAGAAAGCAATAGCAACATACTAAATGATCGAGTGCTAAGCTAACGGAATGGGTCAAGTCAATCACATCATTCTCCTAATGATGTGATCCCGTTAATCAAATGACAACACATGTCTATGGTTAGGAAACATAACCATCTTTGATTAATGAGCTAGTCAAGTAGAGGCATACTAGTGACGTTTAGTTTGTCTATGTATTCACACAAGTATTATGTTTCCGGATAATACAATTCTAGCATGAATAATAAACATTTATCATGATATAAGGAAATAAAATAATAACATTATTATTGCCTCTAGGGCATATTTCCTTCAAGTTTCGCCAGCACGACAGCGTGGTGACGATGATGACGTTCTACCGACGCAGGGCTTCGCCTAAGCACCGCTACAGTATTATTGAGGTGGACTATGGTGGAGGGGGGCACCGCACACGGCTAAAAGATCAAATGATCAATTGTTGTGTCTCTAGGGTGCCCCCTGCCCCTGTATATAAAGGAGCAAGGGGGTGCGGCCGGCCAGGAGAGGGGGCGCACCAGGAGGAGTCCTACTCCCACCGGGAGTAGGACTCCCTCCCTTTTCCTAGTTGGATTAGGACTTGGGGGGGGGGGAAGAGGTGGAGGAGAAGAAGGAAAGGGGGGCGCCGCCCCCTCTCCTTGTCCTATTCGGACTAGGGGGGCCTTGCCCTGGCCACCCCTCCTCTCTTCCACTAAGGCCCACTATGGCCCATTAACTTCCCGGGGGGTTCCGGTAACCTCTCGGTACTCCGGTAAAATCCTGATTTCACCCGGAACACTTCCGATATCCAAACATAGGCTTCCAATATATCAATCTTCATGTCTCGACCATTTGGAGACACCTCGTCATTTCCGTGATCACATCCGGGACTCCGAGCAACCTTCGGTACATCAAAACATATAAACTCATAATATAACTGTCATGGAAACGTTAAGCGTGCGGACCCTACGGGTTCGAGAACTATGTAGACATGACTGAGACACGTCTCCGGTCAATAACCAATAGCGGAACCTGGATGCTCATATTGGCTCCCACATATTCTACGAAGTTCTTTTTCGGTCAGACTGCATAACAACATAAGTTGTTCCCTTTGTCATCGGTATGTTACTTGCCCGAGATTCGATCGTCGGTATCTCAATACCTAGTTCAATCTCGTTACTGGCAAGTCTCTTTACTCGTTCCGTAATACATCATCCTGCAACTAACCCATTAGTTGCAATTCTTGCAAGGCTTAAAGTGATGTGCATTACCGAGAGGGCCCAGAGATACCTCTTCGACAATCGGAGTGACAAATCCTAATCTCGAAATACGCCAACCCAACAAGTACCTTCGGAGACACCTATAGAGCACCTTTACAATCACCCAGTTACGTTGTGACGTTTGGTAGCACACAAAGTGTTCCTCCGGTAAACGGGAGTTGCATAATCTCATAGTCATAGGAACATGTATAAGTCATGAAGAAAGCAATAGCAACATACTAAACGATCGAGTGCTAAGCTAACGGAATGGGTCAAGTCAATCACATCATTCTCCTAATGATGGGATCCCGTTAATCAAATGACAACCCATGTCAATGGCTAGGAAACTTAACCATCTTTGATCAATGAGCTAGTCAAGTAGAGGCATACTAGTGACACTCTATTTGTCTATGTATTCACACATGTATTATGTTTCCGGTTAATACAATTCTAGCATGAATAATAAACATTTATCATGATATAAGGAAATAAATAATAACTTTATTATTGCCTCTAGGGCATATTTCCTTCAAGATATTATTCATATAAATAGAACAACCATTATTCTTAGATTTAAATGAATAACCGTCTCGCATCAAATAAGATCCAGATATAATGTTCATGCTTAACACTGGCGCCAAATAACAATTATTCAGGTCTAAAAGTAATCTTGAAGGTAGATGTAGAGGTAGCATGCCGACGGCGATCACATCGACTTTGGAACCATTTCCCACGCGCATCGTCACCTCGTCCTTAGCTAATCTTCGCTTAGTCTATAGCCCGTGTTTCGAGTTGCAAATATTAGCAACAAAACCAGTATCACATACCCAGGCACTACTGCGATCATTAGTAAGGTACACATCAGTAACATATATATCAAATATACCTTTCACTTTGCCATCCTTCTTCTCCGCCAAATACTTGGGGCAGTTCTTCTTCCAGGGACCAGTCCCTTTGTAGTAGAAGCACTCAGTCTGAGGCTTAGGTCCAGACTTGGGCTTTTTCACTTGAGCAGCAACTTGCTTGCCATTCTTTTTGAAGTTCCCCTTCTTCCCTTGACCCTTTTTCTTGAACTGGTGGTCTTGTTGACCATCAACACTTGATTCTCCTTCTTGATTTCTACCTCCGCAGCCTTTAGCATCGCGAAGAGCTCGGGAATTGTCTTATCCATCCCTTGCATATTATAGTTCATCACGAAGCTCTTGTAGCTTGGTGGCAGTGATTGAAGAACTCTGTCAATGACACTATCAACTGGAAGATTAACTCCCACCTGAGTCATGCGATTGTGGTTCCCAGACATTCTGAGTATATGCTCACTGACAAAACTATTCTCCTCCATTTTGCAGCTATAGAACTTATTGGAGACTTCATATCTCTCAATCCGGGCATTTGCTTGAAATATTAACTTCAACTCCTGGAATATCTCATATGCTCCATGACATTTAAAACGTCATTGAAGTCCTGGTTCTAAGCCATAAAGCATGGCACACTGAACTATCGAGTAGTCATCAGCTTTGCTCTGCCAGATGTTCATAACATCTGGCGTTGCTCCTGCAGCGGGTTTGGCACCTAGCGGTGCTTCCAAGACGTAATTCTTCTGTGCAATAATGAGGATAATCCTCAAGTTACGGACCCAGTCTGTGTACTTGCTACCATCATCTTTCAACTTTGTTTTCTCTAGGAACGCATTAAAATTCAATGGAACAACAACACGGGCCATATATCTACAACAACATAGACATGCAAAATACTATCAGGTACTAAGTTCATGATAAATTAAAGTTCAATTAATCATATTACTTAAAAACTCCCACTTATATAGACATCTCTCTAATCATCTAAGTGATCACGTGATCCATATCAACTAAACCATGTCCGATCATCACGTGAGATGGAGTAGTTTTCAATGGTGAACATCACTATGTTGATCATATCCACTATATGATTCACGCTCAACCTTTCGGTCTCAGTGTTCCGAGGCCATATCTGCATATGCTAGGCTCGTCAAGTTTAACCCGAGTATTCTGCTTGTGCAAAACTGGCTTGCACCCGTTGTATGTGAACGTTGAGCTTATCACACCCGATGATCACGTGGTGTCTCGGCACGACGAACTGCAGCAACGATGCATACTCAGGGAGAACACTTATACCTTAAAATTTAGTGAGAGATCATCTTATAATGCTACCGCCGTACTAAGCAAAATAAGATGCATAAAGGATAAACATCACATGAAATCAATATAAGTGATATGATATGGCCATCATCATCTTGTGCCTTTGATCTCCATCTCCAAAGCACCGTCATGATCACCATCGTCACCGGCTTGACACCTTGATCTCCATCGTAGCATCGTTGTCGTCTCGCCAACTATTGCTTCTACGACTATCGCTACCGCTTAGTGATAAAGTAAAGCAATTACATGGCGATTGCATTTCATACAATAAAGCGACAACCATATGGCTCCTGCTAGTTGCCGATAACTGTGTTACAAAACATGATCATCTCATACACCAATTTATATAATCACGTCTTGACCATATCACATCACACATGCCCTGCAAAAACAAGTTAGACATCCTCTACTTTGTTGTTGCAAGTTTTACGTGGCTGCTACGGGCTTAGCACGAATCGTTCTTACCTATGCATAAAAAAACACAATGCGGTATAGTGATTGCTTTTTGATCTTCAGAAAGAACCATGTTCATTGAATCCGATTCAACTAAAGTTCGAGAAACAGACACCCACTAGCCACTTGTGTGCGAAGCACATCGGTAGAACCAGTCTCGCATAAGCGTACGCGTAATGTCGGTCTGAGCCGCTTCATCCAACAATACCGCTGAATCAAGAATCAACTAGTGACGGAAAGAAATATGTATATACCCACCCCCACAACTCCTTTGTGTTCTACTCGTGCATATAACATCTACGCATAGACCTGGCTCGGATGCCACTGTTGGGGAACGCAGTATTTCAAAAAAATTCCTAAGATCACCCAAGATCTATCTAGGAGATGCATAGCAACGAGAGGGGGAGAGTATGTCTACGTACCCTCGTAGACCGAAAATGGAAGCATTATGAGACGCGGTTGATGTAGTCGAACGTCTTCGCGATCCAACCGATCAAGTACCGAACGTACGGCACCTCCGTGATCTGCACACGTTCAGCTCAGTGACGCCCCTCGTACTCTTGATCCATATGAGGCCAAGGGAGAGTTTCGTCAGCACGACAATGTGATGACAACGATGATGAAGTTACCGATGCAGGGCTTCGCCTAAGCACTACAACGATATGACCGAGGTGGAAATCTGTGGAGGGGGGCACCGCACACGGCTAAACAATCAACTTGTGTGTCTACGGGGTGCCCCTCCCCCGTATATAAAGGAGTGGAGGAGGGGAGGGCCGACCCTCTCTATGGCGCGGCCCAAGGGGGGAGGTCCTACCCCCAGTAGGAGTAGGTTTCCCCCCTTCCTAGTAGGAGTAGGAGAAGAAGGAAGAGGGAGAGAGTGGGAAGGAAAGGGGGGTCGGCCCCCCACCCAATTCGGATTGGGCTTGGGGAGGGAGCGCCCTCCACCTGGCGCCTCCTCCTCTCTCCCACTAAGGCCCAATAAGGCCCATTGACTCCCCCGGGGGTTCCGGTAACCCCCCGGTACTCCGGTAAATGCCCGAACTCATCCAGAACCATTCCGATGTCCAAACATAGCCTTCCAATATATCGATCGTTATGTCTCAACCATTTCGAGACTCCTCGCCATGTCCGTGATCACATCCGGGACTCCGAACTACCTTCGATACATCAAAACACATAAACTCATAATACCGATCGTCATCGAATGTTAAGCGTGCGGACCCTACGGGTTCGAGAACTATGTAGACATGACAGGGACTCATCCCCAGTCAATAACCAATAGCGGAACCTGGATGCTCATATTGGTTCCTATATATTCTATGAAGATCTTTATCGGTCAAACCGCATAACAACATACGTTTTCTCTTTGTCATCGGTATGTTACTTGCCCGAGATTCGATCGTTGGTATATGAATACCTAGTCCAATCTCGTTACCGGCAAGTCTCTTTACTCGCTCTGTAATGCATCATCCCGCAACTAACTCATTAGTCACATTGCTTGCAAGGCTTATAATGATGTGCATTACCGAGAGGGCCCAAAGATACCTCTCTGATACATGGAGTGACAAATCCTAATCTTGATCTATGCCAACTCAACAAACACCATCGGAGACACATGTAGATCATCTTTATATTCACCCAGTTACGTTGTGATGTTTGATAGCACACTAAGTGTTCCTCCGGTATTCGGGAGTTGCATAATCTCATAGTCGTAGGAACATGTATAAGTTATGGAGAAAGCAATAGCAATAAACTAAATGATCATAGTGCTAAGCTAACGGATGGGTCAAGTCAATCACATCATTCTCTAATGATGTGATCCCGTTCATCAAATGACAACTCATGTCTATGGTTAGGAAACTTAACCATCTTTGATTAACGAGCTAGTCAAGTAGAGGCATACTAGTGACACTCTGTTTGTCTATATATTCACACATGTACTAAGTTTCCGGTTAATACAATTCTAGCATGATAATAAACATTTATCATGATATAAGAAAATATAAATAACAACTTTATTATTGCCTCTATGGTATATTTCCTTCAGTTGCGCCGACGAACAGCGCCCTACAGGGGTTTGCAGCTCGGCGCCCACAAGGTGTTTAACAAAACGCTTGCAAGGTATATATTGTTTCTAACTTCATTTTTGTAGATGAACTTGGAGCATGTTGTTTGTAGTGTTAAATTTTAGTTTGAATTCAAATTTGTAGATGAGTTCATCCCACGATTCTTCCGATGAAGAATTTGATCTTCAAGAGGAGGAGGACCTCGCAATGGTCCTAGCTATGCACATCAACAAAAAGCCGAAGCATGATGGGTTTGGTTTTTGGTCGTCAGAAATTGTGGAGGGAAAGGATCGATGCCCACAACAGATTGATGAGGAACTATTTTGAGGAGAATCCCACATACCACGAGTCCTACTTTCGGCGCCGTTTTAGGATGAGCATCGAGCTGTTCAAACACATTGCAGAGAGAGTGGCGAGCCATGATCGATTTTTTTAGCAAAGGAGGAATGCCGCCGGAGAACTCGGGCATATGACCTTTCAAAACGTGATTGCCGCTTTGCGTATGTTGGCATACAGTATTCCGACGGATCTAGTTGATGATCACTTGGCCATATGTGAGAGCCAAGCCATCATGTGTGTCAAGCGCTTCGCGGTTGGAATCCTGCAGCTGTTTGGTCTGAATATTTGAGAGCTCCCAATCCTGAAGACACCGCAAGGCTTTTGGAGATGAATAAAGCTCGTGGGTTCCCAGGTATGCTTGGCTCAATAGATTGTATGCATTGGAGTTGGAAGAATTGTCCTAAGGCATGGCATGGACAATTCCACGGCCAGAAAAAATGTTCCACTATAATCCTTGAAGCGGTGGCCGATCAGAAGACTTGGATTTGGCATGCTTTTTTGGAATGCCAGGATCTTTGAACGACATTAATGTTGTTCAACGGTCACCACTCATGAATAGGATTGCAAATGGTGAACTGTCACCGGAGCAGTTTGTAGCGAATGGCCATACATACAACTATGGCTACTATCTTGTGGATAGCAGCTACCAAAGGTGGCAAATATTTGTGAAGTCGCTGAAAAAACCGGAAGGTAAGAAAAATGTTGATTTCCACAATGCTCAGGCGACGGTTAGGAAAGATGTGGAGAGAGTTTTTGAAATTTTGCAAGCCCAATTTGCTATTGTGAGAGGATCGGCTAGATTTTGGGATCAAAATATCCTTTGATACATCATGAACGCTTGTGTGATCATGCATAACATGATCATCGAGAATGAGCGTGGGTAAGATTTGGAATATTCTTAGTATGAGTTGTTGGGACGTCTCATGCGAGTGCGGTGGAGGGTTGAGAGGGTGGCCCGCTTTGTTGCCTCCTATCATGCCATTTGACGTGCCGAAACGCATGATAAACTTCAGAAGGATCTAGTCGAGGAGCGGTGGGCATGGAATGGGCGACAAAACACATGATGTTGTATGTTTGTTGGACTGTTATTTGTTGTATTGGTCATGAACTATTTGTTGTATTGTAGTTTAATTATTTGTTTGAGTTGTAATAATATTTGAACTATTTTTTGTCAATTTATTTTGTGTGTGTTTGATCCTTTTTGTTTCACATTGAATGCAAAATGTTGTGTGTGCTGGGCGCGCGCTCTATTTTGCCGCGGTACAAATTTTCAGCGCCTGATGAAGCAACTGTGTGGTCCAGCGTGCAAAAAGGCTATTTCGGCGCTGTAAAAAAAATTGTGCGCCGTGCCGTAGCGCATCTGTTGGAGATGCTCTTAGTTTCTTGTGGCTAAATTCCTATATTTAATTAGTTATAGATTGTAATTATGTTTTCATCTAGGTACATGTGCCTAGCATAGTTTCTTTCTAGGGTCATCAAACTTCTCTTTCTCCTCTTAATTAATTTGCCACATCAGATTTTTTGTCTACTTCACAACCTTAGCACATATATAAGATGGAGCACTGAGAAGGGCTTGAGAGAGTGTGGATCATGAAATCAAAGCGTTGGTTTAAATATTTATCGTAGCCGGAGGTTTGCAAACAGGCCCTCAAATGAGGAAAAGCGATTAAAAATGACCAGCTCTTTGCTCTCAAATCAAGATCCTCCATAGAAGAGGAATCCGACACGAAGGAATACCATCTTCACATAGGGTGTGGCGGAGCGGCACATATATTCTCATTTGTCATGGCCAAGTCTGGGGCGACTTAGTCATTCACGGCCATCGGATCAAGGGTGAAAGGACGAGATCCGTCCGGTCACAATTCCAATGTTTTTTTTCTTTGAGATGCACAATTCCAATGTTGGCCACAATAATCATTGTCCTGTGTTACTGTATCAAAGTGATGTTCGTTGTGTTATGTATCATCTCATCTAGATGGTGAGTATTTGATCCAATGGTTGAAAATGAGCAAAGTCCTAATACATTTCCTTTTTATCCCAAAAAGGAATGTCAAAAGCCAGAGCAGAGTCCTTTTGATCCACTTCATGATTTGCAAATTTGTTTGGGGAGGAAAAGGCCTCAAATTGATGTTGAAATTCGCTATACTATGAATACGTGACCATATACACACCCATCTTTGTACAGATATCTCCATCTGTCTCACAAGTTTCGCTAAATTGAGTAAAATTTGAGAATTTCCGCTAAATTGGATAAAAGTTGTCACAAACTTGAAACTAGGGGCTAAAAATTGAACTTCACTCAAATAAAAATAATAATAATAATAATATATATTGTTTTCATAAAGTAAAGAACAAGAAACAGGCTCACCCCTTGTATACTTTGGCTACTTCAGCACAAATGATCGTTCTCAACCAGAGTTAAACTTGATAGCACAGAAGTCAATGGTTTCTTTTACCTCTGCACCATTATACTATGCAGATGTGCCGTGTGGGAACATAGGAATGCATAAATATATAGGGACAATTCCATTTCTGTTCCTAACTGGAACCCACTACTCAAATTTGCCACCAATTTCAATGTGTGCTCAAATTTGCCCCTATGCCGTTAGTTGCCCTTATAGAAATGCCCTTCTGCGTCGTTACCGTCTGGTCAAACAGCTTTGACCATCTCGAAAAAATAGCACAAAAAGTCAAAAAAAATCTAAATTTTTGTGGGATCGAAGGTACTCAGGTTCGCAAGGTGCGTGCAAATTTTCATGTTGTCTGGACATTCTAGGAGCTCATGGCGAAGGAAAAACAGTAAATATGTACGCGTGTGAACCATAAATTCAAAAAAATAGCAAAAAAAATCAAAAAAATATGAATTCTTTTGGCATCCAAGATGCTTAGGTGTGGAAGGTGTGTGCAATTTTTTTTGTGTTTGGACATTGTAGGAGCTCGTGGAGAAAAAAAACAAAATTTGTCTCAGAAAAAAACTTGTAAAAATACACTATTTTGGTTTTTTTTGCGAGAGCTCCTCGCATGTCATTTGATAACAAAATTTTGCACACGCCTTGTGCCCCCGAGCATCTTGGATGCCAAAAAATTTCATATGTTTTTGAATTTTCTTGCTATTTTTTTGAATTTACTATTCAAAGATGTACAGATTTATTGTTTTCCTTTGCCACGAGCTCCTGATATGTCTAAATAGCACGAAAATTTGCACGCGCCTTGCGCACATGAGTAGCTTCAATCCCACAAAATTTCAGGTTTTTTTGATTTTTTTACTATTTTTTCGAGATGGTCAAAGTTGTTTGACCGGACGGTAACGGCGCAGAAGGGCATTTCTATAAGGGCAACTAACGGCAGAGGGGCAAATTTGAGCACACATTGAAATTAGGGGCAAATTTAAGTAGTGGGTTCCAGTTAGAGGCAGAAATGTAATTGTCCCAAATATATAACCTTGAATAGTCCTATGAACATGACGTGAATTTCATTGATTTTGTTAGTTGGTTATATTTAACTAGTTGTACTTTGGCCAGGTTGTCTCCCCCTGATCTTTTTGGTTTTCAGTTGCTGAGGGAGTCAAATATGAATTATAAAAATTGATGAATATGACAGAATGCATATTTATCTTAAGATTTTATTGTCACACTACTAAATTGATAACCGGATAATTCCAAAAGATATGTATAAATCCAATAGATACTGGTCAATCCATATGCTCCACAAATATTAGGAAGAAAGAAACCGGGGGAGGCAGCTGATGATTGGCCTCAACCACTAACTTTGCCAAGAAAAAGTATTGCTGTTGCTTTCTCTGATTGTCTTAATAGGTCGATAGTTCTCCTTCAGAAGTTTCAGCGTAGTTTATACGTTCATATCGATGCGGTCTATTCCGTGCTCGATCAGGATCATGCATGATAATATCGCTTCAGTGGACTGGATAAAGATATCTAGCGTGTTTGTCTAGTTTATAAAATAGACTGTTACTTTGCAGGCGCGGGAGATGAAATTGCGGTGACTGTTCGAGGTGTGAATTCGTTTTGTTACGCAATATGGTCTGCGTGCGTGATATACTGATACTATACATGTGTGGATGTTAACAAGATTTTTTTTTAGAATATGAACGAGAAGTTAATATACTGCGCCACTGTTCTTTCCCTATAGCGGTTCAGAAAGATGACACCACATAGAAGGTTTTTTTTTTCTTGAGAAAAAGGGTGTGCTAACAGAGTTCCTTTTTTGTGAAGAAACTGCATCATTGCGAATTTGTGATAGACTAGCATTACATAGGCTAGGCCCAACATAAAGAGGTGCAGATTTCCGCCCATATATAGGTTAGACTAAGAACCAGCATGCCTGATGGGCTCAGTAAGGCCTGTGGACCCGGTTGTAAACTGAGAGGAGAGTGGTCACCATGGAACACACATGGCCCAAGTGAGTACACCTTTTTGCTAACAGGAGCCCACAGGTCCCAGCTGTGGCTTAATGTCCTCAATTTAGAGAACACAAGCCTTGCATCTTGAAAAGGAGGATGATCTAAGCAATCTCGCCCCATTTTGGACCACAGTCCGTTAGATGGATTTGGCTTAAATATCTACTAAAGTTTTGAATCAAAGGATTTTCATATGATTTTTGAAGGGCTAGAATCCTTAGAATTTTTTTTCTATATTGGTCATTTGATTCATAGGATTTTCCATACATTTCATAGGAAATCTAGTATCAACTCAAACATTTTTTTTACTATTCCTTTGCTTTTTCCTGTGGCATCAAACACTATCTGTATATCAGGATTCAAATGAGCATGCCACTCTCATCCTGTATTTTTTTTCTATTCCTATGTTTTAAGAATCCTGTGAATCGAAGAGGGCCTACTCAAGATGAAAATGGAAGGTGAAATGGACCAGGGTAAAATGCCCTCGAAAGGAGAACACACAATGAGCAAAGGTTGGCTGACATTGGTATCCCTAACCCATCAGTGTTGAAGTCACAAACTTGACATTGGTGCTCATAGTTTCGTGGATTTATTTCAGACCTATCGGCGATGTGGGTTTAGTGGGAGGAGACGTTCCCGTCGACTACAAAAGTGTCTGTGACGACTTTGTCAATCTCAAAATGATGTGCCGACTCAGTCTCTTGAAGATGCTCATAGGAGTAGGATGTACGTTCATGCGTTCATAGGGATGAGTACATGTGTGTATGCATGAGTGTTTGCGATTTGTACTGTGCTAAAAAAATTTGGCTGGAAAGTTAGCTGACACGCAAACCAACATGGTTCCCTAAAACAAGACATCGCATCGTGTGGAACCTAACGATATGATCGCACGGAAGGGAAAGAAGAAGAAAATAAGGGGCTAGTGGGCTCGGAGAAGTGTTCCCTACTCTGTTGGAGCTGGGCAGTGGGTCACTGGGATGCGCACAGCGACCTAGCAGGTGTCCATGTTGGGATTACTGTATGCATACAGCTCTATTTCTCTTAGTACTCCCTCTATAAAATAATATAAGAACGTTTAGATCACTAAGTAGTGATCTAAGTGCTTTTATATTAGTTTACAGAGACAGTATTTTACAAACAGAAGATTACAGTGGATCTACTCCCCCTTCCTAAATATAAGTCTTTTTAAAGATTTCAATACAAACTACATACCAATGTATATAAACCTACTTTAGAGTGTATATTCACTCATTTCATTTCGTATGTAGTCAGTTATTGGAATGTCTAAAAAAGCCTTATACTCCGTATTTAGGAACGGAGGAAGTATTAGTTTAGGGACATCGTCATTTGTCGTCATCCATGCCCACTGTGCTACCACTGACAGAGGCCACAAAACCAGCCCAAACAGTTCTGCTCGACAAGATCGCCAACAGCGCAAACAGAGGAAAATGACACTGGAAGGACCACCATGTATTTGGTATCAAGATCTAGGCCACAGAAACGGGAAATGGATGTAGGTGATGGTATGGTACTGAAGCTGCTCTGTATTTGGTTGCTTCATCCGTCATGCGCTTGCGCAACGCCATGAGCACCACTGGTGGTGTTTCTGTCTGCATTGTATCTATAAACACATGGAAATGACACACAAGCTATATGTATGAAGGAATGAGATTTGGTCTGAGATCTCGAACATCATATGTATGAAGGAACGAGATTGGTCAACAAGGAACAAGGTCTAAGACATTTCAGCGATCAGTACTCGTCCAAGTAATTGTAGAGCGACTCGTCATTCCTCCACCGGCGTCTTGTGAGCAGCGACTTGAGGAAGCCCCTGCCTTTGCTTGATCTTTTCTCCCGCTCTTTCTGGTGTTCATAGTCGGACTGCACCTGCATCGAGGTTTGTCTCTGCAAGGGGTTATCACGTCAGAAACTAGAGAGAAGAAAAACTGGCTTCGGGATAATACACTGTTAAACAGAAAGAAAGCAACAATGCTGGGTTCTGGTTAACATACAAAATGCTTTGGATCCAGAGGTGGTCTTCTTGCAACTGTAGCAGATCGCGCCAGGGGAATGGGAATAGTTGGTATTGGCGAACCTGCTCTTGTTTCTGTGAAGCAATGTCCGGTTAAGTTCTCTTCAGCAGAAGCTGCGCATTCAAAGAATGCAGCACTTGCTTGTTCAAATGTGAGG
This sequence comes from Triticum aestivum, assembly GCF_018294505.1. NCBI lineage: Eukaryota > Viridiplantae > Streptophyta > Magnoliopsida > Poales > Poaceae > Triticum > Triticum aestivum. Next base: position 170,726,125 of record NC_057800.1, on the reverse strand, counting down.
TCAGAATACTATTATACCTTTCGGATTCAAGTTCACGACTTGGGGTGATGGTGATTTAGCTCGCGCTTTTCGAGACGGCGACATGGATCGTGATCGATGATGTGTTTCACGAACTGCTGGAGACCGTGAACGGACACTCCTGCAACAGAACATGTTTTAATAAGCCTGTATTATGTCTATTTTGACAAAGAACAGTCAAGGGCTCTTATGAACACTTTGATCCACAATAACACGCAAACCACAGTCCTGAGAGTTGTCTGCCTACCTCATCGTTGTCTGCCTACTAACTGGAGTGGACATGGCTGAAAGATAAACCATTAAAAAAATCAATGACACAGCAATCTCTAGAGAACTCAGAACTCAGAAATTCAGTGAACTTACTAGACTGAGACTTGCGCATTTTGCGACCCGTATGTTGCCTGCTGTACCGTGTGGGCTCTGAAACTGGATGGATAGCGGATTCCACTATATCTACGCCTATACAACGGAACAACAATTATCTATACAGCACAAGGAGGTTATTATGTAAAGCACTAGAAACAAAATAGGCAGTGAATTTGCCTGGTAATATGTAACGCCTGTGGTACTGCGGCGCCCTGATAAGAAGAGACTGTTGAGATCTTCCCTCCTGGTCAATTGCCTGCCGGCAAATCTTTACCCTCTACAACCATGTGAAATAATGTTGCCACATTTAGGACTTGTGCGACATATTAACCAAGTTATCTGTGCGGAATGCCATAGACTCAAATGGGGGCATAGATGGCAGCATTTACATTTGTTCAATTATATGAAGTTAGAGAACATAGACAGAAAGAGGATTTACAAAAAAGTTTTCCCTTCATTCAGCATTCAATTACAATACCTGTTCAACCGACGATACTCGAAATTCTGTTTCATTAACCTCGTCAGCCTTTTCATTGACGAGATTATCCACCTTGTACGACACAAAGCCAAGATGGTCAACCGTGCTAACGAGTGCCTCAACTGCGTAGTCTTTTAAACTCGTCACCACCCTACAGAAGACAAGTGCAAATGAGATGCAAGATACGAGATAGCCTTCTGTTTAACCAGCATAGTAGACACGGAGCTGAATAATTAAACAAAACAAAAGACCGTACGTAGATCTGTGCGAGTTGTTTGTGTAGAATACTTCAAAATATTCTGCCGCTGAGTATAGCTGCGACCGCAGATTCCTCAAGTCCTGCAAACAAACATAATTTAAGCTCAGCATAGAGGATACTATAAGAAATGCCATATGGGAGGAACATCAATGATTAACTAAGGTGCAGCCATGTGGGGTTTCGTCGTTAACAAGGATCCTAATTTCATTACCTCGAATAGCGACAAATTTGACAAGAGATGACAACAGCACGCTAACGGTTGACATAAACAGACCAATAAGCGTGCCGGCATGCAACTAAGCTACAGTTCAAACTTCAAATGAGCAAAAGTCCACCGTATACGTGAGGCCCTACTACAAACTATGCATGACAACCTCCTTGGGTGCTGCTTATTTGCTAACAGCCTCAGTACCAATGGCCATTCCACTGCGACAAACCGCGCATTTTAAAATCATAATGCGGTAGCGCTTTTGCTCAATTGGGGGAAAGCAAGAGAAAGGTTGGGCCATTACAGGGTAGCGCACCCAATTATGTGAGCAATAGAAGAGTAGACATACAACAACATGGTACGGAAAAAGAAGGACTTAGTAACATAATACTACTAGCAGAAATTATGAGCACACTAAGTTTGGAAAGGTCACTGCAGTGCCTACCCTGTTCGCTTCTCTATCTCTACCAAAATGGGAACAAAATCTTAAGATTGACAGGGACATAGGGGGGCCACAATCAATCGCCGCCCCAAAATTGGACCCACCGCCAGATTTTCCGGCAACGCGGCCGCGCAATCGAGAAATGCAGACCGGTTTCCGCAAGAACATCGCCTAGATCCATGGGAGGGGAAGCATAAGATTGCGCCTCGGAGCCATGTGAAGGGTGAGGCGCAGGGAAACGTAGTACCTTGAGGCTGTCCGAGAAGAGGAGGCCCTCTTGCGAGGACGGCATGTCGTCGCTGGTGGAGGCGGCGTCGAGGTTGTGGGACGAGACGGAGGACGGCGACATTGCGACTGCCTCCATGGCTGAAGCCGCGGCACCAGGCACCCGCCTCCCACCAACCAGCCTAGCGGAAACTAGGCACTTCTCGCCAAGATTCTCCGGTACCGGGCGCACCAAACCCCTCCTCGGCGGACCAAAACCCCCGAGGAGCGCCGAGAAAACAAAAAGGGAGGGCTTTTGAAGAAGAGGCGCCGTGTACTCTCGGGTGGTGGGGGTGGGAGGGGAGTAGCCGGCTCACCTACACGGGAGTTGAGCTGCCAACGGCAAGATCTGGGTCGGGTCCTGGTGGGCTCGGGAGACGCTAGTGATTGGTAGCGACATGAGAGAGGGGAGGGGCCAGGGTAGGGGGGATAGATAGATAGGGGCGAGGGGAAGAAGATGAGTGGGAAAAGAGGCGCTTTGGCTGCTAACTTTTGGGGGGATTTGGTTTTTTGCCCCCCATTACTTTGGACTTTCACTATTTGTCACTCTTTACTTTGTATTTGATCTTTTGCCATCTTTTACTTTACACTTTGATCTTCTGCCCTCTGTCAGATGGGTCCCATGTATAATGACAAACTTGCCCCTCCCGAACAGATTGACCAGAAACAAGGACGAGGAACTCGTTCGTTCGCAACTCATCCCCTCCTCGTCTGTAGGAGACGGCGGCAGCCAGCTCCAGGAGATCCCTGTGGTCAACGACGGCAACGGCGACGGCCCCGGTGGTCCACGACGGCGAAGGCGAGTCTTCTTTCCCGCCCCGGCCCTTGGCCACCTAGGGTTAGGGTTACTTGTCGCCGCCACCGCCCCTCGCGTTTTGCTCCGCTGCCGGCCACCGCCTGTCCGCCCGCCGCCCGTCGCCGGCCACCGCCTCCACTCACGTTTTGCGCCGCTGCCGCCCCTCGCCTGCCCGTGCGCCGCCGCCGCCGCATCTGCTGCTCCTAGCCATGCGTCCCCGCCGCCTGCGTGCCCGTGCGCGCCGCCACTGCTGCTGCTCGTTGCCGTGCGTGGCAGGCGGGCATCCGGGGAGCAGCAGGGCAGCAGCAGCGGCTCATGGCCTCTACTGCTGCTCGTCGCCCGTGTTGTCCGCGGCTGCAGCTTCTGGTGGCTGTGTGTGGCCAGTGCTGTTGCTTCTCACCCCATGTGTTTTCACAATATAACTATTCTTATTTGTTGCTCCCTTTTGTACTTGCGAATACGTCAAGGTGAGAATATTGATAAAATTTGGAATTGAGATCTCAGGGAAGTGTTGGTCCAAGAAAATAAATGGTGTACTGATTATTTATTCATGTGCTTTCAGTTTCGTTAGAAGATAACTTGTGATTACACGGCTAACTTTTGGACTAATCTGATATACACTGTTATATTACTATATTCTTGATATAGTAGGAAAAGAACCTACATATGCATATATCCTTTTTGATGTTTCATTCCAAATTATTTCAAGTTATGTGTTTGTCCTAAGCTAGACCAAGTTTATAGAAGAATATGAAATATCGACAACACTAAATATAGATATCAAAATGTATTGCATGATAATTGAAATGAAAATAATTTGGTGCTGCTCATGGCCGTGACTGCCGCTGCTGCTCATGCCCGTAGGCTGCAGTGCTATTCCTATTTGATTATTGCTTGTCACTAGAGATTTGATGGCTGCGGCGTTGGCTGATGAGGAAACACATGCAGCACCACAATTTGAAGTTGTTGCCAGTCCCAGTAGGCACATGATCACTATGCCACATAGTCTTCAAGGCAGTCCCAATCCTGTGACAAGAAGGATGTTGGCTATGGCGTTGGCGGATGAGGCGTCCCAGCAACCTACCACAACCGTTGGGAACACCATGATTGCATATGACATGTCCTCGAGCTCAAGGGCTAGAAAGTTGACCCCGAAGAGAAGGAAGAGCTAGTGTTGTGCTTGATCTTCTATGTTCTCTATGCTTTTAGTTATAGTTTGCCAGACTTGCCATCCTACTTTGTGTGGAACAATGCATCAAATGTTTCCTTATGTTTTTGGTTGTAATATGCCAGACTTGACACCTTATGTTAGATGATGTATGAAAATGGATGATGTATGGACATGTGAAATGCTTTATTTTTCTATACTGAGTTCAAGTGTGATATGGATATGAATGTCTTTCTGGAAATATATGTTAGGATTTGGATGATATGTGCATAAACAGTGGAAATGCTGTCCAAATTGAGCCAAAATGCTGCCCAACTTTTGGACTTTTTTTCGAACAACCCAGCAAAAATTGAAAAAAAATCCATATAAACAACCATATATGTGTGACCATTCTGGTAAAATTTGAGAAATTCGAATTTCAGCTGCAAATTCTGACCAAATTTGAAAGTTCTCAGAAAAAATGAAAAAATTACAGAAAATCACTCACGCATGAATGACTAATATGTGAAAGTTTCATAAATTTTTTATCAATGGTTCAACGTTTCTATACACTTCAACATTCAGCTTAACTAGTTTGACCAAAGTTTGACCGGAAATTTAAAGTTCTTAGAAAAAATTGAAAAAATTACAGAAAATCACTCATGTATGTGTGACTAATCTGGGAATGTTTCATCATAGTTGGATCAATGGTTCAACGGTTCAACGGTTTCATGCATTTCAACTTTCAGCTCAACTACTTTGAGCACGTGAAGCGAGGCGAGTGCGAGAT